>NC_090934.1:470267114-470570144 GCF_040938575.1 Ambystoma mexicanum
GTAACACTCAAAGGAGTTAATTGAACTGGCAAAAACACCAGAAAAATGTCTGGACCATCTATCACCCGAAATGGTGTTTTGAGGTGTGGTTGAACGGTCGGTTGTGCCCATGTTTAATATCTGCCAAATTAACCGCGTGTTCTTGGTGATTATAAGCTTCATCATCAGCTCGGCACGATCTTGTTCGATGATAGCTTTGTGTGAGGTTACCCAATTCCTAAAAATGGCTCTTCTAACTATAACAGCATCTAAAACCATGCTCTTTGGTGAGTTCTTTTTTATGAGCTGTAATTCTTTACGCAAAGCTTTTTTTTTCTCGTGCATGATTAGACTGAATGCATGGTTATGTTGGGTATGCTTTTGACCCTGAACCTTAGTGACAATCTGATGTTCAATCAATAGTGAGGGCTAATCAACACCATTCAATAAGCCAGTAAAGCTATCAGTCAGGCTGCTGATCTGCGATGCATTTATGCGAAGACGATTACCTGCACTGTTAGATTCTACTGGAAGATTTTGTACTTGACCAGAGCTAAAGGTATCTAAAAGGCAGCTAAGTTTCAAGAGCTTGTGGTCACTATTGGTCATGTTTTGGATTTGAAGGCTTAAGAGCTTCAACTCAAAGTTCCTTGAAACCCAAAAATAATCGATGATGCTGTGTTGGTGCTCATGGTGCCAGGTTGGCTGGGCAGGGATATCACCACTGACAGCACCATTTAACATGACGCTGTCGCACGCTTTCATTGCGTCGGCCCACATTTGCCCTCTTGACACCACATCCTTTAATGGACGTCGCTTGTAACAATTGGTTGACTGATCAAATTGAAACCAAGAACAGTTGAAGAACCCCACAACAAATAATTGTTAAGTTGTTATATAGCAACATTGCATCATCTATTAAGTTACATACAGTATTATCAAAAACCTTTGCACTCATTTTTGCAGGGTTCCAATAACTGTTAACAATAAGAAGACCTTTTTTCGTCGCTAGATTGGAGTTCAGAGTATGCATGATGATTCCTTGGACATAAGGGTTAGGATTTGAGCAGATTGGAGATGACCAGTTTTGACTGCCATATTTTTTTTGCAGATCACCAAGCTCCCACACAGAATCATGCCCAAACCTATTCTGGTGACTGCCTCCAAAAAGGGGTGGTGGCCCAGAATCAGAGAAAGAAGATTCCCGAGCTCCCCAAAGCCATTCTGGTGACTGTCTCCAAAAAGGGGGGTGCAGCCCCGAATCAGAAAAGGAGGAGCCTGAGACTCCTTGAATCCCTGAGTGTGAAATGTCTTGTTCAGATTCCCAAACTACACAGCTCCAGTCTGGGGACCGCCTCCTAGAAGGGGGGGCAGCCCAGAACCAGCAATAGAGGAACCCTAAACCTCACCAACCACTTCTGTTGACTGCCTCCAAAAAGTGGGGTGGGGGGCAGCCCAGAATCAGAAAAAGGGGAGCCCGAAACTCCCCAAATATCGGTGTGTCAAAATTCTTTGTCAGATTCCCCAACTCCAACACCGACTCCTCACCCAACTATCCCGGTGTCAGAGTCAGAAATAAGGAAACTGACCACCCAGTTTACCCAGAATGCCCATTACCTTTGCCCCTTGGAGGAGAAAGAAGGTAGATTCTACGCCGCCATCCAAGTGCAAGGGCAATGTGCAATTCCAGCACTGGTGGACACTGGATCCCAAGCAACTCTGCTGTCAAAGAGGGCCTTTGAGCAGCTAAATTCTGGAAGTGGGAGAGATACCAAATCCCTCTCACCCCTCTTCCTGGACAACTACAGAACTTGGACGGGAAGGAAATTCCTGTCGAGTGGTCTGCAGAGCTGGAAATTAAAATTGGGCGACACAAGATGAAGCACCCGGTCATAGTCGTGGCGCCAGAGGGAACTTATGTCTATTAGGGAATGACATCCTCTGTAGGTTGTCTCCCCTAATAGACTGTGTGAATAAGGTACTCTGGACCCAGACTCGCAGGCCAATAAAATTAAAAGAGTGTCAACCATGTTAGTCTAAATGAGACATGGCACATGAGTGAACAAAAACCAGATCAAATTCAGTTTCATCTTCAAAATAATGAAATACCATAATTGCTGTGAGACAACAAACTGGTGATGGGAACTTCTCTCCATTTCTGCAAATCAACCTTCCCTCCAGTCTCAAGTTGCATTCCACACTGGAAGGAAATACTCTGAAATTCTATACTATACTAATTCACAATCAGAAAATACGAATTCCATAGCCAAAAATTGATAACAAACCAGCAAGAAGTGTGGCTGGCATTCTGAAAAAGGCGAACAGCTCCTCCTCCCGATTCAGTTAAATGACGGGAAAGAGTCTGTCCTTGCCCGAGTTGACTTGAATAGTGAAGAAAGCTTCATCAGTGAAGTATTATTCAAGAAACTCCCAAAAGACCAGACACTGCCCACCATTGAGTCAATTTGTCCATGGGTATGGGGCCTGGAAATTCCCCTTTCCACAGATCGGGCCTCATTATGAGATTGGTGGTAGTCATGGCGCTATTTGCGCCATGACTGCCACCAATAATGTTTCCGGCGCCAGTCTCGTTCAATGGGGACTTACCGGTGTAGTCCAACCTTTGTGGGACCGGTAAATCCCCATTGAAAAAGCCATTCCCCATTCCCATTTGAGCCCCCATAGAGCTCAATGGGAATGGGGAAGGCACTAATAACGGTACCGTAAATTATGGTACCGTTATTAGCTCTGAAGTCCCTTAATGCGTCCCATCCATAACGCCTGGTAAGACCAGGCGTTAAAGGAGGGACCCGCTAAGGGAACTCGTAGTAGGGCAGTAAGGGATTACCGGCACCGTTCTCCTTACCGGTGCCCGGTATCACTTACCGCCCTACTCGTAATGAGGCCCATCGTCTGCTTAGCAGTTGTATGATAAAAATTTCTAGCGGTGACAAAAGCATATAACACAATTGTTGGGTCGTGCGAGGTGTTCCGTCTGACATTTAATAGGGGCAGTCACCCCCCTCAACCGGCTCAAAATTTATTTGGACCCCATTTATTACCAAGCCTGGTCCCAACTGGAGAGTAAATCACAGGGTCCTGGCAATCCTAACAAAAACCTTCCGGTCAGCCCTAGTGCTACGGTAGGAAATGGAAGTTCAGAAATGGAGGAGAGGTCACCATCCCAGGCCTCACCTACAGAATCCGCATCTCCAAAGGTGACTTGATGAAAAAAAGAAAAAAGTGGGTCCACATCAATCAGCTAAAGAGTTGCCACACCAGGCGCACTTTGTGGCAAATAGAGGAGTCCAAAGAAAACCCAGTGGGAGAGAATTCTGAAGCATAGGAATATTTCAAATTGTCACTGAAAGCATGCGTGGAATATTTCAAATTGTCACTGAATGCATGCGTATTTCCCACTGCTGAAATCCCAATTTGAGGAAAGTAGGGGGGTAAATTGTCATAACCGGTTTGTGTTCTATTTTATAGATTTGCACTGATTATATCTAACAACCAAGGAGGACCTCCTCGGGGACCCGGAAGGAGAAACCAAATAAATCCAGAGTGTCGCTCGACACCAGAATAGAAATCCTGAGTGAAGACAGGGGTATCACTCCTATTTCAACCAGAGCCGGCAAGGAGAGCCTGTCGCATCATTTGCTGATGGAAGAAGAACTTACACCTGAATAAACCTGCGTTTTCACAAAAAGCTGGAGTCGTGGGGGTTTCTATGGGATATTTTGACCCAGTCCAATGTGCCTCACTACATCACTTTACTGCAATGGTGAAGGAAACAGCCTAAAATGACCGCGCTGACTCCTGTGCACGCCAAAATCTTTAAAACTGCACCTGTGTCACAACCAGAAAAAGGCTGCACACCCTGCCACACACAGATCAGGGGGGTGTAAACAGAGTCCTCACTTCAGGAGCATGCCAGTGGGCTCTGCCACAGCCAACATGGAGCAAATTGAATGACACAGCATCATTGTGCTGAAAACCCAAAAATGCCTTTTAAAATGACATTTTCCTAATCTTAAAAAGTGCTGTTTGGTGCCAGATCCATTAATTTATACTGAATTGAATGCTCAGGATCATCCAGTGTGGCTCAGAGGAACCGGGCCTCATTGGAATGATAGCTCCTATGAAATGTATCTACGAAAAAGTAACACAGGAACACTTGTTTTCATTTTCCACAGGAAAAACACAGCTATTTCTTTGCAACAAGTATCAGGAACCAGCTGTCCAGAGAAAGACTATAAACAAATACTGGATACATTTAGTCATGCTGTAAACAACTCCAGCACTCAAGGGAAGAACTAGTGCTGATTAAAATGTGTATTTGCTGCAGATGAAAACCGTATTTAAAGAAATAAGTTTAATGTGCTTTTTCATGAAGGAAGAGCAAAATCGCCTGTTTTTAAAGTATATTCTTGTGTAAAGGCTTAATTATTTAAGAATGCCAAAGGATTTGCTAATGTAAAAATTCCACTTATAAACTGTGTTAATTTTATATGTTTAAAGGAAAGATTTAAAAGATGAAACTTAAAGCTAAACCTAGTCTGAGTTCAGTAGACATTTGCCTTTGCCCCAGGCGAAAACAATACCAGGCTTGGACACTCACCCTTCCAGTGGGAGGGGCAGGAAGCTCCACTCTCCAGGGAGAGGTCTCTCATTCAACTTCAAAGGATTTGACATTTGCTTGCAGATGAAGAAGAGAAGAAAAAACCTGACATGTGACTTTTGGATTTAAAATGCTTATTTTGCCACTGAACTTCAAGACATTTAACTTGGCAGCAAGTACGAGAAAAGATGTGAAATGTGCATACATCTAAATCTGAATTTATGCTATTCATTTGAAAACTTGGTAGAATTTCTTACTGCGTAAGGAACTGAAGTTATAAAGAATGACCAATTGCGCTGAAACCATTAATGTTGCAAACATAATGTTGTGTACACATATTCTAGGGGTAATAGCGCATATATGTACTGGATTGGGAAATGTTAGGCCAAACCTTTCATGGTTAAAATTGCCAAAATTCAACAGGAAGACTAAACCCAGTCCCACCGACTTGGGAGTTGGATTGGAATGTGACCCACGAAATATGTAATTTATGTATCTGATTTTCTTAGAGGGTATAACAACATAAATATGTATTTGTGGGAAAGTTAGATTTTGGTTCCAGTGGCTAGGGAACGTTCTAGTCATTGTAAAAAGCCATCCCATAAACATGACATCCTTTTTCTGTCATCCAATCAGCGGAAAGCAAGGAAGAAACTATGTTCTTGCCCAATCATAGCATTGTGAGTGTGGGTAGTAAGTCTGCCCTTGCCAAAAACTTTAGTGATGTCATTTGGCATGATAAATAAGGGAACCTCACAGCACACAAGAGACACTGATTCCTGACTCCATCCTGAATTTCTGTGTGGTGCCCTGTTCCTGAACTCTCCATCTTTGTTCCTTGCACACCCTTGTAGTTGAAAACACAACCAAATTCTCTTGTGTAATTTCAAAAATAAAACTTTATAAAGCGATGATTTCGTCATCCATAAATTTTGTTCCCCCAATTGGGGTTAGTTTGGACGAACAATAATTCAACGTTCAATTTGTATCAGTTCATAACCAACATATACAACCTAAAGTAAACTGATTTTTACAGTACATGATATTCATCGCCCCAAAATGCGTAAAGCATACTGTACCTTGAAGACTTTGACTCTGCCTGCTAAGACGCATATCACATATCATTGTGAACATTGGATTAGGAGTTAAAATCAAGTACAAATTGTCTACTATAAGTCAATTGAACTGTAAACGTAAATGTTTGGTTGTCTGGACTATGAAAAATAGTTACTATGAATATCATGTACTGTAAAAATCAGTTTACTTTAGGTTATATATGTTGGTTATGAACTGATACAAATTGAACGTTGAATTATTGTTCGTCCAAACTAACCCCAATTGGGGCACAAAATTTATGGATGACGAAATCATCCCTTTATAAAGTTTTATTTTTGAAATTACACAAGAGAATTTGGTTGTGTTTTCAACTACAAGGGTGTGCAAGGGACGGGAGTGTTCCACAAAGGTTGTGGACACCTGCTGTTTTCACATAATTTGGTACAACCCAGTGTCAGGGTTGATATTCTCCCCTGCACCCCGCTAAGTATCTTAATACTTTTACCTCATTTAAGCTAAAAGGTGTGCACTAGGCAAAATTGTTTGAGCTCTCCATCTTTGTTCCCAATTCCTGATTTCTTTGCAATGCCAAGGCGTCTGCATTGCTGAACTCCTTTTCAGCCAGGCCCACATTCTGAAGCAATCCCAAAACTTAAGGGAAGCATTTTGATCCAGTCTGGCTTGCTACCACTAAATACTTGCCTGCTCCAAACTCGCCATCCCACTGATCAACAGTCTCCAGTAACCAGTGCAGTCCAGTGCAGTCTTCAGTCCAAGGTGCCAGTCCAGGTGACAAGAACCGCTCAGCTGATCCTATTCCACCAGATGTGCCCTGGTGTCCTTTGTTAGACTCCTCTCTGGTTTACAACCAGAGGGGTTCTAATATTTGCCCTTCATTTATTCCACAGTGCAATCGGGATCACACCCCGATGTATGACAGGATTCACCGGCCCACACTTCAGGAGCCAGAGACCACAAGCACATATTAACGCCATCTTGGTAAAAATTTACAATGCTACCTGCATCGTTATCCGGGTTGGTGGACATGCCAACTGTGAGACCCAGAACTAGACTCACAGTTTCTTTGGTTATCCCTCTTGTCCTTCTCAAAGACACTCAGGCCTACCAGAATTACCACAGCATTCTGTGGTTTGAATCTCCTGCACTGTGAAAAGGGGACCAGCTCACCAGCTTTTTACCATAGTGAAACCTTGCACACGGTAAGCCTAGAGATGTGTTCTTTTGACATCATCACTGAAATTCCTTTAAAAATTACATCATTAGAAGCTTTTGTATTTAATTAATGATACTCCAAGACCACACACTATCTGAACCATGTACCTCTTGTCATTTTCTTGACAGAGGCCAACAGGACACCTCTTCCCTCAACCTGTTGCACCGTCCTGATGAAGGCCAACCACACGCCAGCTTTATTAAACAGCATTTCCCTTTTGGCTGAAAGACAGTAGTGTTGACAACTCTTTTCCTGTACAAGTGTCCATCACCAACACCGCCATTGGTGCACTGTGAACTAATGTTGTGCTCACATGTTATCTGTAAATTGAATTCCATAGATGTTAGAAAGGAAGAAACATGCCTAATGTTCATCAACTCCAGTCAAATTGACTGGACAGTACATTTGTGTATACGATACAAAGCTGTATAAGTAAAAAGTGTCCTTATTTTTTGATAAACAGATGTGCATTAAAAGCTTAGGGCCAAAACCTGTTCTTTTGACCCACACAGCATTTGAGAATAATGTTTTTTTTGTATGTAGGGATATAACTATGAATGTATGTGGTCTCACTTACCCTGATTATTGTGTTAATATATAATTGTATACCTACCTGGCTAAATCAGGGCCTAGCCAGGAGCCCTTCTTTTGAGCGTGTCTTGAAACGAGCCATAGTTCGATAAAAACTCTCTGTTTTACTCGGTAACAGCTTCTGCGTTCTTCTTCCTCGTCATAGACCTAGTTTACACGTGCTGTGGTTCTTCCCTGATGCTCTCTTCGGATGGGGGTGAGGGTGATGCAGGCTCTCCAGTGTAGATTTTTACATCGCCAAGGAAAATCCAAGCACGTCTGCCTTGCACTTTGACTGCAGACAGCGTGACATCTTCCACAATGAAAGGGCCGTTGAAACGTGGTTCGTGCCACTTCCGAGTGAAATTGCTAATTAGAACCGCATCTCCAAGAAACAGTTTAGGAAGACACAATTGATAAGCTCCTGTTGCTGTAGCATCTCCTTCTGTGTTCTGCGTTGCCCCACACCCCTTTCGTTTGATCTGGGCTGAAATGACAGAGATACTTGAAGTCATACATGTAAGATAATCACGTAACTCCTTTCCTAACAATTGTGTTGTTGGCTGGGCATCACTTCTAGTTCTAGATGGAGGTGTGAGGGTTGCCCTCATCCACTCCCTGTCACTATCTTGTGAGGGGTAAGATGGTGGTCTAACCCTGGTTGATTTCTCAATGCATACAATGGCAGTGGTAGGCAATGCAACCATCCCTTCCTCAGGGTCAATTTCAATTTAGTTATTTTCTCCTTAAGCAGGCCGTTGAATCTCTCACAGAACACCATTTACTTGCGGTGAAATACCAATGAAAATGTGTGCTTTATACCAAGCAACAAGATTATTTGTTCAAAGACTTCATTGATAAAACGAGGGCCATTATCTGATCTCAATACTTCACATATTCCCCATCCAGGAAACACTTCTCGTACAAAAATTGTGGCTGCACAGGTGGCATCTGGATGAGTTCATGGTCCAGCTTCCATCCGCTTTGAAAAGGGACATACTACCACTATCATATATCTATATCCATTACAGACTTGCAGCATGTCGACATAGTTGATGTGTAAATGCTGAAAGGGACCATTATGTCTCAGAATGACTCCTCTAATTGTGTACAATGTGTGCCTAGCAGCAAATCTCTGACATACAATACAATTTACTACATAAAATGTAAAGTATTCTACTATATTTGGAACAAACCAATCCTCTGCTATTGCTGTGGCAAGGCTCTCTCTAGTAACGTGCACAGGGTTCTGTAGCTGTTCCAATGCCACCCTTAATAAGGCAACAGGCATCACCAGTTTACCATTGCTGTCTTGTCGCCACAATGCCTCAGAGGGGTTTAAAGAACACCCTTTCTGCGTCCACAAGTCTTTTTCATCTTGGGGCGCTTCCCCCTGATGTTCTCCCAATTGAGTTTTAGACAGATTGTTATAACATTTTGACACACTCATCATCACCACCATACTTTCATTCACATCAGGCATATCAAAAGACATGATTACTTCTGTATATGCAATGCATTTGGTTTCCTCATCTGCTTTTTGATTTTCACATGAAATAAAATCTGCCTGTTTAATGAGAGCTGTGCATTTCAGCAATAGCTACTGGGCATTGTAGTGCTCTAATGAGTCTATCCAATAAGGCTGCGTGCTGCACAGGAGTGCCGTACGTTCAGAGGTAGCTCCTCCTTTTCCAACTTGCTAATCCTGCATGCACTGTTGACGTCACATAGGCGGAGTCACTGTACACTGTTACTTCCTGATATGCATGATTTTCAAGCGTGACAATCAGCGCTACTAATTCTGCAGCTTGTGCTGTAAAGTGAGACATTAGTCATGCACATGAGACTACTTCAAAGTCTACATTGGCCATATGCTTTATGACAGCGGCACCTGTATATCTTTGTCCATCATTTTGATCAATTCTAGATGAACCATCAATAAAGAGTATCTCCCCAGCTGCCAATGCATTTTCCTTCTCTCTTGGGAGTTCGTAATAGAACTCTTCATAGTTCGAATAATCATGCGCGTACTCACCCTCTGCCAGTGGTTCTGCTACAAACATGGCAGGATTTACTATTCTGCATTGAACTATTTTGATCGCTGGATTTGATATGACTACCTCATAGGCAGAAGCCCTTTGAGATATCAACGTACCTTTAGGTTTTTCCAGAATGGCAAACAATGCATGCCCAACAGATAATGCCATAAACATCCCATCTCTATGCTGGCAGCCTTCTCAATGGTGAAGGCGGCGGCTGCCAAATATTGTTCGCATGGGAAGTGACCCCTCATTATTGGTCTAAAATCCTACTGTAATACACAAGGGGCTTTTACCATAATGTATTTCTCTGCGTGAGTACAGCTGTCATACCAGTGCCATTTGTGTGTGAAAACAAGAAGAATTCCTCTGCATAATTAGGAATCCCTAGAACTGGAGCTGTACATCGCTTTCTTCAATTCATCAAACCCTTCTTCCATTGCCTCATTAAGCAATTTTGTCCTGATTTACCTGTGCTTTTTTCAGAGCTTGCAACAAGGGCTTTATATATGAACTGAATTCAAAGACCATTGCTCTTACATAATTACATAGTACTAAAAATCTCTGCATATGTTTTATCATGACTGGCTTTACTGACTTTAATATAGCCTCAGCCCTCTCAGGAATAACCTTCTTTCCTTCATGGGAGATTAACTGTCGAATGTACAGCATTTCTTCCTGACAGAACTGTAACTTCTCCTTGTCTACTTTATATCCTTTATCTGCAAGAATGGTTATCAGCTGAACTGAATCACGGCTGCACTTCTCCTCTGTGGTGCTACAGACCAATATGTCATTCACGTACTGCAATGCAATACTTTCCAAATCAATATTGCTTAAGTCCATTTGTAGGACCTTATTGAAAATAGAAGGGGACTCACAGTACCCCTGTGGTAATCGAGTACTTTTCAGGCAGGTTTGTCTGAACGTAAATGAAGTCAGATCTTGCAAGTCTTTGTGCAATGGGATTGAGAAAAACACATTTTTCAAATCAATCACAGTGAAGTATCATGCCTCAACAGGTATGTTACATAAAATTCTCACCGGATTAGGAACTAGAGGAAACTCTGCCTCTACAATCTGGTTAATCGGTCTTAAATCTTGGATTAAACGCCACAAACCTCCTTTCCCTTTCTTGATCGGATAGATTGTGGTATTGCATGGTGATTCTGATGTCACTAAAATACCCTATTTCATCATGGCAGATATTGTCTTAAAAATACCTTCATCTGCCTCTCGAGACATGGGATACTGTCGCGCTCGAGGTAAAATTGCTCTTGGTTTCAGTTTAATCTTTACTTCCCCAGCCCCATTCAATAGGCCTACATCAAAGGGGCCCTTTGTCCATAAGGAACTGGTATCTTCGCCATATCTTCCTCATAATACTCTGGGCGCTTTAGTGCAAACATCATTTTCTGAGGAATCTCTCGTTTAATGGCTCTCACCCAATAAGTAATGCTTATCTCAAAAATCACTAGATCATCAGATAGATAATCTCCAAACATTTCCTCATCAGTAACGTCAGTCAATCTATAACCCTCTGCACTGGCAATCACTGTGCTCCATCATCTGCCTTCATGGTCATTCCCATCAAGCAGAACCATATCTCCTCGCACTATGGCTGCTTGTAATTCTAAAAGAAAGATTCACCATTTCTCTTCATCCATAGGTATCTTTGGTATGAATAAAAATGAATCAGGTATTCTCAGAGTTCTACCCACTTAGCCTGTTAGCCATGTCAACAGAATGCATACCCCATAGTGAAAAACCTCAGGTTCTAATGGCACTCCTCGTATGGCTACCTTTCCTGCAAATACCATAACAAACTCGCTTACGTTTAAATGATACATTCCTGGTGTCGAACACACTATGCCTTCATCAGTAAATGAAATTGTCATTTTCAGCTTGGTCATTAAGTCTCGACCCAATATGTTGACAGGTGTCTGTCTTGAATATAATAACAGTACAGAGATGTCACACTCTCCTATAGAGACTGGTAGTGCGTCAGTAAAAGGAACTCTACGTCCTGTGAAACCTTGAGTATTCATGGCATTTCCAGACATCAAAAATGTCCCCTCTCGTATACATGAGCATGTTGCACCTGTGTCTACTAAAAACGAAAAAGATTTGCCTCTTATATTAACATCAACCCTCGGTTCCTCTTGAGGATTAGGCATTAGTGACAGTATAGAACACATCAAGTCTCCCAGTGAGATGTCCTATTGTGGGTACGTTCCCTTCCCCGTACCTGTGAAAGGATTCCATCCATCGACAGTGAAACCCCCTATCCTAGGAATCATTAACTGTCCTGTGCTCGTGCTTTGCTGTGTCTGCAAAGGTGACTGCTGTGACTGCCCTTGAGGCAGATTCATTGGCGGCTGCTGTGCTTGAAAGTCTTGCTGTACTTTCTGATTTTGAACAAACCCATCTCCAATCTGCTGCAAATATTCAGGCCGGTTTAACATGCACCCTCTCGAAAATTGATTATTCTGTACAAATCCTTGACTTCCACACATAGGTGCAACATGCCCTGTCATTCCACATCTCCAACAGACAGGAGGTCTCCTAATCTGTTCTCCTTGCATGCTTTGGTTATCATTCTGCATGTTCTGGAACCCACTTTGATTATTCTGGAAGTTTCGCTGATTATTTTGGAAGCCTCTTCCTCGAAAACCTCCCTTTCCCCGCGGTATAAACCCATAAATACCGTTGTCAAACTGTCTTTGATTATTCCCTTGTGGCATGTTTGCTGATTGCTGTGATCCGGATCCGTCTCCACTAGTCAACATTGCCCCTTCAATGGCGTATTTGGAATGTTTTTTCTGCACTAACTTTGTCTCTTCGCTTTTCCTAGTTTCATCTTTCTTTCGATTCTTTTCTTGCAAAGCCTGCAATAAGGCACAATGGTCAGCCGAATCTCTGACCATGGCTGTTCTCCCATGCCCACTAATGTCTTGAGCTGCTTTTGTACTGGGTCTGGTAGCCCTTGGCATAAAATGAGATAGAACACAGGTATAGATTTCCCCCAAGCCCTGCGTGTCACCAAAGACCACTGCTCTTGAAAATTGTAAACAAGCGGAACACCCCCTTCTTGCATCTTTTTCATCATTATATCTCCCATATCTGATTTATCCGAATATAGCACTCTCAGAGCTTCCAAACAGCCGCTCTGCAATTATTGAACAGTACTCCATCATGAGCAGTGTTAACCGTGGTAACACTAGAATATCCTGCTCTTGACCAGACATCATCAGCTCTTTCCACAAGAATGGCAATCAGGAGACCCTTAATGTCCCCTAAAGCTAATGTATTCCCTCCCGCTCATGTATCCACTTCCCAGCACTAGAAGTTAAACTCAGGAGTTTGCTCCTTAAATTATCCTTATCCATTTATGGCCAAGGTATATACTGTGGTCTCGTTCCTCCCTTCGCCAACAAAGGAAACTGTGAAATCCCAAACTTGCAATCGTCACCCATTGTTTGCCTGTCCATAGCCGGGACAATAGTTCCACACCGCCTTCTACCTGGTAGTGACCTTAGCCTGTTCCCATATGGTGGCGAGTACCCCCTCTGACCATGGGGTCTCTCTTTAGGTCGATTTAGCCGCATCATGAAATCTGACGCCTGAGATATAGGGAGGTCTAAATCTGATCATCTTGCTTCCTTGTCCATTAAAACCCTTCAGGCCCACATTTATTGCCTTCTTCCCAATAGGCGGATTCTTTATCTTCATCTGACATCTCTTGTCCCCAGCTTGTGTGAACTCTCTCTTCAGCATCTTTGCTCAGAGTCAGTCTATCTAAAGACAGGTCCTTTGGTTCAAAACTGCATGAGGCTCCTTCCTTATTGTACAGCTGCATACTCTCAAGTCGATCATTTGTACCTTTCCCCTGCAATACTTTCTTGGACTTCATGTCATGGTAGACTTTATCAATTGCATCTCCAATGCTTCTAGAGTCAATCTCATCCTCCAGATTTGCCCAAGATGGACCTGCTATCGGCTCCTGTGTCGGGATAAATTCTTCTATGTCCTCCCATGACACTACTGGATTAGGATCCTTTACCTCCTTTTAATGCAATCAAGATCGCATGCTCTCTGTCTTCTCTTTCGTTCCATTTCATCATCAAATTCTCTTTGCTTCTTTGCTTCCTCCCTTACCCTGTCTTCTTCTTTTCTTTTCATATCCCTTCTCTCATTTGCCCTTCGTATTTGTTCATGTCTGCGTCTTTGCATTCTTTTATCCCTTAATTTCTGTTCTTCCTCTTCCCTTCTTTTCCTTTCTAGTCTTTCTTGCTCTTCAATTGCTTTCTGCCTGTTATCATACTTTCTCTGCTCCTCGGCTCTTTCCTGTTTCCTCAGTTGCTCCTCTTGGTACAACTCTTCCTGTCTCTGTCTATTCTTTCTTTTTGTTCTATCGTCTTTCAATCTTTCCTCTCTTTCTTTATCCTTTTTATCCTGATCATCTTGATCTTCCCTTTGCCTCAAGTCTTCAATGCTCTTACCATCGAGTTTGAGCAAAATCTGACCACCCATCCATTTGTGCTGTATAAGCGCTAACTCATCAGTTTTATCTTTTTCTCCTTTCCATCTCTTTATTTCTCATCCTGTATTAAAATATGTACTTGGTCGATCACTTATTTCCTTATCACATCTCTCCTTGTCCCTCGGGAAGTTAGAGATTACATCTCTCTTGGTATTTTTCTCTAGGCCCTTATCGCTGTTTGCGCAGGAAACTCATATGCCGGGTTGCAATATCCTGTTGCTGCCTTGAGCTTCCTCAGTGGGCACAGCCCTTCGTCTTTTTTACTATTGACGTCTGATTCAGGCACGGCAGATGGAGCAGAAGGCTCTTCACCCCCCTCTGTGCATAAATTAAGTATCCAATCTATAGGAGGCAGATCTCCTCTCTCCTCCTGGTACATTTTCCAGAGCTCTAAGCTTGCTAGTTGCCTGTCTAACTTTTTCCCTGTATATGCAGCATGCAAATATGTCGTCATATGCTGCAAAACTGCCTTTGATAGCGATCCCCCTTGTGGTCACAGCATGAACATCTTGTCTATGGTTCCTTTAACCCATTCTGCACTATACTGATTAAGCTTGGGTGCGTGTTTTGGCAATTGCTTGCAAAGGTGTATAAGCAGAGTAATATCGTCCATTTTGCCACCTCACTCTTTGACCGTCAATACTCACTGTTTACTCTTTGCAAATTATGCTAATACATTTTAATGCAATCAAAACACTATGAGCGAGCACCAATCTTCGCAGGCTAAAAACCTTTTATTATTTTGTTTTTACTTTAATCTGTTAAAAATATCATCAACTCAAGTTCATTAAATATACGCTTAGTCCTTAACAACTCTTGTGCTTTTAATCAACTTTGTTTTACCGTTTCATAATTTTTTTATACAATCACTTAAAACAGACAGATGGACAAATACACTTGGCCAGCCACATATACTCCCATGTTCTCTCATAAGACTAATTATGCCCCTAAAAATACCCCATACGGAGTGTGAACAGTACTCTTTAGGTTTGTCTTTAATCAAACCCATCTCCTACATCTTCCACTACAGGATTTTAGCTGCTGTTTCTTCTGTTACGTTCTTTAAAACGCAGGCATTAGGCGTACTCTTTATCGTGGCTCCTCCACATGATATTTCTTAAATTGCTTGGCCTCCCCTCAAGTCAATTTTTTCCTCAATATTTAACACTACCTCCCTCCGTTACTCCTTTTCCCTTTTATCACTTTCTTCACCCACTGCCCATTCACTCTTTTGCCACCTCACTCAGCTTTCTACTCACCATTTGAATCATTCAACTTCTGAATCTCGGGATCGCACACCTCCTCAGTGGCCTCTTCAATTTTCTGTCCGTTCAGCTTCCTGTAGATGCCGGGACGGGTTTCTGCATGAAAACAAAGGGACCTGTGTAACCTGGCTTGCAAGAGTTACGTTATTCTAAAAAGTGCTATCTACAGGGAGCCTAACGTCCTTTCTACCAAATGGAAGAGGTAGTGTGATATTTCCGGGACCTCAACTCAGGTCGATGGATTATATAACAATCAAATCTCTGCTACCGCGTTAACTGGATCTCCCAGCCCTTAAAGATGAGATAGCAATACCCTTGAGATAGATAGGGATGCAGAATTTAATCCAACATCAATAATCGAAACAACTCAGGTAGTTGGCAAAAGGATAACTATTTTAATATCAATTATTATTTATTTATTTTATTTTTTACATTTGTATAGCGCACAGGCATCCCAGGGGCATTGTGGCGATGTTACTTATAGCAGGCTTAGTTACATTATGCATAAGTTACAGCATTGGGTACATAGGTGTAACACATGTTATGCACAGAAGCGTACACAATCCAGATATACATATAGCGGGTGTACGTAAAGAGCGAGGTAGAGAATCAGGCAAATAAGGTGGTTTTCGAGGTTTTACAGAAGGTGGTGAGTGAAGATTCAGCTCACAGGGCAGTGGGGAGGGCATTCCAGTGTAGGGTCGCTAGGTAGGGGAAGCTGGCACCCCCTGCTCTTGCTCTTTTTACCATGGGTACGGTGAGAAGGTTGGCATAGGGGGTCCTAGTTGGTCCTGAGGATATGGTCTTTTCTAAAACAGGGAGTACAATGGACATCAGCAAACATCTCTCATCACAATCTCAAAGCATTTAATAAAAAATCACATTTTTATAGTAAATATTCATCATTGATGACGTTAACCTGCGTCATCCTACGTGGCAACACTTAAAAACCTACGGATGAATGTGATAGGGTCTGAACGGAGCATCTAGGTATATGATCCATACTCGTTTGGGCAGTGAAATTAAGTGATAGGCTTATTAACATCAGGTGGGGCAACTAAGCCCTTTGCTAAAATATGTCACTATGAACGTCACTAAATATACAACGCCAAATTGGCTACTCAACTATAGGACCCTTGATCATGCAGTCCTCTATCATTGGTTATTTTCTAACCTCTATCAGTACCTTCCCAACCTACGTTAGTAGCACGCAGGCTGTGCATCCAGGTGCAGATAAATCATAGCTTCCACCAATTAGCATATCCATCCGCTGTCCAGTCAAATGGTCAAATATATTTGATCGAATGACAAATTGGTCGAATCAATTTGGTCGAGAAAAAAAAGGTTGAATTTTTTTTTTTAAAGTATTTTTTTTTTTTGCTCTAGTATAGGTAAAAAAAGGAAAACAAAGGTGTTTTAACACCAAAAACAGGGGTTAGGGGTGACCCCCCCAAAAAAAAAAAAAAAAAAAAAAATTCGACCATTTTTTCGACCAAATTGATTCGACCATATTGTAATTCGATCAAATTCATTCGACCAAATGTCTGGTAACCTATCCATCCATCATCACCTCAGTGGTCTGCCATCAATTAGAGCTTTGAACTTGTCCTTGGAAATGTTTTTTGCTACTGAAGAATTCAGGGGAGTGAAGGCACACTCTGCCCTCGTGCGTAGGTTTGACCGTCATGCTCATCCAGCTTCTTCTCCCCACGTGACTAAAGACCACGAAATTTAGCTTTCAGTGTATTCAAATGCTATTTTCTAATAGACCTCTGACGTCTTCTTGTTTCCGTCCATGCCTTCTCAATGGGAGCTTCGTTCTTTCACACATTTTCTATCCAATGTCAGCTCACCCCAGTCTGATATGGCCTTGGCTCATCCAACCTCGCCTTTCTGAGTTTCGTCTGTAATTCACTAATTTTCAGACTTCGACAAATTGAAAAAGCAGCCTTCCTTCTTTTGCTCACCACTGCTATCGTACGTAGTGGGAACATCCATCTTTTACTGACTCTAATATACATATATATATATACAAAGCATGGACGTGGTTTGATTATACACCTCGATCGGCCATGAATATGGTAAACAGGCATGCCAACACTTCTTACAAACCCGATCTCTCAATTATCTGGAGCATACACAAATGGTACTCTCAATGATAGACTTATGCCTAACCAACAATATCTTCTTATTCAACAATGAATTTTTCAAACAGTTACAAGGAACCGCTATGGGCACTACTTTTGCGCCGTCCTATGCCAATTTGACAATGGGCGCCTGGGAAGAACGAGAGGTGTGGACGGAGAAGAACAAAAAATATACAGACAACATCATTCTCTGGTTGAGATATATCGATGATCTCTTCATAATATGGAAAGGGACCGAACAAGGATGGATGGAGTTTGTTAAATATCTTAACATCAATGAAAACAATCACCGGTTCACAGAAACACACAGTCGCACTCTGATTACATTTCTCGATGTGAATGTGAGAATAGTAGACAACAAACTCACCAGTGAACTACACAGAAAAATCACAGGGACCAACTCACCACTCCATGCACAAAGTGGACATCCAAAAAATTTGATATGGAGTGTTCCCTATGGAGAATTCATCCGGCTACGAAGAAACAACAGTACCCTGAAAACCTATGATATGGAGAGCAGAATCACCGCGCAAGGTTTTTCTAAACAACGATATCCGAGGAGAGTTGTGGAGAGGGCATACCTCAAAGCAAGAGCTAAGGACCACTCGAAGCTCATAGCAGGAACCGAACATAATGAAAGGAAACTATGGAGAAAGACAGTACACGACTAATTCTAACCTTTGATACTCAAGCACCCAAGATTAGACAGATTTTAAACAATCATTGGAGAATCCTTATGGCGGATCAGGATCTCAATAAAAACCTCCATAACAATCCACGGATAACCTTCAGAAGAAACAAATCGATAAGAGATGTCTTGGTTCAAAGCTACATGACCCAGGAAGAAGACAGCAGAGAGAGGAGCTGGCTAGTTAACAACAAGAAATAGGGTTTTTTCAAATGTATCCGGTGCAACATCTGCAAGTATGCCATAACACAAGGCTCTTTCAAACATCCGATTACCGGTCAATTGGCTCCTATATCAGGAAAAATCACCTGTGAAATGGAATACGTTGTTTATGTGCTGACCTGTGCGTGCAACAAGTGGTATATAGGAAGCACCAAATGTAAACTCAAAACACGTATTCAACAACATGTAAGAGAAATTGTGAACAACGATGCAAATTACCCAATGGCTAAACATTTTGCAGAATATCATGAAAAGGACATGAGCAGTTTTGGGTTTTTTGGCATACACAAAATTGAGACGGGACCAAGAGGAGGAGACAAAGAAAAGATTCTGAGACAGAAAGAGACTCGTTGCATATTGGATTTTGAAAGCAAATTTCCATATGGACACAACATAGATGAGGAACTTTATACATTTTTGGGAATAATGATTATTAATTGTTGGATATTGGTCTTCAATTCCTCTCTTTCCTGTTCCCCGTATGGTTCATTTTCCTGTGGCTTTCTTGGTTCTTTTCAACATATAATCTTCCAGCAAATATCGAGAATTGAGACACACAACAAATTGTTGGAACTATACAGTCCGTAAATACTGAGAGACGCTCAAACGTTTGCATTTTAACATGGTTTTAACTTGTTTGTCAGTACATATACATATATATGTTTTTAACTGAATAGGTGATTGTCTGTGCACCAATATGTTTACACCGATTGTTATTTTATACACTTTTCATATATACTTATGTATATTAGAGTTTGTTTTAACAGTATATGCAGTGTTTGAGGAAAAAAATGTTTTGCCGTGTTAGAAGGATGATGAGTTGACAGGACAGCATCCTGACTAAATGAACATAGTCCCCTCTTTTTGCAGTTCTATACACTATGTATTGGATAACAATGAATTCGTATTTGAGCATTACTTAGCTGCACTATGCATCAGACAAATGAGTGGTGTATGCGATCTTGAGTGATGTATTTGATCAAAAGTGTGGAGTTCCGATTTTTAGATCTATGCACTTTGCACCATACAGGAATGGGGACATTTTATCACCCAATAATTATGCACTAGGCACTTTATAATGTTGAATACACTCAATTGATGTATTGGATCACGCTATACATCAACCAATGTTGAATACACCTGATTGATGTATTGGATCATGCTAGCCACACAAGGCATCCGATAGTGGTCATTACATTGTAATAGGCATTGGCGTAACACACTTGTAAAATGACCAATGCATTTTGATGATCACGGGGTTATCCAATATTGTTGAGTACTTTTTCCGTTTCATCAATAGAAAGGGAGTTCCCCTATGAAAGCGGCATACAGTATGTATTATGCGCCATTCAGGATAATACCCGTAGAGACCCATGTTTCATCAACATAATCACTACAATATGTTTCTCTGTGATAGCCTGGCATTCATCATCACAAGTGGCATTGATTACGTGAACAAACAAACCAACTACACCATTGAGGACTTATTAAACAAAATATATGCTCATTGGAAGTTCCAAGGATTGCATGAGACGGACGATTAATAGTTATGAGACATTGAAGCTCACACATGACACAGAGGGTCTCCAATGACAGGCACCCATCGTTACGGGCGAATTATGAGGAGTCCATTATGGGGAACCTACAGACGTCCAGTCGGTTTAAATTCTTTATAGTAAGCATCCTTACACGCAACACCTATGGGGGTTAGAGCAGTTATTCCCATTTGGCTGTGTTTCTGCTAATACAGTGATTTAGACGTCAAACATGTCCGCCTCTGACTCGCTCCGGATGGGTGTGCTTTTCATTGGAGTCCCTCTTCTTTTTCGGCGGCAATGATCGCCGTCTCGCTCTGCTTCACTGTTTTTTAACTCCATGGTTCCAAGGGGACGAATTGTTGTGACCAAGCGGCAGGGAAAGCCGCGAAACGCGTTAATGTTCCCAACGCGCACATTATTTTTGCACTTTGGGGGAGCCTTATGTTAATGGATTTTTAATGTGTTTGTGCCGTCCTGCAAGGCACCAATAAAGATTACTTTTTAATTGCGAACTGGATGTCCGGACCATCTTTTTGGGAGAAGTGAAGAGTGCTGCTCGGTTTTGCCTGATTCCATCAGTGTGAAGAAAAAGGATATATATATATATATATTGGCGCATGCCGCACTCTATTCACTATAAAGCTAGCCTTTAAGAATACTTCATCTGCTTGCATTTCTTAGCATATTTGCACATGTGAAATAACTCGATATCTTCATTATTTCTGTAGCATATGTTTTTTCATCTTGAGCCCAAGATGTCACTTATCTCTGATACTTTCTTGATGCCTTTATAGAATTGCCTGCATTCTCTGGTCTCTGCATCTCTTCTCTACATACGTCAACTTTGCTCTGTATGACGTCATTATCTCTCTTTGTTTATTCAATTGTTCTGCTTTCTTCCGGACTATCCCTCAGACAGCCATCATACTGTCTCAAATGCAGGTATGGTTGCATCAATGGAACCTTGCTTCCAGGATTCTCCTTGGTATCTGCAATTAAAATGGCTTTGTACGTGCGTCATATTATGGTTTACAGCACACAGGCAATATGGGCGAAGTGATTGAGGTGGGGGTAATTAGCTCCTTCTATGCACAGGTCTACGTGTATGTCATGCAGTGAGAATAGGAAAAGGTATGTGGATTAGCCCCACACATTTTCCGGAGGTTGATGTACCATCATTCAGTATCATTTAAAATTTCAAAAAAGCCCAGGCGAGGGCACACCCACCATGCGGATGGTCAAATTCCTACAATGGTGCCTTACCATGGATATATTTGTGAACCAGGAGAAGACATTTAAATCTGGCCATGTTTTACATCATGAGCCTTCCAGCCTAGTGACGGTACAAGGAAGTAGGTGTAAAGTGAGGGAGTTCAAAGAGAGTCATCGTAGAGAAGTGAATGATCTTGTCGAGAGACCAGAAAGCATAGTTGGGGAGACCAAAGAGAATGCTGGCACAGTAATCCAGTTTATAGAAGACACAATTGGTTAAAAGATGCTTGGCAGTGTTGAAAGGAAGGAGGTGCCGGATTTTCCTAATAATTAGGAGGTTGAGGCGAGCTGCTGTTCCACTTTTGGAGATGAAAGTAGAGAAAAGGTGTGAGAAGGGTCATAGATAACACTGAGGTTTCTAGCTGAAGATGAGTAGGGGAGAGTGTCAGGTGGGACTGGGTAGGCAGAGGAAGAGATGAGAGAGAGCTTTTCGTGGGAAAGATGAGTGCCTCTGATTTGGTAAAGTTTAACATCAGAGGGTGTGAAGCCATCCGATATTTAATAGCTGAGAGATAGTGGGATACTTTGACAGAGGAGGAGAGTAGTGCCCAAGAGCAGAAGTGTACAGTGTAAAGAAGAGTGGACCCAAGACAGAGCCTTGTGGAACACCAACAGTTAGAGGAGTGAGTTGAGAGGTGTTGTTGCTCTAGGACACAGAATTAGCGAGATGCAAGGTAGGATTCAATCCAGGCAAGGGCTTGATCATGAATCCCAAGAAAAAAGAGGGGATTAAGGTGATCAGAGTGATCGACAGTGTCAACGGCAGCAGGTAGGTCAAGGAGAATTAGGATAGAGGATAGGTTTGAGTGAAGTTCGATACATCGGCCTCATTACGACCCAGGCGGAGGACCCTGGTGCTAAAAGCACCATGGTCCAATGCCGGTAACTTACCGACTCCGCCATGGAGAAAGGGGGAATTACCACCCATTACAAGGTTGGCGCGGCGGTAATTCCCCCTTCCTCCATGGCCCTTCCCCATTCCCATTTTTGCCCCATAGGGCTCAATGGGAATGGGGAAGGCGCTAAGTACGGTGCCGCAAATTGCGGTACCGTACTTAGCACCAAGTTCCCTTTGCGGGTCCCTACTTTAACGGCTGGTAAAACCAGCCGTTAAGGTCGGGTCCCACAAAGGGACCTCGTAATCAGGCGCTAAGTGTTTAACAGCGCTGCAGCCTTTTACGGCGCTGTTAAAAAACTTAGCGCCACGGTCGTAATGAGGCCCATCATGAGAGCAGTTTCTGCGGAGTGGGAGGAGAGAGAAAGAGAGAAAAAGAGAAAAAGAGAGTAAGAGAGAGAGAGAGAGAGAGAGTGAGAGATGGGGAGAGAGAGAAAGAGAGAGAGGCACATTTGTAGAAAGATTACATTCAGGGTGTTATTCTTATGTCATGCCTGTAGGGATTCAAGAACACCTTACATTTCTCCCAAAATGAATTGTGTACTAAAAACCTTAGTTCTTTCTCCAGAGTCTTCATTTTCCTGATGAAGGGTAAAACAGAACATGCACATGAATCCATTAGATATCTTAATCAAGCAGGGAAGCGTGTAGGCCACCCAGGGTTGAGAGAGCATGTATACAGTAGAGAGCCTAGGAGTGTCAGTGCAAGCATATGTGCCAGGCCAAATGCTAGAATCAAAGTTATATAATTAAGAGTGCAGGGCTGGGTGTGCCAGAGTATCGTGCAGACTTCCAGGCTGTCAGTGTAGGTGTATATTGAGGGCCCCAAGGGCTCAGAGAACAGGTGCACGGTGCAGGGCCTCTGGGATCGATAACGATATCTGGTGGGAGGGCAGTGTATAGTACAGACTCAATGGGCTTGGGGGAAAGGTGTATAGTGCAGAACCTCAGTCTGGGAGTGTAGTGTAAGGAGTAGAAACCTGGAGAGGGAGGACAGTGTGGCGTTGCCCGATGACGGGCGAATCCATGGTGGGAGGGCAGCTGTATATTGCAGACCCCTAATAGCAGAAGGAAAGTGTGTAGTGAAGACCCACAACCTGGAATGGCATGTATAGTTGAGGCCCCAGGAGTGGGACTGCAGTGTATAAAGCCGACTCTGAGGGTGGCAATGAACTGTATGCGGCATAACACAGGATGGAATGGCAGGACATTGCATTGTATGGTGCAGATCATAGGTTGCAAGTCCAGGTGAAAAATGACGACCACAGGGCTGTAAAGCCGGGGTGCCATCCTTTAGACCTGGGAGGAGCCTTACAGTGTAGATCTGACATCACAAGCACATGCCTTTGGCCATTAAACTGGCAATGACACAGTTTTCTGCTACAGTATTATATTGCATATACCTGTCGGTAAGTAGGCATACCCACAGAACAGATCATTCTAATATAGTTTGCAAGGCACCTCAGTTTTTCCATGCACATGATGTAGAGATCTGTGCTGGTCATACAGTTGGTGTCTTGGGCGAGCCAGCAAAGCATTTACTTCTTCACTGGCTAATAAAATAAGTAATAATGAGTTTATTAATGTACCCTTTCTAGAATACAGATGGTGGCAAACCAGAGCTTCTAATGGGCCTATGTCGTTTGTGAGTTCCCCCTGTCTCCTACCACCCTCCAACAGCAGGCATTTGTGGGAGAAATGGGTGGCACCAATATGTCTTGGTTGAGGGTGGAACTAAAGCAAAGGGTTATATGCCTGGTTTTAGGGCTAGTCAACCACCTCAATACCCAAGACCAATGTTTCCTCTAAGTTGTGCGCATGTGCGCTCGCCCAGCTTCCTTCTGAGTGCCGCTCAGATGAATTTTAGCTGCGCACACAGACAAATCCCACCAATTCACAAAGATTGAATAAGGCACAAGTCACATATTTAACGAAAGGGTGGCCCTTAATCATTAGGATTTAGGACAAAGATACAATTATAACAAGTGTCATAGTAATCAAATTCAAAAGTATCAGTTCCTGTATTATTTAATTAACCCATCTATGGTAATTAATACACATTCACATTCAGGTAGTCTTTTTGGCATTCATAATGATAATAATTAATTTTGTAGGCATTTCCATGGTGGGTGTTTCTCATTGCCCTATTGAATGAGATATTTAACTTTTTGGATACATATTTTGCAAAAAAATGTATTCATTCAATTCTTTTTCAAAAACCTGGATGGTAATTTTTTCATACCCCTCTTATATGAGAGTTGTGCAATTGTTCAAACATATATATTCAAAACAAACGTTAAATTAAAATCTCAAGCACCCAATAGTCAGTGCTTGCTCTACATATCTTTCTGTTAACATCACACATATATTAGTATATAGACACATATCAAAATGCATCACAAACAAGTGCAGAGAAGAAAAATACATTCAATAGATTTCTGTAATTTCTGTAATTTCACATCTACCATATATCCCTGATTCCTTTGTCTGTCTAAGACAATCAGCTATATATTAAGCCATAGTGTTCTTAGTGTGTGTGTATGTGTATTTTTTCTCAGAGTTATTTATTCATCCTGGGGACTTCTAACTGTGGTTTAGAGTGTCCAGTTGATATTCATTGTTTTATACAACAGTCATTTGACCAATCCGCCAGCAGATACCTAGTATTTGCTTTCTCATAAAAGAAAGCTAAATTGGACTAACTAGTCTTGATATTCTGGTCTTGCCTGTTTTCATTGCCCTACTATGCAAGCGTGACCTTAAAAACCTAAACATCCAAAAAACAGAACACACATACAACGAATATGAAAAAGTGGCTTTATGAACAGAAGATATGGCTAAGAAAACATGAACCAAATAAGCTCCCCTTCCCACTCATGACTGCTATACTTGACTCTGCCACACCTTATGACTAACTTTCGGCACAGACCACATTCAGCTATTACCAGACAACCGTGACTGTGCTTACCTCGGCTGTGCACAAGGTTACAAGACTTGCACCTACATCCACTTGTTTTCTGTTTGTTATAATATGAATGACGGTCAAGCACTAGAATTTCTGTTTCTCATGATACCTTATCAAAAGCGTCACCCAGACTATGTAACCCAACTGTCAGCTCCAATATTGGATACTGACTGTAAATAATCAGGTTACTTGGATATGTAGCCTCATCCCATGCATCTTATTCTTTGAACATATATGACACAAGTACTTTATAATGCTCCCTTGCAAGTTAATGCATTATAAAAACTAAAATATTAATTTGCCTTCTAAAGATTTTGAGTAGGCAAATGTCATGTTTAGCACTCCCTACTTTAGCATTGCTAAAATTACAGAGCAACATTGCAACATCATTTACTTGACCTGCAAGGAATAATGGGTATGGACTATGCCTGGCATTATGTGTGTCTAGTATTCGGGCAAAGTATATTTAGCATATCATATGGTAATTCACTGGTATACAAAAACAGTTTCACTGAGCGCTTGTATGATCCTACCCAACAATTTTAAGGTGAGGTATGTTGCAAACAATCTTGTATTCACTTCATAGTAATTGTGCATATGCAGATTCATATTATTTTCTTAAACTGCACATAATGTCATGATAAGGTTTTAAATATGTATTGCTTGAAAAATACTGGAGGTATGCAAATATCCCAGTTAGTTTTTTACCACTGCGATCCCCCATTTTTTTACAGAACCCAGCCTACTATTATTGGAGGATATTTATTTATTTAGATTTTTTATTCCATCGCACCACGAGCCCGCAGGCCTCAGGGCGCGCCAACAAAAGAAAATACAGACAAGCAAGACAAAAAGTGCAAAACAATGCGCTGAGAAAACCAAGGGACAAAGCTCAGGAGTCAAAGGGGCATCGCCATGGAAGCAATAAGATACTAGTCAGGTGAGAACAGGAGAAAGGGAGGGGTAGGGGTCGAAGGGCAAAGGAGAACACTCCTTTGGGGTGAAGAACACATCTGCAACTTTCAAAAACCAAATCAGAGGTTTTGGCAGTACAGTACAGTGAAGGAAATTGGTTGTTTGTTTGCTAAAGGATAGGACACTCTAGTAACAGTCTAGAAAACTGCACTTTCTGTTTTTGACTATTCCCAGCTGCTTAGGGCTTTTCAATATAATCATGTGTTTGAGTTTATTTCCTCTAGCATCCCCATGCATCTTGTTCAAATGATATCTGTGAATTTCAGAAAAAGGGTCCATAGTTAAAGAAGAAGGTACTCTATCTGTTGTACCTGTGAGCATTGCTACAATTGACTTTAAAGGCAAATACATGTGATTTTCTTCACCAAGCTCCAGAAGAAACCACATTAAGGATTTTGTTGATTTTGATCTAGGCTGTTGTGAAGAAGGGTGGGCAAAACTATAAGCTGAATTATGTGCCTTGTCATTTCACCTCCTATGTCAGGGTTACAAGCAGGGCTCTGATACGATTTTACTCCCTACTTTTCAGGGAGTACGACAATAATTAGCTTTGACCGTAGGGATATTTCATGCTTAATATGTTCTTTCTCCTTAAAATTCTTCTTGACATCAGACAGTAATATTATTAGAGCGCCTACTCCTGCCACTGCTCTGCTGGTCACTGATTCGAAAAAAGGAGGGGGAAGACTCCTATATGTTTCAACTTTCCCATGTTTGATTGGCACATTCTCCTGTTTTTAGCGAGTAAAAAGTAATGGTTATTTGCTTTTTAGCCGTGAGGCTTGCTTTGAGTAAATATGTTCACAACTCACAGGACAGCGTAATGTGGATAGTAAGCAGAGACCCTGGAATTTTGATCATATTCTGTGGTGCAGTTATTCTGATGCAATTATTGTACTTACACAAACAGAGGCATGTTCTCCTGGCCCTTGAATAACTTAATTAAAGTGGCACATGAACTCCTATTGGCAGTTTTCTTACACATTCCTTTAAGCTGCCATTATTCCATTTGCTAAAATTGTATCCTTTCTGAATTATTTGACAATCACTTCAGTGATAAGCGCTATTTTCTTTTTTGTAAAAAACATGAGTGTTTTATATCAAAGGCATTAAACACTTTCTGCATTTTCTCTGAGCAGTGTCAATAAATGAATAGCCACAACTAAATATTGTTTATCCTGAGTATTCAAAGCGTTTTTGATGCATAGGGCCTCATTACACGCTAGGCTGTGAGCCATGGCGCTATTAGCGCCATGGCTCATGCCGGTAAAATACCAGCACCGCCTTGGTGGAAAGGGGATTTACCGCCCCATTCTAAGGTTGGAGGGGCGGTAAATCCCCCTTCCACCATTGCCCTTTCCCATTCCCATTTCTGCCCCATAGGGCTCTATGGGAATGGGGAAGGTGCTAATTACGGCACCGCAATTTTGCGGTGCCGTAATTAGCTCCGAGTTCCCTTTGCGGGTTGGATTTTAACGCCTGCAAAAAGCAGGCGTTAAATCCCCCAACCCGCAAAGGGACCTCGTAGTAAGGCGGTAAGGATTTACCGGTACCGGTATTTTACCGGTACCGGTAAATCCTTACCGCCATCCGTGTAATGAGGCCCATAGGCATTTGTTTCAATGCGCTGTAATACTTTTCGTAGGTACTGTGGCATAGCTTGAGGTCTTGGACTGGTTGATGATCTCTCTTTATAATCACATATAACATATTTTTTTAGCCTATATATGCTTGAAAAAATTATTGTAAGATGCACCTTTTACACTAATTTGCAAAGAATTTCAGTGGTTGAGAAGGGGAAATGCCCTTCCAAACTCTTCAGAGATGTTGGCTCACAGAGTACGCATGCTGACAAAGTGGCTTACCTCATTATTCAGTTGCGCGCATGGAAAATAATCGGCGCACGAAAGCTAGCCATTCCCACACTAAGGGGTACATTGCCCAAGACCAACCTGTCCTTCCTACTTTCCCATGCGGAAGCTAAGCTGAAGGTAGATATCCCGAGTACCCAACCCACAGGTCTAAAAAGACATGCAGTGGCAAACCGATTATCACAGACAACAGATTGATGAAGTAGGGACACTGGACTTTAGGACCAGGTTTTATGTTTGCAGTTTGACATTTTTATGCTTCAGGCCGCTGCACCTTGTGTTTTGTGCAAACATACATTTTCTTCAAAGTTGCCTTTCAAGATCTAACATAGTACTCTTTACTAACCAACCATGCTAACAACCTGGGAGATTTAGGAGAGGACAATCTTAAACAGAAATCTTTGACCCAGCGATAAGTGATGTCAGAGGATATGAGGGACCTGCCCAGGTTAGGGTGAGGTTGACGGGAAGCAGAGGAGGACTGTGCATGAGCCTCAGAATTATCTTGTTCTGAGACTGGTGGGAGGGAAGTCTGGTTCACTGTTCTGTCAGCCTGAAACATCCCAATAGGCTTTTCAGAGCGGAACAAAGAACAAACCACTGAAAGGGCTTCTTGATTAAACTAATTCTTTCACAAATCGACTGCAACAAAGCTCTCAAAATGTCCCTTACAGGGGGTGATATGTTCTGTGAGTCCTGATGTTTTTGCTCATGCTAGCATTCATTATTTCATAGGATTTAGAGTATTATTGTCCCACTATAATGCCAGGACTTCAAGAACAGGAATGCAAAGTGATGAGAGGATGCAATTCTGGACTATCTGGGCATCTCACACACATTGCATCGCCCAACGAAGACAGTTGCTGTAGTTGCAGTCCCTCATTCTGTCATCTACATTCCATGGAAGCCTGTATACCTGACACATCATTGCTACATACATTTTGGTAAAAAATGGAGAGTATGTAATGATGGTGACCCCTTTTGTTACAAGACTTCTAGCACTAATGGCTACTTTTCTGCCTTTTGGTATTCTGCAGTGTGAAAATCCTATGTTTGATAGAACCATTAGCTCATGTACTAAGAACCTATATGGAGTATCAAATCTTGGACTCATAAACCAAATGTGACTATAACTACAATCTCCTGAGGAATGCTCATCAATTTATCTGAACAAATGAACTGAAACATGTCGAACAATAGGCACTGTAAAATTACAATGGCATATGATTAAAATTCTGTTACTGTCGAAATAGAAAGTATATTGTGCCTCCTATTGTAATAAATATATTTAATATTGGCCTACGCCAAGCTGCTCGAAAGTCGCTTGCGGAAGAAAGCTGTGTTGCAAGGTCCTGACCTTAAATCCATGTAAGCTGCCATTTTAGGTCAAACCGCCATTTTAGGATTTGTTGTGTAAAAGTCACTGTGTGAGTTAAAATGGTGGACGATGTCATTGCAGAATACAACATGGCCGTCTTGACCTCTGTACATAGCTAATGTGTAATTTGCCTGCAGGCCACTTGTTGAGGTCGTGAACTGAGACCTTGACCTTCGTTGACCTATGTGTAGAAGGATTACTCGTGCAATGAAACTAATCCACGAGCATATGTTGAGACAATGTATTCAAATACTGAACGAAGAACATCTGTTTAACTACATTGTATTAATGTTTAAGAAGGCCTTCATGTAAAACCTTATAATACACAGTTATTGCCTACGCTTGTTGATACATGTATTAAAGGCAAACCAGTTATATGCGGTTATTTGAGACTTGGCACGAACCCTAGATCAGTGATGTATTAAAAGGAACATTAACCCGAAGTGGGGCTGGGCATCACGCCCACCAAATGTATAAAAAGCGAATGCATTCTAATGTACAGTGTCTCTCACTGAACACACTGAACCACGCTGGAGTTCGTTGTGTTGTACTGAGGGCCGATAGCTATCTGATTTTGCTCTGTTTTTGTAACTGGATTCAGTATAAAATAAAGTACTTTGTATGTTCCTTTGTAACCCGTGTTTGGTGTATTTCCTTTTGGGCTACTCAGCCTCGATATTCTTTTTCTGTTTTCACATTAGTACATTGAAAAATTGAACTCCATGTGATATAAAATTCCTTTTCAGGCCTATCTACCTCACTAACTAGTTGTTACTTTGTTAGTACAACAGTCACCATATCTTTGTATTCACTTGGTACTTTAATTTGTATTTTACGTTTCCAAATCTTTCTTGAATGCCCTTGTATTTGTTGTGTTGTGTTAATAGACTTAACCATCATATGATATATTTTTTGGTATTTATTGATTCAAGATTTCTCTATTTCGAGACTGTGATTTATTGTTCTTATAATTGTTCCCCCCTCATTTGGGGTTGCACACTACCCCTTTTTCATTCTTTGTATTTTTCACAATGCAGTTTTTCCTGATCTCAATTAGTTTTGTGGTTACCTTTGTTCTTTGTGCGAGGTCAGGACTGCACGTATAGTTACACTGGTGCATCCCGGTTTTCCCTTTCTTTGCTGTACAGGCCCTAAATCATGGACACAAGAGGTTTAGGAGCTATCCCCTGGAGTGCCATACGCACCTGAACACCTTTAGTGGTAGGTATCCTGTTATCATGGCTGAGACCCGCAATACGTCTCACCATGGCAGCATTCTGTCCCATTGTCTACTGGACCGTCTGTTAGAAGGAAACCCATGCAGAAGTGGCAGCCCCCCTGGCTTGCTGTCTACATGCTATGGAGGTATGCACACGTGGCTGATCCAGTGGCTTCAGTCCCTTTGGTATCAAGTGATGGCCATTTAAAGATTCTGTGCCCACACAATAGGTAGAGGAGTCACCCTCCAGAGAGCCTTGAGCATCCATGCCCCATTTTTTTATGAGAGGCCACATGACCAGTCAAACTCCCTCGTGGCCCTTCAGCTCTGGTGATGACTATCTCGCTGTCTAGCTCGCCCTCAGCAATATGGTGAACCCTACTGAGGTGAAAGGTCCCCTGCTTGCCCTGCACATGCCACGACTGGTTTATACAGTGGCTGAGGATGCTTTCATAATAAGCATAGGCTATTTAAAGATGACATCAAAAGCTCATTAACACAAGAAGTAGAGGAGCTATCCTCCAGAACTCTATGGGCATATTGGCCCGATTGGTCTTGGAAGGCCATTTAACCAGGGCATACTTATCAAACCTATTGTAACAACATGTCCTCACAAAGGTGGCCAGGCAAATGGCAGATTTCAAACTTTTAAACCTGTTGCCAGGCTCGCCCACCTTACAATATCATCCCAAAATTGTGCTGGATTTGCCTCCTATCCCACGCAAGTGCTAATTACACCTCCATATAAAGGTATACATTTTATGTGGTATGAATATTCTCCTGTGTTGTCTTAAATGCAAGTGAACCTGATGCTCCTGATATCGGTCTGAAATGCTATCTGCTATATTATAGAGATGATTTTCCTGCCATTCCTCTGTGTAGACACTGTAGATTTGGAGTAGAATGATACACATCTCCTTCAACACATCAGTGCAACCAACCTCATTCAATCCCACCCATCTGGCTTCAGACCCAGAAACATCACAGAAACTGCTACCATGAAGGTGATCGACGATGACCTTAACATCCTCATTGATGGCCATCCTTGCCTCCTGGCTCTCCTTGATCTCTCATCAGAATTCAACACAGTAGGAAACCAGACATTCACCAGCATTTTACATTGTCACATGGGGATTAGAGAGATCATCCTCAGCTGGTTCAAATCATACTTCCTAACCACCACAGATTCATCCAAATGGATTCCTCCAGATCACCAGCTCTACCAATCACCAGTGGAGTCACATCTACCAATACGCAGATGATACGCAACACTACCTCAAGATATTCTCCTTCAAAGACATCCATAAACTCTAGGCTTGCCTCACACTAATCCAGTCCTGGATATCCAGTGCTTACCTGAAGCTTAACCCTCCAAAATCATATTTCTACTACTGACCAGCAGCAGCGTACCCCCTGACATCTGGACCTGGGTCTCCGCTATGAACCTTGAGGGCTTCACATCCCAGCTGACCACCTGCAGCAAGTCCCTTGGGTTTGACATCGACAGCCACCTTCCATCAAGTAGCACATAACGAGGAAGACACAAACGGCTTGGTACCAACTTTCTCTTCTGTGGAACATCAAGCCCTTCGTCCAAGTAAACAACAAGAGATCAGCTGTCAAAGCCTTGTCTTTCTCTCACCTGGCTTGTGGCAATACCCTTCTGTAAGACCTTCCTCCGACTAATCTGGCACACCTGCGATGCATCCTACATGCTTCAGCATGACTCATCAAAGGACTCTGCAAATGTGACCACAGCACCCCACCCTTGTCAAAATGAAATATGCAATAGCTCCTGCTGCAACTAGCTATCATCTTCAAATCCTGCTTCATCATTTGAAAGGCTATCACCCTGCAGTTCCCAAGATATCTAGCTGAGAAACTCAGCATCTCTGTAAGCCTGTGACCCACCAAAAGTAAGAACACATGAAGAATTGAACTCTTCTGGTGCACGAAGGCAGGGTTGTTGCCAGGTCTGGAAAAGATCTGGGGCTATGATAATTTTGGGACTGTCGGGACAGGGGGATATCTAGCCTTTTTGGTTGTAATCCCTGAGCTCCTACCCAGGGTTTCAACCAAAAGACTAGTGCTATAGCCCCCTCAGGCTCCTCTCCCCCCTTAGCAATGCCTCTGCGTGAAGGAAAGAACCAGAAGTCAGGTCAGGCAAAATGATTGTATTCAGTTAACACCATTAAAATCACATATAATACAGATATTACATACAATACATTTAACAACGTGACCTGTCAGTTAGTACAAATACTTCATACTTGCATATTAAAATGCTAAACATATTACCAATGTTAACCAGGTACAATAACTGTTCTCCTACTCTCAAAACGTACACACATCCCTTCCCCAAGATTCTTTCACAAATAATAAAAAAATCAAACCTAAAATTCTCATCTTTCAAGCAGATAATTAAAAGCATGGCCTCTACACAAGTCTGATGTTATTCTTTAGGAAGTGCTCCCATATCTGATGTATCCAAAACTACACGAGGCTCCTTGCTTTTCATACAACTGCTTACTCTCAAGCTGATAAGTTTTACCCTTCCCCTACAATGCATTCTGGGACTGCATGTCATGATAGACTTTATCGATTGCCTCTCCAATACTTCTAGAGTCAAACTCATCTTCCTGATTTACTCTGGACGAACCTGCTATTGGTTCATATTCTGCAAAGAACTCTTCTAAATCCTCCCATGACACTACTGGATCAGGTTTCATTACCTCCTTCTCCATGCGATCAAGATCGCGTGTTCTTCGTCTTCTCTTTTGTTCCATTTCTTCATCAAATTCCTTTTGTTTTGCTTGCTTTCTCCTTTACCCTGTCTTCTACTTTTCTTTTCACGTCCCTTCTCTCATTAGCCCTTTGTATTTTTTCATCTATGCACCTTTGTATTCTTTTATCCCTTAACTTCTGTTCTTCTTCTTCCATTCTTTTTCTTTCTTTCTTTTCTTTCTTGTTCTTCGATCACCCTCTGTCTTTTATCATACTTTCTCTGCCCTCTCTTATTTTTCAGTTGCCCTTCTTGATACAACTCTTCCCGTCGTTCTCTATCCTTTCTTTTCGTTCTATCATCTTTCAATCTTTCCTATCTTCCTTATCCTTTTTGTCCTGATCATCTTGATCTTCCCTTTGCCTTACGTCCTCAATGCTCTTACCATCGAGTTTGAGCAAAATTTGACCACCCATCCATTTGTGCTGTAGAAGTGCTAACTCATCAGTTTCATCCTTTTCTGCTCTCATCTCTTTATTTCTCATTCTATATCTGGAGATGTACTTTGTCAATCACTTTTCTCCTTATCACATCTCTCCTTGTCCTTCGGGTCCTTAGAGATTCCATCTTTCTCAGTATTTTTCTCCGGGCCCTCGTCACTGTTTTGCACAGGTGAATCATATACCAGGTTGCTAGATCCTGTTGCTTACTTGAGCTCCCTTAATGGGAGATAAAGCCTTTCATCTTTCTTACTATCGCCATCTGCTTTGGGCGTGGTGGGTGGAGCAGAAGGCTATTTGCCCCCCTCTGTGCATAGATTGAGTATCCAATCTACAGGAGACGGGTCTTCTCTCTCCTCCTGATAAATCTTCCAGAGCTCTAAGCTCGCTAGTCGCTTGTCTAACCTTTTCCCAGTATATGCAGCATGCAAATATGTTGCCATGTAGTGCAGGACTGCTTTTGATAGAGATCCTCCTTGTGGCCACGGCATGAACATTTTATCTGCGGTTCCTTTAACCCATTCTGCACTATACTGTCTGAGTTTAGGTGCGTGCTTAGGTAACTGTTTGCAAAGGTGTATAAGCAGAGTAATATCCTCCATTTTGACACGTCACTCTTTGACCGTCAATACTCACTGTTTACTCTTTCGCAATTTATGCTAATATCTTTTAATACAATCAAATAATATGAGCGAGCACCACTCGTCGCAAGCTCAAATCCTTTTTCAATTTTGTTTTTTACTTTAATCTGCTAAAAATATAATCCATTCAAGTTCCTTAAATTCATGCTTAGTTCTCAACAACTCTCGCATTTTTTATCAACTTTGTTTCATTATTTCATATATCTTTTATAAAATCACCTAAAACGGACAGACGGACAAACACACTCGGCCAGCCACATAAACTCATGTCTTCTCTTATAAGACTAATCCTGCCCCTATAATACCTCTATATTCAAACAAAAAATCAGGATGGGGGACCCACACTTATGAGATTCAGGATAATTTTAGTTTCATCTCTGAATTTTAGTGATGATACATATAATATTTCAATTGTTAGCATAATAGACAGACGGACAGTTGAATATTTGATATGTAGGTGTACCACTAGGTACCACCCTCAAGAGTGTGGAGGGTGCAAGCCTTCTGATGGTGCAAGATCTCTTGGATACACAGTTAACAATGGTTTACAACACAAGAGTGAATGCAGCCCAGGACCTCAGTTGGTCCATGGGTATTGTCATAGGGAAAAAAACACAATAACAGGTGTGTACAAGTATGCAAGGGGTGGAGTTGTGTCATGGATCAACACTGTAGTGTTTCGACCACAGGGTACGAAGACTGGACGTAGGTGGCTGGGATGGCCCTCTTCAGGATGGAGGTGAAGGGATGAAACACTGTCCGTGGGGTATCTGTGCGATTCAATGACAGATAGTTTAGGAGGAGTGGGATCTCCAGAGTTAATTGGTGATTTGCGCAACTTATTAGTGACCAAGTAGTGTCAGGACAGGTGCAAAGAGTAAGCACCAGAGAACAGAAGCTTACCGTGAACCGACAAGCGGTGCAGCGGTAAGGGCTTCTGAGAGTCTTCAACCATGCGGGAAGTCAGGTGAAGGCAGTGGCCCAGTGGCCACTGTAGCTGATGGAATTAGTCCAAAGACATGTATCTGGAACCAGGGTCTACAGATGGCGGTAGCGCCAATCAATGGCGCCAGCAACTAGAAGGAAAAGGCAAGAGCTACTAGTGGTCTTGGTCTAGTAACAGAAATGGTTAACTGGTCAGGGGTAGTACATACCTGATCAGGGATGAAGGAGCCAGGAAGCCGGAAAGCCGATTCAACAGAACCAGAACATGTGTGATGTCTGGTTCGAGTGGAGGCTAAAATAGCCTATATGCGCCCAAGTTGACTACAAGGCAGGAGCTGTGTGGTCAAAGTGATTCAGAAAAAATGACTAACTGATGGAGTATGGAGTGCATTTACTTTTCAGATGAGGGGTTGTGAATGGAATTTTAACAAAATTATACCAGTGAATATCGGGACATGTGTAATAAAGTACATACTTCATCACGCAATGTAGTGTTGTAAAGAAAATTCCATTGCAGTGTTCTTTCTAGTACAGGAACCTACTCATACAGAAATGTAGGTATTGGCTGCAGCATACACCACAGTAGTGCTAAATGTGTACTTTCCATAGTTGTATAATAAAAAAGTGAATGTTTCCGTATCACACTTTTCTGATCTGTGAAACATGTACTAAGTTGCTAATAATGCATCACTTACTACATATATCTAGTACTACACACAAAACATAAATAGACTACAATGCATACAAAGATGGGGCTTTTATATGGAGATAAAGTAAGCATTCAAGAGGCAGTATAATTAGCAAATGTGTATAATCTACATGATTGGATTCACGCACAAAAATTATTGCTGTGTTTCAGGCCTGCTTCTTCCACTGTATATGTACATCAAACTCTGTGATTAAATTCTAAAGAAAGTAGTGTAAGAACATGTGAGAATAGCAATATTAATAAATGTAATACCTTTTGAAAGTGAAGTTTCTGACTGTCAGTAAATAAACCCACCTGGCCTAGATATGGCAGTGAACAAAAACGAAGGGGCTACACATGTGATGTCATCAGTGATGCCATCAATGACATTTGTGATGTCATCTTTGATGTCCTGGGTGTTAGTGTTAGCAGTGCACAGTGGTGCGGGCAGTTATGGTTTCTTAGCCTACCATAACTGTTGAATTTCAGGGTTTTTTCAATTGTACTTTGAACCATAATGTCACGTTTGTAAAGTTTTTTTAGTGAATGTCACATGTTTTTAGTAGTGCAACTTAACCATAACGTCCCTCTAACAAAGTTTTTTCTAGTGAATTGTATGGGTTTTTAGTAGGACAACTTAACCATAATGTCCCTTTAACAAAGTTTTTTTTACTCAATTTTACAGGTTTCCATTAGAGCAAAGTTTTTTTGCTAAAGATGATCGGTTTACAGTAGTGCCACGTAACCATAATGTAAAGCAACTTCTGACTTATTTAAACACCTTGCGGAGAATGCCACTTGACAATGTGCTGGTGTACAGCACGGTGACGTGCCCTCAAATCCGGAAACACTTAACAGTAAGATGTTTGTGTCGTCGACAATGTGGAAACAGATTTTATATTGATGTAGGAACGTCCACCTGCAACATTTGCCTTGCACAGCGCAAACACATATTGGTAGTTAGCCAGTAAAAATGTAGTACACATTGCATACTTTCAGCAAAAATTTTAGTGATCTGAAAATGACATCAGCTAAGGCCATCCCTCTTCCCCAAGAAACAGCAGCACTACTGTAATGAAGGAGCATGACAAACACTGCCCCAACCTTAGAAATAACAAACGCACAATATTTTTTGCACCCGACACCCACTCCCCCATATCACTGTTTGATGCGTCTTTCTTCATTTCCGGTCGCAAATGGCCTTATTAGCTATTGTACCATAAAAGAAAACCATCCGTTAACAAAGTAAATGTTGCGTTAAGAACCTCCTTTCTCAGTAAAGGACATAGACGTAATAAGATTTGACAATAATCGTATAGATGTGCAAAGCATTAACGTATGCTACGGAAAAATAGGATTTCTGGTTATAATCCTTTTTCAAGATGTTCACCGTCGAAAGGAAAGGCGGTTGTACCATACATAGCCTCTCTTCGCTTTCCATGACAACAAGGAAAAAGCAACAGTATGTACCATGACGCAGAACCTGTAAATAAACATACAGCGACGTATAATGTGGTACTTTACATTTCAAAATAATACACGTGATTTTAAAAGAAAACGGTAACATTTTAGAATATGGAATAGTATAGATGTGTAAAGCATTAACGTATGCTACGGAAAAATAGGGCCGGATTACAAAACAAAATCCTTTTTCAAGATGTCCACCATTGAAAGGAAAGGCGGTTGTTCCATACATAGCCCCTCTTCACTTTCCATGAGAGCAAAGAAAAAGCAACAGTATGTACCTTGACGCAGAACCTGTAAATAAACATACAGCGACGTATAACGTGGTACTTTACATTTCGAAAATGATACACGTGATTTTAAAAGAAAATGCTAACATTTTAGAATTTGGAAAGTTCTTTTATTTAACAAACAACTGTCAGAGATGAACGGACTAATTCCATTTTCAAATAATTTGTAGCAATGACTCTAATGCCAACATTGAAAATGTTCATGGAGAAACACATGCAGTTAATTACGCATACACAAAGTATGGTTTTCTGTTAAAGCACTTGATTTGTTTGCACAGGTAGTTCCAACACGGCGGCATCACCGTTGCTTTACACCACCATAAATGATATTAAGTCGCTCCTTGTCGCTAGTTCAGCGTAGGGACAGAGCGGCCCTGGCCTGTCACCCCATAACAGTGTAATGGACAGGCACCCGGTCACCAACAGTTGAATCTGGCATGAAAAGAAGCCGTCACTCGGCATCTGAAAAACATGGCACGCACAGTACGGCAAAATGTAGCTAGGCGGTAAATGTAAGAGAAAATCTGTGTCAATACCCAACCTTTAGGAAAAATTTCCAAAGCAGACACAAAGATTGTGCAAAATACTAGACAAATGCAAGTGGCCAAACATGACATTTTAAAGAAATATTAGAGTTGACCATGGATACATATAATGACACCCTACAAACGCAGATAAACAGCACTCGCCATAAGGGTTAAAAAAAGGACAACTACACAGTGAGATGGTAATTCAGTTATGGAGGCAGCATGAATGGACAAGCAAGAAAAAATGACATGTCGTAATATTACACAAGACCAAAAGAATGTGCAAACTGATACACAAAGCTATGTGGGCAAGCATAACATTTCAATGAAACAGAAATAACGGTCACCAATGGTGACTCTTGTCTTAGCCTGCAAATACAAACAATGTACACTCTTTGTTATTGGAGGAAAATTACAACTCCGCAAAAATATAATACTTCAGTTGCATTGTCACAATTAGTGTACCGTCATCAAAACTAAACTTACATCATCTTGATAGCCTCCATTATTTTTGCCAAAGTCAGACAGCAAACTGTTTGCATCAAAGAATCTTCGTGAACTGATATTTCATGTTCCTTACAAACGTTTTTAAAATATAACCTTATCAAATAGTATTTTATTTCCAAGCTTTCATTCCTTGCGTAGCTTTTAAACTTTCCCTTTCACTCAAGGTCAAAAAACAATAGCCCCTTATGAATTGACTTGGATGCGTGGACCTTCTGAGCTCGCAACCAAAAAAGCAAATCAACTGACCTTCACTCAGAAGGCAAATACATTCTCACTTTGCAACAACATATGAGCATCCTATCATGTGAACCTCTACTCCCATACACCGTGTAAACCACTGTTTCCATCAAACACTGCAGGTGGGGCCGCAGATTTCAAAACATAGGACGCCAGTCCGACTTCAATATTAATCTGAAAACATTGTAACACAGACACAGGCATTGGTCGCCGTGCATTGAGCACCAACTTCCACTTTACCGTATGAATTTGGTGGCAAGAAAACATCACTTTTTCAATCTTCCACGGCCACATTCCATTCCAACCTAAGTAAAGCTCACCTTCAGAAACAGTATTTCATAATTGTAACAAGTGCATTAGTGTCTTGTTTTTTATGTGTTACCGGCGATGTCTGGGTACACCAAAACATGAACAAAATGTGGCGGAGGCCTGCAAGAAATCTGACGCACTTCACGCTGTTCCACAACCAATCAGTTAAAGTGCCACATGTCTGCGGACATGACATTATGGATTAGCCAATCGATTTCTTGTCCGCGGAGCGAACAGGGAAGTGCGACCGCGGAGCGGACATAGATATCACACATTTTTCCAGACCTACTTTTTCATCGTTTTGAAGAAAAGTACTGGACGGATTTTCACCAAATTTACAAAAGCACGCTTTCGAGACCAAGCCACTGCTCCTGCTGCAAATTTGGTGAAAATCCATCCAGCGTTTTGGGCTGTAGGTAAGTGCAATGTTTTTTCCCCATTCAGCCTATGGGAAAAAAAGACGTTTTGGACCTCCCAATAACTTTGCCCCCCCTGGACCAAACCTCACCAAACTTTGCAAAAAAAATCAGAGTAGGTCATATACTTTTTGCAAAGTTTGGTGACGATTCGTCCAGGGAGAGCGAAGTTATAAGCCACCCAAAAAGTGCTCTTCCTTTGGAAACAGCAACTTAACCATAACTACACAGCCACTGCTGTGTAGTTATGGTTAACTATATGGCCGTGTAATATATTTATATATTACACGGCCACGGTAGTGGCCATGTAGTGGTATGGTTTTTTTATGGTAAAAAGATTTTTTTTGCAAAGTTTGGTGAGGATTCGTCCAGGGGGTAAAAAGTTATAGGGGGGGTCCCAAAATGTCTTTTTTTCCCATAGACTGAATGGGAAAAAAACTTTGCTCGTGCCTTCACCAAATTTGGACTAGGAGCAGCGGCTTGGTCCCGAAAGCGTGCCTTTGCAGATTTGGTGAAAATCCGTCCAGTAGTTTTTAAAAAATGACCAAAAAGTTGGTCATAAAAAATTAGTGATATCTGTGTTCGGTCCGCGGACACACTTCCCTGTTTGCTCTGTGGACAGTGTCCTGATTGGCCGATCGGCTTACATCATGTCCGCGGACATGCGACGTGTTCGCTGATTGGACGGTGTGGAGCGTGAAGCGTGTCAGATTTTCGGTGGCGCCCGCCATCTTGGATTCACGGACGTCCGCGGACAGCGCAGTGAAACTTGGTTCAAAATTTGTATTTAGTAGAGTGTGTTGGTGTGTAGGAGTGTTTGGGGAGGATGGGAGAGTATGAGATAGATTGAAAGTTGTGTTTTTTCATGTGGTAGACCTTCTTGTGTTTGATTTGTCTGCGGACATTACGGGTGTTCTGAAATGTTCTAAATAAATTGAATGGGGGGTGTTCTGAGTACTCAATATGTGTCCGTTTTGTTCGGAAGCAAGCTGAAACTGTTCTAAGAACACTCGCGGTGTCCGGAAATGTTCGTAAATAAACAAAATGGGGGTGTCCTGGGGACGCTGTCCGTATTGTCCTCTGGCAAGTTGAATGTGTTCTAAGAACACTTGCGGTGTCCTGAAATGTTCGCAAATAAACAAAATGGGTGTGTCCTGAGGACGCTGTCCGTATTGTTCATTGTCAAGTTGAAAATGTTCTAAGAACTCTCGCTGTGTCCTTAAATGTTCGTAAATACACAAAATGGGGCTGTTCTGAGGACACTGTCCGTATTGTTCGTTTTCATGTTGAAAATGTTCAAAGAACTCTTGCGTTGTCCTGAAATGTTCATAGGGGGTGTCCTGAGGACACTGTCCGTATTGTTCTCTGGCAAGTTGAATATGTTCTAAGAACACTCGCGGTGTCCTGAAATGTTCGCAAATAAACAAAATGGGGGTGTCCTGAGGACGCTGTCCGTATTGTTCGTTGTGAAGTTGAAAGTGTTCGAAGAACTCTCGCGTTGTCCTGAAATGTTCGTAGGGGGTGTCCTGAAGACGCTGTCCGTATTGTTCGATGGCAAGTTGAATGTGTTCTAAGAACACTTGCGGTGTCCTGAAATGTTCGTAGGGGGTGTTCTGAAGACGCTGTCCGTATTGTTTGATAGCAAGTTGAATGTGTTCTAAGAACACTCGTGGTGTCCTGAAATGTTCGTAGGGGGTGTTCTGATGACGCTGTCCGTCCTGAGGACGCTGTCCGTATTGTTCTCTGGCAAGTTGATTGTGTTCTAAGAACACTTGCGGTGTCCTGTGATGTTCGCAAGTAAACAAAATGGGGGTGTCCTGAGGACGCTGTCCGTATTGTTAGTTGTGAAGTTGAAAGTGTTCTAAGAACTCTGGCGTTGTCCTGAAATGTTCGTAGGGGGTGTCCTGAAGACGCTGTCCGTATTGTTCAAGAGCAAGTTGAATGTGTTCTAAGAACACTCGTGGTGTCCTGGAATGTTCGCAAATAAACAAAATGGGGATGTTCCGAGGACGAGTGTTTGGGGAGGATGGGAGAGTATGAGATAGATTGAAAGTTGTGTTTTTTCATGTGGTAGACCTTCTTGTGTTCGATTTGTCTGCGGACATTACGGGTGTTCTGAAATGTTCTAAATAAATTGAATGGGGGGTGTTCTGAGTACTCAATATGTGTCCGTTTTGTTCGGAAGCAAGCTGAAACTGTTCTAAGAACACTCGCGGTGTCCGGAAATGTTCGTAAATAAACAAAATGGGGGTGTCCTGAGGACGCTGTCCGTATTGTTCTCTGGCAAGTTGAATGTGTTCTAAGAACACTTGCGGTGTCCTGAAATGTTTGCAAATAAACAAAATGGGGATGTTCCGAGGACGAGTGTTTGGGGAGGATGGGAGAGTATGAGATAGATTGAAAGTTGTGTTTTTTCATGTGGTAGACCTTCTTGTGTTCGATTTGTCTGCGGACATTACGGGTGTTCTGAAATGTTCTAAATAAATTGAATGGGGGGTGTTCTGAGTACTCAATATGTGTCCGTTTTGTTCGGTAGCAAGCTGAAACTGTTCTAAGTACACTCGCGGTGTCCGGAAATGTTCGTAAATAAACAAAATGGGGGTGTCCTGAGGACGCTGTCCGTATTGTTCTCTGGCAAGTTGAATGTGTTCTAAGAACACTTGCGGTGTCCTGAAATGTTCGCAAATAAACAAAATGGGGATGTTGCGAGGACGCTGTCCGTAGTTTTCTTTGTCAAGTTGATTCTGTTCTAAGAACACTCGTGGTGTCCTGAAATGTTCGCAAATAAACAAAATGGGTTTGTTCTGAGGACTCTGTCCGTATTGTTCGATGGTAAGTTGAATGTGTTCTGAGAACACTCGTGGTGTCCTGAAATGTTCGTAGGGGGTGTCCTGAAGACGCTGTCCGTATTATTCATTGTCAAGTTGGAAGTGTTCTAAGAACTCTCGCGTTGTCCGGAAATGTTCGTAGGGGGTGTCCTGAAGACGCTGTCCGAATTGTTCGTTGTCAAGTTGAAAATGTTCTAAGAACTCTCGCGGTGTCCTGAAATGTTCGTAAATAAACAAAATGGGGGTGTTCTGAGGACGCTGTCTGTATTGTTTGTTGTCAAGTTGGACGTGTTCTAAGAACTCTCGCGTTGTCCTGAAATGTTCGTAGGGGGTGTCCTGAAGATGCTGTCCGTATTGTTTGTAGTCAAGTTGCAAATGTTCTAAGAACTCTCGCGTTGTCCTGAAATGTTCGTAAATAAACAAAATGGGGGTGTTCTGAGGACGCTGTCCGTATTGTTCCTTGTCAAGTTGAAAGTGTTCTAAGAACACTCATAGTGTCCGCAGACATTAAAAGTTTCCATAGGCCATAGTTGAAATGTTTTACTCTATGGGTGTGATATGCTGCGGTGGTTGTGGCCAGGGCATAGAGTGTTGGGTGCATGGCCATTTGGCCATGCACCCAACACTCTATGCCCTGGCCACAACCACCGCAGCATATCACACTTATAGTTGCTTATAACTTTGGGTCAAAAACAAATTTATAAGGAACAAAGTTATAAGATACTATGGGTGTGATATGCTGCGATGGTTGTGGCCAGGGCATAGAGTGTATAATATACTTACTGTTTGGTTTAGTAACTGGAGTACATGTATTTCTTGTCAATTTCTGTGATAAAAGAAAATAGCATGTTAGTATTAGTATTTTGTAATGACTTTTTACATTGTATAATCAACATTTTTTATTTTTTTTTGGACCCTCATATTTAGTATATTAGAAACCAGAGTACTGTGCAATTTGCTCAGTTTCTGTGTTCGTTGCTAAAATCATTGGGTCTGTGGGAGAAAAAAAATCCATGTTGGATTAAGAAAAATACTTTTTCTGTTATGCTACAGTTTATTTGTTTCTTTGTTTTCAGTGTTTACTTGTTGTTTCTGGGTAATGCTTTATACATTGCTTTTTGCATTTTTTTTGAGCAGTAACATATTATTTATTTGTTTGGATATTATACAATTTTGGAGCAGTTAGATACCAGTAGGTGGTTTCTAACTGCCTATTTTTTTTATATATTTTAGTGGTATTGATTTATCTGTTTGGATATTGTTAAATTTTGGGACAGTTAGATACCAATTGGCGTATTCTAACTGTCTATTTTTTTATATATTTTAGTGGTATTGATTTATCTGTTTGGATATTGTTAAATTTTGGGACAGTTAGATACCAATTGGCGTATTCTAACTGTCTATTTTTTGCTCTAATTTGCTGGTATTCATTTATCTGATTAGTTGTTGTAGAATCTTTGGGCAGTTAGATTGCTTTTGGAATATTCTAACAGTTTACATTTTTTTACTACAAGTTTACTTAGGGTTTAAGTACAGTTTAGTTATCAAATTTTGGTTTTAAGAACATTAAATAAGCGTTTGTAAGATTTGCTGGTAATCCCTGCTTTAGAGTAATGGTACTATCATTACATTGAAACCATCCACATTTCTTTTTTATATATGCAGTGTAGTGCCCTGAATTGGTTGTGGCTCCTGCATGGTAGATTATACCTATTGTTGTGAAGGTTTTCTTACCAAGTGATATTTGACCATGTGTGAATCCGGTCAGCTTGCAGTTGTTTTTGGTACCATCTGAATTGTAACGTAGAAGCATTAGTATTACGTATTTACTATGTGTTTGTATTAGTAACGTTGATCGATTATCTGAATTGCAGGTAGAACATAATCTACCATGGTTTGCATTTTGTACAAATTGCTGAAATTGAATGGATTCACAATTAGGTATTGATATATATACAAAGCGTTCATTGGGGATTTGTTCTTCTGTCACATTGTTGCAGAGAGTGCATGTATGTTTCCACATGCATGGAATCTGGAAGATTTCATTTATAGGTATGTTTTTGTTTTCCAGTACTTGTAGTAAGTACATTAGAAATTCTTGTGGATCTTCCTGTGAGTTTATAGTGAATTTCACCATTCCAGCACAGTAGTCCTATTGTTGTCTTATTCCATAAACACTATATGTGTTATCAGGATTGTTTGCTGCATTTCTGTGAAGTACTAACATTTGCAAACACAATGGGTCGGTACTGTGTAAGTAAATGTTGTCAACAATTGGTGGTAATTGAAATAGAATATTCATTGCTACATTTGCATAGCAATTTACACCAACTATATTTGAGAGTTTAAATGGACCAGGTAGTTCTGTATCTGACTGCTTTTCTTGGAGTTTGTCTTCCTTCTTTGAAGAAGTACTTGGTTTACTTTCCCAAATTGATTCTTTTTTGATTGTGGTACTTGATGACGTATTAGTTTCTTTTACTATCTTTGGAGGATGTGCAGTGACATCCTGTTGCATTTCTGTTTGATTTATTTTTCTTTTATAACGTTTTACTTTTTTTGGAACAGAATATGTGTTTAGATGGGGGGTGTATAGTGAGCAAAGTCTATTGTATTCTAAAATGCAAGGAATATCAGCGTTTACTTTACTTGCATCAAAGTTGATTAGAAATAGACTGTCAAGTGTACATAAGCGTGATAGTGCTACGTAGCTCATGCCGTCTTTAAAGACTATGTTACCAATATCTATCATTGCTTTGTCTAGGGTAAGACCTTGTGATTTATGATTGGTGACTGCGTATGCAAGAGTTAGAGAAAATTGTTCTCTGCGTACATACATGTCTTTGAAGAGAAGGAATCGAGCTGTTGAACGTCCTATCCTTTTTACTTCTGAAAGTTTGTCAAAGAGAATATTGACAAACTGAATTTTGTTGTCACGTGGGTATGTTTGAAAGCCAACAACTGTACCCAGTGCTCCATTAACTAGTCCTTGGTCCACGTCAAGGTTACGTTTAAGCATTACTCTGCAATTTACGGATAATTTTAATATCTTTTCTAAGACTGCTGTGTTTAAGATTGATTTTTCTAAACTATTTAGCCTTTTTGTGGCTTGGTCACACATAGGTAGTGTCATACCATGTACATCTAGTTTGTCTGTGGCGCTAATTTCCATTATTGGTTGCATTTCTTTACTTAACATTATTTCAATGAATTTGAAACAGCTTGCAAGAGTTGGCATTAAGGCCATACAATTGACATTTTTATGGGCTAATTGTTCCATAACATCTGTAGCACATGGATTATCGCCATAAAGTGCATTAATGTGCCCGGTTTTCAATATTGTTTCTGCTTCTTTAGAAGGTATACCAACTCTGATACTTTTTAAGATGTTGGCATAAGTGAGATCTGCAGATGCCATATGTTTTCTGTAAATTCTCTGTATTGGAAATGTTGCCAAAGGTTGACATTTCCAATGCTGCCAACAGTTCTACGGCAGAGTTTGCGTCCTAATGTTTTAAAAATAGGCTCACCTTTTACTGGTGTCAATTGAAGAAGATCTCCGAAAACAATAATGTGTTTTCCTGCAAAGAGCTCTTCATAGTTTGTTTTGAGTACTTCTTGTAATCTGAGGTGAATCAAAGCCAACATTCGGTTGGAGACCATGCTCACTTCATCTATTAGTAGCATTTTCATTTGTTTCAATACTCTGCGTAGTTCCATTGCAGCTTCTGCAGAAAGTTTGTAATAGTCTCATTTGTTCTGGTGTTCTACTGGCAATAGTAGTAATCGGTGTAACATGACACCACCTATGTTGTAGGCAGCTAAACCTGTGGGGGCAGTAACAACAGCTGACAGTTTGTTATTTGTCAATTGTTGAAGGAATTTACTGATGATTTTGATTAGGAATGTTTTGCCAGAACCAGCTTCACCACTGACGTACAGTAGTATAGGTTTATAATTATGGCAGGAACATTCTTCATTTTCATGTTGTACACCATGTGCAATTTCTTTTGTTACTTCTTGAAAAATGCTACGTTGCTCATTGTTTAGTTTTGATTGTAGTATAGTTAAGTCTTCTTTATCTTCATACTGACACATGGTGTGTTCTACTTCTATCATAGCTAATTCTTCCTCATTTATTATTAGTGGTTCTCCCAGTGGTTCTTCGCTTCCTGTTACAGAAGGTTGACTACTGTCAGGAGTTTCTTTATCTAGTTGGGCCTGGAGTTCTTCTTCGTGTTGCTGTTCATTGTGCAACATTGTTTTGTACTGTGTAAAGTTTACATCAGTTATAGTGCTTTCATTTGCTTTGAAAGCATCTTCATATGAGTCATAGTTATCTAGTATTTCTTCTTCTTTTCTCCATGGTTTAAAGAGTTGTATCAGGGACATGTAATATACTTCTTTATGTTCAGGAGTCTTTAATGACACTTTGATATGATTAATTAAATGTGGTTTAGTGAGTTTAACTAAGCTACCTTCACAGTTTGTCACTCTGTATTTACCTTTTTTTCACCAGGTTTTAGATTATTTGTGTATGTGTAGTTTTGGGCTATGTGGTATAGACACATGGTTTCCAAAGTACTACTCCTGTTTGGGTAGTATGTGTCCAATAAATTGTTTTTAAAAATGTTTTGGCTTTTGGGATCACGTTTGGCTATTGTTTCTATATCTTAGTAGGATTTTAGAACTCTTTTCCAAGATTTAGCTGGACCAAGACTTAGCCATACTATATTTTCAGATTTACCATACAATGCAGTACCAGTTAAACGATCAGCTGCTTCATATGATCCACATTCTCTGTGGGAGAGCATTTTTATGCCCAAGCTATATAATTTCTGAGACACTGTTTTATCTGATGACAGGTAAATCCAGAGGTCTTGGAGCTCTGTCTTTTCTGCTTTGGTTAAGTATGCTGTGACTTATTGTGCAACTGCAGTAGAATTGTCTGCGATGTACTGCACATCTATGTTTGCATTCCATAAGTGGGCAATGATTGCATTGTAATCATTGATATATTTTTCTTCTTCTTTTCTTTTTATGTAATATGTATTTTTAGGTGACTTACCTTTAACACTATGTCTAACTGAAGACATGAGGTTGTTCACTTGACCTGTTTCTGTAACTGGTCTAGGGAAACCAAATCGGCATTTGGTGTAGTATTTCTCTTTGTTTTTGTATTTGCAAAGACAATATTTTCCACATTTGTGTCTTTGAAATTGTAAAATTTGTGCATGAAGATCGCTATTTGTTGCTTGCAATGGAATTTCACAAGTGACATATTTTTCAATAAACTGTAAAACAGTGGCATCACTGTCTTGACCAAATTTAGGAGCATCTTTAATCCATAAAAGTATGCGGATATGTGGTGCTCCTCTGACTTGGTATTCTTTTCTCCAAAAAAGGTGTTGCACTTCTCCAAGGGGAGGAACAGTTTTATTACAAATAAAATGTAGCATAGCAATGAAGCGATGGTGAAAATATCTTGAAACATTAACAGGATCCAAAGAACAAAGTTCTCCAGGTGTTAGTATATCTATGTTTGTTTTGTTTTTGTTTGATATGCGTAGGAAATCATGTAAATCTTCCCATGCATAGTCTGCACAACTTAATGTAACAAACCAAGTCAGTGGCCCAAGGTTTCTGATCATACAACGTACATCTCCATGACGTCGAAACCAGTACTCTTTAGTACCACGCATATTTGCTAATCGATTTGTAATATTTGATTGTAAAACCTCATCCTTTTGTTGCACTTTTTGTAATAATTGTGTAGCATTCATATTTTGAAAGTGTGATCCTGATTTTAATATGTGTGCAACTCCGTAACATAAAGTTGCTAGTTCAGTTTCAAAGAGTAGGTGGAATATGTATTCCGCATTTTGTCTAAATCTGGGATCTTCATAATACATCCGTAATGAGCGGTATTCTGAAGCTGATATTTGAATAGGTCTATCATCGTACCTTCCTCCTTTGCCAGTAGGAAAGAGTAGAGGAAAAGCACGTGCTTCTATACTTTTTTCCCATATGCTGATTGGTGATCCTTTTGTTTGACGCATTTGGTACGTTTCCAGTGCATCTTCTATGGTGTCATTAGAGTACAAAGGATGAATTGTATAATGGTCTAAAGTATTTGATATTGTAGCAGGATCCAGGAGCCCAAATGTACCAGCTTCTTGTGTTTCTTGAATTATTTCAGTTGTATCCTTCAAGTTTTCTTCAATATTAATTTCTTTGTAATATTCATTATTCTTTTTAAGATATTGCAAGGCATGTCTAACTTTATGTAAATCTACCAGCTGTTGCCATATTTTTTTGTCTTTGTAGGTACTCCATTTACTAAGATAATTAAAGATTGCTGCATTGGACGTTGCACTCCTAGAGTATGCACATTTTCTTTTAAATCTAATGATAAATAAACTACTTTTCCACGAATACCTTTTACCAATTCAGAGGGAGGTAATTTTGCTGTTTTTGGCTGAAGGTGTATTATTGCTTGAAATGGGTGCACTGTTTGAATTATGATGCTCTCATATAAATTAAGTTGTTGTAGGGGTTTTGGTAGTGGGTATTATTCCAAATTATTTGTGATAGCACATGAAGAAGTTTGGTTGTTGCCAAGTTTTGTAGTGCAGTAACTGCAAAGTATTAAGGGGTCAGTTATTTCGTATTTGTTTTCTGCTACAAGGTAGAGAGCTAATTCAACCCATTAAGAATCTTCATTGTCTTCTATTTTGTATGATAGGTCTACAGTTTTTGTGTTACTTTTATAAAAAGTTCTGCAGCAACATACACACATGGTTTGATACTTCAGCTGATGTACTTTTAAATTTTAGTATTTCTTTTTTGTATGTGTTTAGTAAAAGGTTGCCATGTGTAGAATTGTTGCTAATTTGGTTTAAAGCTATTTCATTCTGTAAGTGGGTTTCACTTCCAAAATATTTTTTCTGGATATAGTCAATTTCTTCAAGTAGATCTTTTGCTGTACCATGTAGAAGAATGTTATTTAAATTTGCTAGTGCTAAAGCAGGACATTTAGCATAGTACAGTGTATAAATTAGATTTCTTATAGTTGAATGATGTGTTGATATCCTTTTGATATCATGGAAGGTGGTTTTACAAGTAGGTTCTGTAATGCAGGCTAATGAATGTCCTTGTAGTCCTGTGTACTTGCGCACTGGACAGGTATCAATATTTTGCAGTAGTTTAATTTTGATTTTGTCTTTGCTTTTTACATATTGATTGAGGGATTGACGTAAAGACTTGAAAAATTGTTTGGGAATGTTACACATTGACGTGCATGGCCATTTGTACACTAGATGTTCTGATTCAGTTGAATGGCGGGGTAATTCTAAGTTTTCAGGGCATATTTTTATAAGGAGTACTTCTTGTTTCATTATGGTATTATTCACTGTTTCATAACCTCGACCACTGCTACGTATGGCAATTGTATTTGTTTGCTTTTGTTTGTACACTTCTTCATTAAAATATGGTTCTGTGCTCGTAGTGTGATTCCATTCACCTCCGCAGATACTTAAGAAGTTCTTTCTGTTGACATTTAGTTTATTGAGAAGTCTTTTTTTATTTAGTTATTAGTTTTGTTAGTGGTTTCATTTTGTTTAACACTAAAATAAATAACTTTCTTTTGAGAAGAATTGCACTATCTATCAATGCTTCTAAGATTAATTTCCTATGATAGGTTTTAAGGGTTGAACCTGGTTTCCCTCCTGTTTTCATAAGATTTTGAAGGACTCTGTGACGGAACATTTTGGCTAAAATACTTTTCTTGGTATGCTTACTTTGAACTTTATCAAGATTTATAGAAGCAGTTTTATCTGTAGTGATAGCTGATTTTTTGTTAATTGTTTTCTGGTTTGTTTTACATTTTGATAGAGGAGGCAAAGTTTTTCCACTTGAAACTTCTTTTGTTTCACTAAATGACTGTATTAGCTGTTTTGTTTCAACTTCTTTTACAAATTCCGCTAGATATGGATGCTTATGTTGGACACTTTTATTTTCATTTGCTCTACTTCTGCGTTGCTTTCTACGGACTTGACTTTTGGTAGGCATTCTTTAGGGTCTGTTAAAAAAATAAAGAATGTATGGGTTGGGGTGTTCTGCAATGTATGTGTGCTGTGTGCATGAGTGTTTGAGTAAGATGATAAAGATGTATGTAATGGTGTGTGATTGTGCATTGGGAACTACAACTAGTAGGGATGGGTATTCTTGAATTTATATGCTACTAAAATTGGGTTCAGATGACAGAAAAAAGTAAGCTAGTGGTGTGGAGAAGTACAAATAGTAAATCTAATGTATACAATTAAAACAGTTGTTTGTTCTATAATATCCAAATTGTAGCGGTTGAGTTGGGTAATTTGTGTGTCCAAAAATAGGAATTTGTGGGCCATTCTGTCTGTAAATCGCTGTTTAAGACATGGGGATTTTTGGACAGAATGGTGCACAATCTCTATTTTTAGGCACAGAAATATCATGAATTAACTTTACATTGTGTTTCAGTAATAATACAAATATTATTGTGATATTCTACTTACTTTTTTTTAAAATAAACAGGTTAATTCTTAGTTCTTCTTTGTTCTTCAAATTCGGTTGCTTCTTTTCAGAAGAATGGTCTTCACTGCAATTGTAAAAGAAACAAATTAGTAATTGTGTTTGTATATAGCACTGTTTTTAATTTAGACATTGATTTTTTTAATTGAAATCCTCAGCGCCTTCCTCAAAAGCATTAAAACTATCTTATTTACATAAGATACGTCGCACAAGTTCAATACATATGGTATGTTCTTAATGAACAAATTGTATTGTAATGACTAACTTTAGCAAACAAAATATCTTTATTATGTTTGTGAAATTCAGAATGTACCACTGAATACCACTATTTCTGTAACTAAGCTCTTCCAGGTAATAGTGTATCAATGTCATGCTTAAATTAAAGTAATTGAATGCATAAAGAAATAAAACAGAAATATTAAGTCAGTTTGAAAATGTGTTCATGTATTGTACAGAAAATATGCATACCTGTAGTTTGTGTTCATGCATTTGGATATGCATGGAGCTGCAAGGTGAAATCTTGGAGACTTGTACAGTATTTCTTGTAGATGGTGCTTGCCAATGATATGACACTTGTACTCGGAGTGATTCACAGTGCATTTGCAGTGCTGATCTATGATGATGCAGTTAGATGTAGAGGTCTTGAATGTGATTGGTGGATGGTCATGTGACTTCTTAGCTACATCCAATGAGGGAATGGCACAGAAAGTGAAGTGGAAATGGTAGAAGGGCTGTTCATGTTGTGATATGTCCGCGGACATGGCGGTAGTTCGCGGACATCGGGTGTTACATCCGGGGATTTTTGGGTTCAGAAGTCATGCACATGAGAATGAGCACTGAAAGGGATTGGTTAGGAATGTTTAGTGGGTGTGTTGTGCCAGGAAAGAGTTTCTCAGATACTCTTTTTGCTGAGAGAACAACAGATAGTTATGGCTGTGTGTTTCAGAAAACAGATTATTTGGATTTTGGGAGATTCATGGATACATTGGTTGAAGGTGCATGCAGAAAGCTGTGGAGTAGCTGTAGATCTTGGATTTCCACATGTGGAAGTAGACTGGCATGGAGTAGGTGGAATGAAGTGGTTGGACTTTCTACCTCTTTGTGCTAGTTTGGAGACAGAGCAACATCCAGACATAATTGTAATGCATTGTGGAGGGAACAGTTTAGGACATGTGTCTGGAATTTCTTTGCAATTTTCTATGAAAGAAGGACTTGGGAAGGTCATGGACATGTTCCCTAATTCTCAAGTGATATATTCACGGATTGCACAGAGACAAATGTGGCTTCGTTCTTCTTCATTTGGTCCACAAATGGAAAAAGCAAGGCGCAATGTTAATAAGGTTGTTTCTGGCTTTCTAAGAGATTTTGGTATGTCCTCTTTTCACAATGAAAATATGATGTTTCGTAGTACATAAATTTTTCGCAGAGATGGAGTCCATCTTACTTATGCTGGCAATCAGATTTTTTTGAGAAATATACAAAATGCATTACGACCTTGTTTAGAATTACAGCATCCATTTTGAAGTAGGTGTTAAGTATTTATAATTTTTGACATACAAACACCTCCCCGAGGCTCTTTTCAGAGCCACCACTTCCTATCAGAGAAAATTGCAATGGTTATGATAGGGTAGCAACCCAATTTTTTAGATGTCCGCGGACTGTCCACGGACTTCTAAAAAATACAAAGGGCCCTGCTTCATTTATTTTCACTTCTATTTTTTAACTGTGAAAGGTGGCTCTGAAAAGAGCCTTATTTTTTTGATTTTTGTAATTTTGTATTTTTTTTGGTTTTTTATACACGACACACTAGGAGAGGAGGGGAAAGGAGGGTAAAAGGGGGGACACCAACCACAGGGATAAGAAAGGGCGAGCTGAGAGAGGAAGATGTAGAGTGGGTTTTATTTGGGTAGTGAACAGGTCTTCTTATGGTCTGAGACGATAGTCTCAACAGCACTGCGAAGTCGCTCCCCCCTGCAGAGTACTGTGTCACAGTACATGCAACTGTGACCCTCGAAAGGTAAGGGGCATCAGAATTCTGTATGGCCTGTGAGGCAGCTTGAGGAAGACGCTGTCCCACAGAGGTGGTCCTTGTGGTGACAGGATCAGAAACAGAGGATGAAGTAGAGGAAATCAACCTACTATGTTCTTTGCAAGGTACAACCTTGCGAATAGCCCCAGAGTGAAATGACCTCAGGTGTCACTTCATGGTAGTGGTCCCAAAGCTGTACGAACCGTGCCTCCCGCGACTGAGTATCATTTTGCACTCATTGCAGGTGACATGGTTCGCACGAGCCTTAGGACCATTCCCATGAATGGTAAACAACTGCCACACCCAAGACTCACACCTAGTGCGGGTAGTAGGGATTTCCTCTACCTCATTCTCCTCATCCCCTTCTTCTTCCTCTGCATCCTCACTCTTGTTCCCCTTTTCAGGCCCTTGGGGAGGTGGTGGTGGTGGAGGGGGTGGGGGTGGTGCTGAGGCAGACACAGCACCAGGTGGCAGCAGTGGAGCCACAGAAGCCATCAGGTTGAAGATGGAAATCTGTAGGTTGCAGCAAAAATCTCTGTGCTCCGTAGAATAGCCATAACCACAATGAGAAGAAGCTCTAGGGCGTGGTCTTTTATAGGGGTGCTTGTGCGCGGTCCACGGACATGCGCGCTGTCCGCGGAGAGATCGAACACAAAAAAAGGTTCAAAAGGTTTCAAAAAGTATGTATAAACTTATAATTAGTATTTGGGACTTGTGCTATGGTGAGTTTTTATTGGAAAATATTGTGGATTACTTGAAAATGTACTTTTAAATTGTTCGGGGACACAAACAGTGTCCGCATTCAGAACACGCAATCAGCGTGGGCGCTGTCACATGGTCGCTTCGCGAACATGTTCGCGAAGGAAGCGGCTGTCCGCAGGACACCAAATGCATGGGCATTGGTTTGCGCATGCGCGTTGATGTTCTACGGACACTGTTCGGGTCCTGAAGTAATTAAAAGTACGTTAGACGTCAAACTAACAGTTACGGACAGGTGTTTGTTCTTAGAACAGTGTCAACTTGCTTGCGAACAATACAGACAGAAATAGCGTCCTCAGAACACCTCCATTTTCGTTTCTTTATGAACATTTCAGGACACCGCGTGTGTTCTTAGAACAGTTTCAACTTGCTAACGAACAGTACGGACAGCTATAGTGTTCTTCAGGACACCTCCATTTTCATTTATTTACGAACATTTCAGAACACCAATTGTGTTCTTAGAACAGTTTCAACTTGCTAACGAACAATACGGACAGGTTTAGTGTTCTTCAGCACACCTCCATTTTTCGTTTATTTACGAACATTTCCGGACACCGCGTGTGTTCTTAGATCAGTTTCAACTTGCTAGCGAACAGTACGGACAAGTATAGTGTTCTTCAGGACAGCTCCATTTTTGTTTAATTACGAACATTTCAGGACACCAATTTTGTTCTCAGAACAGTTTCAACTTGCTAGCGAACAGTACGGACAGGCATAGTGTTCTTCAGGACAGCTCCATTTTCGTTTATTTACGAACATTTTAGAACCCCAGCGCTGTCCGCTGACACCTACATTGTTTTTTTTTTTTTAAACGGAAACTAATTACAACTCAATATAACAATGTAACTTTATTTAACATATATTAATCATTTATGACAGAGAAGGTGAGGCAGAAACGGAAACAAAAACAGGAGAATTAGGGGTTTCAACATGGTTGGTATCAGGTGAAGAAGGGATGGAAGTCTCATCAAAAAGTTTTGGGTTATGGAGAGGGTTTGGGGATAATTGACTGGGATATGGTGAGGGGGGACAAGTACATGTGGGGCAATGATATGAGGTTTTTGTTTTAAAATGATCTTCAACAAAAGTTTTCAAATTATTAAAATTGGTCAACAATAAATTCATTTTTTCTTTTATGCTGTCAAGCGTGTTTTCCATAACAGCTTCTTCAGAGGTATTTTCTATTTTGGTATGCTCTGTACAAAAAAAATGTATATATGTTAAATGTATATAAAATAATAATAATTCAATGGTTTATATTGTAAACTGTTTACCATTAGTTTCACTATCTTGTGAGATTTCCTCATGTGGGAAATGCTCCTCTAGCCATTCCAGAGTACTAGACTTTTCTGTGAGAAAAAAAAAGATATAATATTTATTTTTATCTAATACAGAAAGTTTATAAATATATGAGTAAAATGAAGTACACTTACTATTTCAGGTAAAATATGTTCTAAGTACTGTGTAGGTCTGGTGTTGTTCGTAGTTCTGTAGTGTCTGTGAGGTAATCATGTTGGAAGCCAATTTATCTTCTTCTGGTATATTCCATTTTAGAACATATTGTATTTAAATGAATGGTTAGTGTGTTACATATATGGGTTACATTTCTTATGTATTACTACATATAATGTGTATGTGTGTTGCTTTTTAAATGTGTTAAATGTTCCTATGTCATGATATAACAATCAAACATACCCCCCCAGAGTTTTTAGGTAGTGGTACTGTTCTCCGAACATGTCCGCAGACATTAAAAGAGTTCACGGACATCAAGTTCAGTAGAAGAGGTTCAGTATGTTCCATATTACATGTACATAAAGTCAAAGTTATTATTGTTAAGTTGCGCTAATAAAAACCTATGAAATTCAGTGAAAAAACGTTGTTAAACGGACGTTGTGGTTAAGGTGTGCTACTAAAAACCTATGAAATTCTTTGAAAAACCTTTGTTAAAGGGACGTTATGATTAAGTTGCGCTACTAAAAACCTATGAAATTCAGTGAAAAAAACGTTGTTAAAGGGACGTTATGGTTCCAAGTAAAACCGAAAAACCCTTGAAATTCACCAGTTATGGTAAGCTAAGCAACCATAACTCGCACCACCACCGTGCACTGCTAAGACTAACACCCAGGACATCAAAGATGACATCACAAATGTCATTGATGACATCACTGATGACATCACATGTGCATTTACCTTTCATGAAAAGTCTTTAAAAGGGTTTCTTATTGTAATGTTAATTTAAAGAAGTGCCAATGATCATTGGAATAAATATCAAGGGCTAATTAGTCCAACCAGTATACTAAGGTGCTTATGTAGAAACATAGGCATTGTGTGCAGCATACATGATGGAGGTGCAATATTCATAAGCTTGCCATGTTGAATAGATACATGATAACTGTTTTCTTATTAGACTTTTGCATACTGTGAAACATGTGATAAGTAGATAATAAAACCCACTTGCTACATAATTGCATTATTATAGACAAAAGACAAAGAGACAACACCACATACAAATATGAGTATATACAAGGGAACTGAAGTAAGAAAAAAACAGCAGTAGTAGCAAAAAGTGTTCATAACCTAACTGATTACCTTTATGCAGAAAAATGATTGCTCTGTTTCAAAGCTGCTACTTACCCTATGTATATATATCACATGTGCCTGGAAAGTAGTGTGAATACAAGATATAAAAATAGGAGCATATACAGGGAAAGTACAGTAATAAAAAAACAACAGAACTATCAGAAAGTGCTGACAACTCTACTGATTTTTTTAATGCACAGAAAGGATTGCTGTCTTTCAAGCTTTTGTCTTCCCCTATGTATATGTTTCATATGATATGACTGGATCCTAAGGGAATTATTGTAAGAACATACTTGAAGGATAAGTCTACAAATATACTACCTTTTCCACTTTTAATTCCTGACTGTTACTGAAGACAACCATGTGGCCTAGATATGTCAGTAAAGGAAAAAAGGGGGAGCAGACATGGCATGTCATCAGTGATGTCATCAATGACATTTGTGATGTCATCTTTGATGTCCTCGGTGTTAGTCTTAGCAGTGCACGGTGGTGGCGCGAGTTATGGTTGCTTAGCTTACCATAACTGGCAAATTTCAAGGGTTTTTCGGTTTTACTTGTAACCATAACGTCCCTTTAACAACGTTTTTTTCACTGAATTTCATAGGTTTTTAGTAGCGCAACTTAATCATAATGTACCTTTAACAAAGTTTTTTCACTGAATTTCATAGGTTTTTAGTAGGGCAACTTAACCACAACGTCCCTTTAACAAAGTTTTTTCACTGAATTTCATAGGTTTTTAGTAGCACAACTTAACCATAACGTCCCTTTAACAAAGTTTTTTCACTGAATATATATATATATATACATGTTGGTGCATGCCACAATCTATTCACTCAAAAGCTAGCCTTTTAAGAATACTTCATCTTCTTGCATTTCTTTGCATATTTAGCAGTGTAAAATAGTTTGATACCTTCATCATTTCTTTGGCATATGTTTCTTCATCTTGATCCCAAAATGTCCTTGGTCTTGATACTTTCTTGATGCCTTATAGACTTGCTTACATGCTTGGAGACTGATATTAAATTGCTATCAATTGAGAATGAGGAAAAGGAAGGGTTTAGGAGATGAAGGCGGTGAGGGGAGCCGATGATGAGGAGTTCAGTTCACTTCGAGTATGCTACTGCATGTGGATGGGAACAGATGAAAGAGGAGCAGCCTAGCCGATGTACCTCTCCAACGCCCCCCACCCCAGTGGTCGACATGTACAAAAAGAAGTAGTGGAAATATGTTCCCTACTGGCCTGCCCGTGCTCCTCACTAACCCCATTGACACACAAACACCCTCGCTAAATACAAACCCCCAAACACATGCACCTGCTGTTCAAGGGAATGTTCAGTGCAGTGCAAGTTTCAACTTCTTCCATACATGCCAACATTCAGATGCACCTCGGAGGCAGATTTACACAGGGAAATCGGGAGACGCATATTTCCCCATAGGAATGCATTGGGGCTAAAGTTATTTCAGCCGGGAGACCGGGAAAAATAGCAATATTTTTCACCTAAAAATTGGGAGTCTCCCGCCTAAATCGGGAGGGTTGGCATGTATGCTCTTCCGACACTTTTATTTTAAAACAAAATAATTCTGGAACTGTTTCTATTTAAAATAAAAGTATAGAAATAGTCAAACTTAATTTTAAAAAGTACAGGAGCACTGCTCCCACCCACTTAGACCACTGCCCTATCTACCCGCATTCTCACATCTGCTATGCTATATGGACTCCTGGGGAGATTGCTACCTCACCTCTGCCTCCGTCTCATTTGCAGAATCTTACAGAGCTGAGGAGCAGCTGTGAAAGCACTTTTCTCTCTCTGTTGACTACACAGAAATCTGCTGCTTCTGTCTGTCAATGAGGAACCTTTGTCTCAATTATTAAATAAAGGGCGATAAAGTCACCCTAACGTCTTTTACTTAGCTCTGTCCTTGCAAAACCATAGCCGGGGTTTTGTTTGTCAGAGCAGCAATCAAAATGCCCGCCCAGTTATGGACTAAGTGTCACGTGTTCCTGCTCTCGTCCAGCATTCGCTTTCCACAAATGGCTCTCACCTTGCACAGTGGGACGCTTAGCCCAGCCCATGTATTTTTTTTATGGCTGCAGTCTCATTTTCCATCCATAAGTAAGACTTTTCATTAAATGTGAATTATGCCCCCCTGACCTGTTCCCATTGCACAAAACATCCACTTGCCTTTTCACTTCAGAGGCTTGACCCCCGCTTCACGCCTCCTTAGAAATTTGGTGTTTCCTCTACTGTCATAAAAGGTCCCGGACGCTATATTTAACCGTTTATTGCTTCCAATGAAAATATGCGTCTTGATTTGACAACACGATTTAGTAGCAGTAATGTGTACAGGCCGCACCTCTATAATTAATGCGGATTATTTTTCTCATTTTTATCACCTAAAAATGTATTCTTTATTAAACTCAATTGAAAATATTCAGTTAAAAAACTGGTGGGGGAAGGTATCCTGTGTCCACATCTGGACTCAGCCCTGCACGCGAGGCCGATAAAGCTTTATTGACAGTAGATCAAAGCACTGTTTCAATAAGTTTGGAGGTTCTCCTTTCGCGTTTTACGAGGTGTCAGACTTTCATACCCTTGCGAGGCAAGGCCCAGCAGCCCCCTCCTGTTTCGACCCTGTCCACCATGCCTATGTACATTTATTGCTTCTGTTCGAATCGGAGTAATTAAATTCGGACTAAGCCTAGCGTTCACTTACAAGGGCAGCTGGATACCGTGCTGCATCCTGTTACAGGTTTCATAAAGTGGCTCTGTGGGCGCAGGGAGCATAATGTGAGCACAACAATGGAGACTTATAGGCATGGCGATAACGGGCAAAACAGGTGGGACGTTAAAAAATCGACTGTTTTTACGGCCCACCTGATTATGGGCTAAGCAGAATTACAATATGCAGAATCAATAGGCTTACTGCACGCAGTAATTGGGCTATAATGTGAGGTCAAGTAGCTCAGAGTCCCTCTCCCGCCTAAATCCGGACTGTTGGCATGTATGATTTTAGGACCATTTTAAAGCTCCGCTCAAGAGGCGGATGTTAAAAACTTTAAAACTCTCCATGCGTTTTTTTTTTTCTTTTTGTGTCTTGTACTAAATGAAACTGTAAAAGGGGTGAAAACGTCGGCACCATCTCATTAACTTTGCCATTTAATGCTCAGAAAAGGCTCAGCATTGACCTTTTTAATGCACAGTAGTGGCGGGAACTGCTACAGTATGCAGCAATCCAATAATATTCTTAAAATGCGGCTGGAAATGGATGATAAATATTGGACAAATAATATATCCAGTTTTCCATAAATACTGCATGCAGTTTATCTGGCAATCTACACCAGTCGCTGCCAGTACAGCAGATTTGATAAAATTGGTTGGTTTTACAAAAATACCATATGCAGTAAAATTAATGATCCCATGCAGTATTTCTAGTCGGAAACCCCCCTTATGATGAGGGCCTAAAGTGAGTCTACAGGGCAGAGCCTGGATTGGTAGAAAGGGCAGGAAGCACCACTTTCCGAGATTAGTGAATCTTAGAAGACACTTTCGGCACAAAAGAGGGGTCACACCTGAGAAAGAGAGCATCCTCCTGTAACCAAAAAGGGAGGCTTACACAAAAGAGCACGAAGATCCCCCAGTCGCCCAGCCGACGGGATAGCGACCAAAAAGTCTTGATAGTCAGAAGCTTGCATTACCCATAACAGGGCCTTGCATCTAGAAATAACGCTTTACATGACAGGGGGGTCCGTTGGTGATGTCAAAAAGGAGATTGAGCTAGAGTGCAAGATTCGGAATGGAAATTGCCCATTAGCCGTCACAAGGGAATAGCCACGATTATAATTAAGTTTAGCAATAGTGGCATATAACATGAGGTTACACCCAAGAGAGGAGGACGATCAGAGAAGGGAGCAAACATAGATTTATACACATTACCAAACTAGAGTATGATGGCCTATAACGACTGAAGGGGGGTCTGTGCTTCTGCTCTCTATATGGTAGAGGAGAGGCACAGAGGAACCCAGCCAAGATTCTCTATTACGGTAGCAATGGACGAGCAATCAAGGCCTAGCTTCTCAGGAGGTGATGGAGGCTGGTTCTTAAGTACAGTGTAGTCCCCAAGCCCCCACAAAGGCATTTATTTAAAATTTATTTATTTATATGCTTCTATAGCGCCGTAAACCCGCAGGCATCAGGGCGCTGTGACACGCAATAAGTATGGGTAAATTAGACATCCAGATCTCTGGCTCTGGTGGGTATCAAGAGGACTATTTAAATAGGTGGGTTTTCAGGAGTTTTCGAAATTGAGGTGGTTTTCTTGGCTTCTCAGAGCTATCGGAAGGGAATTCCATATCTGAGCTGCCTTTACTGTGAAAGATCTGCCCATACCGAATTTGAGCCTGTGTTTCTGTTCGACTAGTAGGTTCTTACCAACTGAGCGAAGATGTCTCTTGGGTGTATAAAATTCGATATTTTTCTTCAAATAGTTGGACGCTTTGCCAAAGAGGCATTTGTGTACCAAGGTGAGGGCTTTAAATTCAATCCTGTCTTTCACTCTGAGCCAGTGGAGAGATTCTCTAGCTGTGTTAACATTGTCTCTTCTAGCCAGTTGTTTTACAATCCTGACCGCGTCTTTTTGTATGACTTGGCAAGTATGTATGTCTTTGGCGCTTCCCCCTATCAATAGGGCATTGCCATAGTCCAGCCTTGATAGCACTACGGCCCTGGCAATGGTAGCCATGTTGTTGTCATTCAAGAACGGTCTGATGGCCCTCATTAGTCGCAGATAATAGGCAGTGTTCTTACGTAGGAGATTCGCCTGAGCCTCTGGATTAACCGAGGAATTCATCATCATGCCCAGAGTCTTTACTTGACTGGAGACTGTGATGATGGCTTTTTTAATCTGGAATGTTTTATATTCCCCACCCAATTTTTCCAATTGACGGCTGGAGCCAAAAAGCATCAGCTCTGTCTTTGTGTCATTTAAGCACATCCAGTTGGATTGCATCCATTCATCAATTTTACTATATATTATGCCTAATTTCTCGCTGTCTTTCTGATGTGATCCCTCTATCTCTATTAGCTGCGTATCATCTGCATAATTGCAGAAAAACACTTCCAATTCTGTCAGTAGGTCACACAGTGCTCGCATGTATAGATTAAAGAGCATGGGTGAAAGGCTTGCGCCCTGTGGCACCCCAAACTGAATTTGGGTGGGGTCTGAGAAGTTGTCACCCCAGTGAACTCTGGCTTGACGGTTGGTAAGAAATGACTACTTCAAGGCCAGGTCCGAACAGCCTACGTTGTCTCTGAGTGCTCTGACCAGCAGGTCGTGGTCCACCAGGTCGAAAGCCGCACTTAAGTCTAATAACATCAAAATCCCCATTTTGTCCACATGTCCACACACTGTATTAGTGAAAACACAGTCTTTATATAATTAATATTCAAGCTTATGTACACTATCACAATAACTCACTTTGTGCTCAGACAATCAACAATGGTAAATATATACAGTTCTAAAGTGGTAACACAATTATTATCAGATGTCATTAAAGTGCATCAACTATTCTGTCAAATGTCACACAGATCAATAAAAAGGAAACCAGCAATAGGCATAGGAAGGAAAGCAAGATGGTTGAAACAATAGGTAGATTACTGGTCCCTACCACTAGACACCGTTGTATGTGAAGATCCCCCCACCTGGGCAACCTGTAAAATAAAGATATAGCACAAGCCTAGTCCATATATTAATCAATAGTCTTATTCTCTCCTATAATGTTTCTACCCCACCAATGTACCTGGTAGAGCAGAGTTCTTCGAAGAGGCATCGATGGATCCTTCTTGAGTGACTCCCTTTAAAGCAGGAGCCACAGATCATTGAGAGGAGTCGAAGAAGGTGAACTTGGCGTCAACGGTGTCGATGAAAAGTTTGGGGGTGCCGAGGCCACAGCGTCGATCCAGGCGGTGCTCGTCGGCGATGTCCTGTGAGGATGAGGTGTGCGGGGCACCTCAGCGATTGCTAGTTCAGGACCGCAAAGAGTTTCTGAAGAACTGTGGCCCAACAAGGGCATCGAGTCGTCAAAGTCTTTGTGGTCTTTGGGTGGCGGGAAACCCACCGGCGGATTCTCCTTGGCGCGTCGGCGTCCTCGACTTTCTCCGGCAGGATAAAGCGGTTGTCGGTGCGGACAAGGGAGTCCTTCGATTCAACAGTCTTAGGCAAAGGAGCGGGCGGCTCCGGTCGTCGGCAGCATGGCGTCAATCGGTCCCCTCTTCTGGGGCAACACGGCTTCGACGGGCCTCCAGCAGTTATGGCGATACTCCGAACCCTGGTCGACGGCAATGGAATTTGACGGTGTAGATGTCCGGGTGCTTCACTTCGTTCTCCTCGGCAGTCCCCGTCTCCGGTCGGCAGCCTTTCGAAGGTCTGGCTTCCAGGGAGCTTCGGCGAAGATTAGCGGTGCTCAATGGTCCCTCGGAGCACGGGAAGAGGGCGCCTAGCCAGGTCCTCTCTCAGATCAGTCCTCGACGAACTCGGCAGTTTTCGGATCAGGTTGAAGCAAATGCAGCAGCAGTTCTTCCTCCAGCTGGGGGTCGAGGGTCAGCAGTTCCAGTTACTCTTCAAGTGTAGACACAGATTCTGAACAATTTCCAGTGGTGAGAGGTCCCCAGATATACTATTGTGCCTCTCATCCACACTGCTGGGTCACACTCAGCAGCCAATCATACAGAAGGGCATTCATGCAGTCAGTCAGCCAATCAGGCATATAGTGCATTCAGGCCATAATCATCCTTCTCAGACACTCACAACAAGGAATGTGTATTGGGACAAGTACCCAGCTATTCAACACTACACACTGCATTCATACCAATTTTGGGCAGGGCTGTCTCAGTCTCTGTCTCTCATACCAGAAACCAGACAGCCACATCAAGAAGTGCATATTGGTCACACACTCCATTCATCCAGGTCCCACCCACAGGGTGTACCCACAACATACAGTCACTAGGAAGGCTCCAGCCAGTCTGTCCTCGACCTCACAACAACACCATATGTGGAAGTTCCACCCAACAGCAAGTCAGGGGGTAGTGACAGAGTTAGGGCTTCCCAGGACTTTGGGAAAACAAGGTAACAGGCAATAGAAAGCAAGAGGCCACAGGGGCCAACTTGTTTCCTATCAGGAATCAACTGATTCCAATGGCAGGGCCTGGGTATCCCAAAATGGAGGATACTCAGAGCACCTGTCAAATTCAGCATGGAGCTGCCACCAGCCCATACCATGCTCTGTGGGCCACACACAGGTGCCCAAAAACATTCACTAGGGGCACAGGGTTGCACCCCCACCCATGGGTGCCCTAAGGGTATCCCATGGGTCTGTACACCAAACCAAAAACAGGAAGAGCTGCACTGCCAGGAGTTCCACATGGACTCCTGGGCAGAAAATAATACAGAACACAAATGAAAAAGGACTACAGGAGAATGACAGGGAGGCCCTGTCCCTCAAATGCATTTCCAGCATCACAGTTGCCCCCCCCAGACTGAGGTTAGGGTGCCTAATCTCCCACGAGATAGACACCCACATCCAGACGGTCAACATACCTTCTGGAAAGGCCATCTGCATTATCGTGACTCTTCCCTAGTCTATGCTCTATGGTGAAGTCTAGCCCTTGCAGGCTAATGGACCACCTGAGCAGTTTCTGGTTTTCACCCTTCATCTGCATAAGCCACTTCAGGGGCTTATGATCTGTTTGGACCTTGAAGGTAGACCCCATAAGGTAGGGCCTAAAACGCCTAAGGCTCCAAACTATACTGAAACATTCCTTTTCAACAGTAGTCCACCTAAGTTCTCTACCCTTGATTTGTCTACTGATGAAGATGATCAGATGTTCCCTCCCTTTTTCATCTAACTGGGACAAGACAGCTGCAATTCCGGTGTCGCAGGCATCCGTCTGGACGATAAAGGGTTTGCTGCAGTCAGGCGCACACAACACAGGGGCCCTACACAGACTTTCTTTCAAGCCATCGAAGGCCCTCTTACAGTCTTCAGTCTAATTAACCGTTCTAGGTTGTTTGGGACAAGTCAGAGATGTCAGGGGTGCAGCTATGGTGCCATAGCCTGCCATGAAATTGCGATAATACCCAGTGAGACCCAAAAAGGCTCTGAACTGGGTTTGACTAGTGGGAGTCTTCCAGTCATGTACATCCTGTACTTTACTGGGGAGAGGTTGGATTTGACCCCCTCCTACCTCATGACCAAGATATGTGACTTTCCCCTGAGCTATCTGGCACTTGGTGGCCTTGATAGTTAGGTTAGTCCTTTTCAAGGCCTGCAACACCTTATTCAGATGTGTCAAATGCTCTTCCCAGGTGGAACTGTAGATGGCTATGTCGTCTAAGTAGGCCACACAGAAGGCCTCCAGTCCACTGAGCGCATGATTGACCAATCTCTGGAAGGTGGCAGGGGCATTCTTCAACCCAAAGGCCATAACCCTAAACTGATAGAGTCCCTCAGGTGTTGAGAATGCGGTCTTTTCCTTGGCATGGTCCGTCAGAGCTATTTGCTAATAGCCTGAAGTAAGGTCAAAGGTGCTTACAAATTTGGCAGCACCTATGGTGTCCACAAGCTCATCAGCCCTGGGCAATGGGTGCGCGTCAGTTTTGGTGACAGCATTGACTGCTCGGTAGTCCACACAGAACCTCCAATCCTTTGTACCTGCATGGGAACTTGCCTTGGGGACAAGGACCACGGGACTGGACCAGGGACTGGTTGAGGGTTCAATAACACACAGATCCAACATCTTGGCGACCTCAGCCTGGATGTGGTTCTTAACAGTATCTGACATACGGTAGCACCTGCTTTTGACAGGCACACTGTAACCAGTGTCAATTTCATGCCTACACCACGGTGTAAGGCCTGGTGTCAGTGAAAAGAGAGAGGCATACTGCCGGAGCAAAGCCCTTCAGGCCTTCTGCTGCTCTGCCGTCAGATCTGGAGAGAGATGTACTCCCTCCACTGAGCCATCCTGAGTGTTGCTATGAAGCAAGTCAGGAAGGGGCTCACTCTCATCCTCTTCTTGCTCTGAAGCTAGCAATAGACATGAGACTGCTGCTCGCCTTTGGAAAGGCTTGAGCCTATTAACATGGAATACCTGAGGGGCTACCCCAGGGACACCCATGTCAACCAGATAATTGACTTCAATCATCTTGGAGATGATCCTGAAGGGTCCAGTCCACTTGTCTGCCAAAGCTCTAGGCTTGGTAGGCTCCATCACAAGGATTTCCTGTCCCGGAGTGCAATCCACTTGCAAGGCTTTAAGGTCATGCCAGTATTTATTTGATTCCTGGCTGGCCTTGAGATTCGCTGTTGCTTGACCCATCATCAGTGTCATCGTCCGTCTGAGGCCTAACACACAGTCCCCCACTTGCTTGGCGGGACCTGGAGGGTTGGCCTCCAAACCTTCTCTGATCAAGGCAAGGGGCCCCCTCATGGGATGTCCAAAGAGTAACTCAAAGGGGCTGAAACCAACACCCTCTTGAGGTACCTCTCTGTAAGAAAACAGCAGGCATGGGAGGAGGAGATCCCATTTCCTCCTATGGGGATCTTCCAAAGCGCCTAGCATGCCCTTGAGAGTTTTATTAAACCTCTCAACCAGACCATTGGTCTGGGGATGGTAAGAGGTGGAGAACTTGTATGTTACCCCACACTCTTTCCACATCGTTTTCATGTAACTAGACATGAAGTTGGATCCTCTGTCAGAGACAACCTCCTTAGGGTATCCAACACGGGTGAAAATGCCCAGGAGAGCCCTGGCAACCACCTTGGCAGTAACAGTCCGAAGGGTTATAGCCTCAGGGTACCTGGTGGCATGATCAACCAAGACCAGGATGAACCGATGTCCACCTGAAGTGCGAGGGTCCAGGGGACCGACAATGTCGATGCCCACCCTCTCAAACGGTGTGCCAACCACTGGCAATGGTTGCAGTGGGGCAATGACACTGCCTCCAGTCTTGCCAGAAAACTGACAAGTTGGGCAGGTCCTGCAGTGGAACTCCACTTCTACTCCCATCCAAAGCCAGTAGAAATGGGCAGAGAGCCTCTGCTTAGTCTTCTTGGTCCCAAGATGACCAGCTAAGGGAACCTCATGCACCAACTGCAGCAGGAAGGGCCTGTAAACCTGGGGTAGCACCAACCTCTTGAGGGCACCAGGTTCAGGCTTAGTGGGCTCACTAACAAGGAGCTCACACTCCCAATAAATCCAAAATGTCCTAGGCACTTCTCTGTGTGCCTGGGACAGGGCCTGTTTCCTCAGACCCTCAAGAGAGTGGCACTCTCTCAGTCCCTTACAGAGGTCTGCCCGGGAGGGTCCCCCTTCAGCTAACAAGCATTGAAGGTCGGGATGATCCTCCGGGTTGAGAAACTCTCCCACAGAAGAGTCTTCTGTCTCTCCTCCCTCACGAGTTGAGTTGGGTTTTTCCACTGGACCTAGCCCGTCCGGCTCATGGATCCCAATGGGCGCTGTAGGAACAGCAGGAAGAGAAGGAGCCCAATGCGCAGAGGTGGCCTTCTTGTTCTTCCTTCATCTTGCCTTAGGCCTCGCCTTTGGCTCGGGTACCTGACTCACAGCCAGACCATGTGTCACCTGTGACCTAGTGACTTCAGCAGGATCATTACCTAGCAGAATGTTAACAGGGACATTGTTCTGAACCAGGACAAGAAGCTTTACTGTCTTGTCTCCAATCATGAGTGTGACTAAGGCTACAGGCGATAATTTGGGAGGCCCACCAGCTAACCTGGTAGTTCTCAGAGGAGCACCTAAATAGTCCTCTGGCTTGAGCAGGGTCCTGTCCACCACTGTCATGCTTGCCCCAGTGTCTCTCAAACCAGTAGAAGGCTGGCCATTCAAGAGGACACTTCTCAAAAATCTACAGGTGTTCTTTGGGATAGTTGCCAGTACTTCTGCGTACTGGTCCCAGGCCCCAAGGGACACTAAGGAAATCTCTACAGGAGCACCAAATGTGATTCCTGTAGAGGAGGAGAGGACAGTGGCCTCCACCTCAGACATGGGGTAAGGGTAGGTCAGACTGACAGCCTGTACTCCAAGTGCCTTACCTTTACACTTGGAGTCACCCTTCTTGTGATCCAGAGCCCCACATTCCCAACATGTGCTACGAATGTGGGGTATGGTACTGGAACCACTGGGAGCCTGCTTTGAAGCAGGTGGAACACTACTCTTATTCCCACCCACAGATGACTTATCCCTACTAGACTTTTGGGTCTTAGGAGAGGAAGGTTTTGGTTTACCCGACTGTGACTGCTTTTGGGACTCCTCAGCCTTCTGAGAGGCCCCCTTTTCTTTGTCCTTGTCCTTCCCACTGGAGTCCTTAGGGGACACCCGGTGGGAGACCCACTTCTCAGCCAACCTAGCCAGCTTAAAGGGGTCCAAAATGTTCTGGTCAGCAACATACTGACGCAGCTCTGGTGAACAGGCTTTCAAAAAATGCTCAAAAAACAAAAGGTGGGACAATTCAATAAAAGATTTAACCTTGTAACCATCAATCCACCCCACCATGTTCATGTGCGCAGCACTCACCCAGTCGACCCAAGACACATTCTCTCTTTTCTTGAATTACCTGAACCTTTTAAGGTATTGGGTAGGTGTCTTGCCAAACTTGGCAATCAAAGCAGACTTCATGCACTCATGCTGACCCCTTTCTTCCACACTCAGTTTCAGAATACAGTCATATCCAGTCTGAGGCACTCTGCTTAACAAACACTTAGCCCAATCTCTCCTATCAACATCATGAATTGCACAAGCCATTTCAAACACTTCAATCCATTGGAGGATATCTGAACCCTGCACAAACACACCAATCAAATCTTTCATAAACTTGGTAGCTGGGGCCCTGACACTCCCACTGGGTTTAGCACCTCCACTCTAGCTTTCTTTAGCTTTATTCTGTGACATTCAGTGCCCTTGTTCTTGAGTTCAAGGTCCTTATTTTTGAGTTCAAGATCCCTATTCTTGAGCTCCACTTGTTGAGCCACCTCCTCCTTCTTAAGCTCAGCATCTATATCCAACTTGCGGTATTCAAAGGCCAATTTCATCCTTAATAACTCAAGCTCCAAAGAATTGCTGGGGTTTGGAACAGAGGCAGCACGAATGGGGGCATTCCCAGAATCAGATTCGGCGACAACCCTCGTGGTAGAGTCCTCATTGGTTGCATCCCCCCTTCAAGAGTTTCACAATCAGTCTGGTAGTCCACCAGGGAAGCTATCAGCTCAGCCCTAGACTTATCCAAAAAGTCTAACTCCCTGGCTTCACAAGCACTCTGGAGAGCCTCTAAGCTCATCCGGGTCAATTTACCATTTGCAGTAGAGTCCATTGCTTGTAATGCAGTTATCTTGTGCACAACTAAACCTCAATTTAATAAAGTGCAGATATTTTGTAAGTGGCGTGGTTATACACTGATTCTTAAAACCATAAGCATCCCACCGCTGCCACCAGTGTAAAGACAGGAGGGGGGGTCTGTACTTCTGCTCTCTATATGGTAGAGGAGAGGCACAGAGGACCCCAGCCAAGATTCTCTATTACGGTAGCAATGGACGAGCAATCAAGGCCTAGCTTCTCAGGAGGTGATGCAGGCTGGTTCTTAAGTACAGTATAGTCCCCAAGCCCCCACAAAGGAATGTCCACACACTGTATTACTGAAACCACAGTCTTTATATAAATATTCAAGTTTATGTACACTATCACAATAACTCACTTTATGCTCGGAAAATCAACAATGGTAAATATATACAGTTCTAAAGTGGTACCACAATTATTATAACAACTATTCTGTCAAATGTCACTCAGATCAGTAAAAAGGAAACCAGCAATAGGCATAGGAAGGAAAGCAAGATGGTTGAAACAATAGGCAGATAACTGGTCCCTACCACTAGATACAGTTCTTTGTGGAGATCCCCCCACCTGGGCAACCTGTAAAATATAGATATAGTACAAGCCCAGTCCATAGATTGATCAATAGTCTTATTCTCTCCTATAATGTTTATAACCCCCACAATGTACCTGGTAGAGCAGAGTTCTTCGAAGAGGCGGCGATGGATCACATTTTTAGAATATGGTTGAATGAAAATAAGTTTTGCAAATTCAAATTATAGTTCATGCTACTTGTGTTCCTTGACTCAGACCAAGTCTAAAACTATGGCCCATTAATTGAAATCAGGAGTAACTAGCCATGCATGGTGTCCGTTGTGTTCGGGGTATGGGCATGTCGCATCTGACAGATGCTAAGTTTCACTGATTAGCCCCAGTAATAAGTGAAAGCTTTTAGTTTTTGAAAGTTTTTGTCTTACCCAAAAATCCTTCTCACAGTGAAGTCATGGGTAGATTCCTAAAGTCACAAAAAGCGATAGAATACATTTTTACTCGTTCGTCCTCAGTAGTGCTTGAACATGTGCTCAGAAAAGGCTACAGCAAATAATATCTTTAAATGGTTGACCTGTGATATATATTTAATGCAAAATATGTACAGTTTGCAGCCCCTTAGTTCCAAGAATAAATTCAGCGAAAATCCTGAGCGCCTACATATAGTGTGTCCATAGTTTGAGACTTGGTCTGAGTCAAGGAACGCAAGTGGCATGAACTATAATTTGAATTTGTAAATGCTTTATTTTCATTCAAACATGTTCTAAAAATGTGTTTCATGTTTTTTTTCCCATATATCTTTGCTTCAAAATGTTCTTATTTTATCTCTCTAACCTATTTTCTTTTGTGTCTATTTGGCTGCTGTTCTCTATCTTGGGGATTATGTTGATTCACTTATGTCATTGACCCTCATGCACAAAATACACTCAACCCCTCACTCTTACCTTTTCCCCTTTTGCTTTTCTCGACATGTTGTTTTTTGATCACCTAATGTTAATTGTGGTACATTTTGATTTTACTCAACATGTGATTAGAACATGCAAATGAACATGTATGCAAATGATTGCGTGAATTGCCCAATTTGTTTTGAAAAAGGCTCTTGAGCAGCCGAAACACGTGTAAACCTGAGGGCACTTTGATTACCAATTCAAACTGCACGTCTCTTTTCATTTATATTTTTTTGAGATCAAACTACAAATTATAAACAATTCTTTTTTTTTAATCTGTGTGTGGCGCATTCATTGTGTGGTGAACCGCTCTCAAATAGTTACTGAATGGACAGACAGATATGAAAAAAGATCAATCATATATGTGTAATGATTGTCACATTGTTATATCTTGAAAATGTCTGAAAATAAAATGCAACATACAACCTTGTTTGGATTTTCATTTTTGTTTGGGAAATGGATAATATGAGACATTGTAAAATGTGATGAAACAGACATGTTGAATATTGTCGATTTAATTGAAGGTGGAGTTGGTACAATACAAGACAAAACCTGAAGTGTAAAAATTAGTTTGAGAGAATTTATTAATTTATTAATTTGTGAATTGAATATCCTTCATGGTTTTTGATTGTATATAGGAAGAGGGCATTTAACCTCGGATTGAGTGCACCAGGGTTATCAGTTGGTGACAACAGGTTTATTATTTCAGAATCTTGAGAGAAACATCCTGCAGGGGCACAAAAGGGTAAGCCTGAAGGACCTTGAAAACCAGAGGGAGACCCAAGGGGAGTAAACCCAAAACCGCCACAGGACGATGCAAGGAAAACCCCTTCCAAAGGCAAGAAACCAGAATGCAGTCTTCAGCCCCACAACCAGAGGACTCACGAGAAGCCTGGTCTGTAGACACTGGGCCCACAAGGTGGACACGGAGAGCCTGAGGTCAACGCCATCCTGCAAGAACTGAGGCACCTCCGCAAGAGAGCAAGAAACCCCACTGAAACCATGCCTAGCGCACCAGCCCTGACACACATGACAGTGCCAAGAGTAAGACTTCACTGTGGACGGACGCTGGTCCCCCTGGATATAGAGGCCAACCCATCTACATAGAGCCCCCTGGCCTGCATCCAGTCCCTTTCAACTTCCAAACCCCTAGGCGAACCACGCCCATTGATCAGGAAGGACCCAGGATGGAATCTGCCACAGAGACAGACCTGGCTCCACCACCGAGTCCAACAACAAAGGGAACCAACTCTTGAAGAACCAGATGGGAGCGACCAGAATCACTACCACATTCGAGTCCCTGATTTTGACCAAGACCTGGGAGGGATGGGGCAGAGGAAGGAAGGCCTAAAGAAGACCCTGAGGCCAGGGGAAGGAGATCGCATCCACTCCCAACGACCCTGGACATGGAAACCCGGTGCATAACTGGGCCTCCAGAGTTGACTGGGGGAAGGCAAACAGATCCAACCATGGGTTCCCCAACTAAAATAGAGATCCCAGAAGACCTTCCGCAACACCCTGTCCTTAGATGGAAACAACCTGCTGAGCTTGCCTGCCATCATTATGTGCACACCCCTGATGTGCACCGCCATGAGAGACAGCAGGTGCTGCTTCACCAGAACCCAAGGAACTTCACCATGGCTGCCAATGACCTGGTCTGGCAACCCTCCCTATCTGTTGATGTGGGACACAGTTGTGGTATTTTCTGTCCGCACCACCACAGCACTCTCCCTCAGGGAAGCCAAAAGGCAAAGACAGCCTGAAAAATGGCTTGCAAATCTCGCCATTTGGATGAGCCTCCAACGACCTCCGAGGCCCCTGACAGGACTGGTCCCCCAGAACCACCCCCCAACCGTTGGCCTGACTTTGGTGGTAAGAGTGATTGGACAGGGCTGGGAGAGGAGAAAGCCCTTTAAAAGATCCCCAGTGAGAACCACCACCACAGGGCCCTCCGCAGAGAGGCAGCACAGGAAGAAGGTAGTCGAAGTAGTGCTCGGACTCCCTCCAGTAAAGGTGCAGATGATGATCCAGGAGAGGATGCATGTGAAGATGGGCCCAAGGCACCAGGAAAATGCAGGATGCCATGTTCCCAAGGACCAGACAAACTCCCTCTCAGGAGCCTCCGATCCGGCTAACAGAGACCAAAGCCTCCTCACCAGGTTGACAGCCTTGTCCTCTGGCAACAGATCCAGGTTCCCGAGTCCAGAACCAAGCCCCAATGAACTGGAGGTCCAGGGACGGTGACAGGTGCGACGTGTCCAAGTTGATCAGAAATCCCAAGACCTAGAGAACCTGACAAGTCCTATGTAGGTGGACCCGGAGGTGAGTATACGAGGATGCAGACATCAGCCAGTCATCCAGATATGGGAAAACCCAGACCTTTTGATGATGGAGGATGTCCAGGACGGGACCCAAAATCTTTGTGAAAAGTATGGGTGCTAACTTCAAGCCAAAGGCGAGAGCATGGACATGATAATGCAATCCCTCCATCGAGAAGGGTAGGAAGCTCTGATGGTGACCCCAGATGGGAACGTGGAAATAAGTGTCCTGCAGATCGAGACATGCCAGGAAATCGCCCTTATGAAATAGGGAAATCACTCACTGCAAACATTCCATCTTGAAGCGGCTGGTGACAATGTGCCGATTCAGCTTCTTCAGATTTATGATGAGACGAAACATCCTCCTGGTTTTGGGGACCAAGAAGATGATAGAATAGTGGCCCTGACCCCCCCCTCCCCTTGATGAAGGACTAGAGACATCACCCGATTCTGAAAGAGCTCCAGAACAGACAGACACGTGGCAGACCTCTTCACCAAGTTTCTGGTCTGGGCAGTGGCATCCAGACACTTCCTGAGGGCACTGGAGAGAGCTGAAATCCAGACGGCAGCCCCCACCTCACCGACCAATTGGCCCAAATATCTTGGGTCAAATGATACTGTACCTTCCACAACCCTTGAAGATGACCGCCAACTGGCCTGGCATCAAGACTTCAGCTGTTTCTGGCCACGGGACGGACACCCGCCTTTAGGAACACAGCTGAGCCTCTCCTGGTCAGGACGATGAGCAGCATAGCAAGGGGCCCAAGGCTTAAACATGTCAGTCTTCTGCGCTGAAGGTTTGATTCAGTCTTCTTACGCAACTTCCCTGCATGATACCCGGAATACCTTGTGCACTTTTTTCTCCAATGAGTCCCCAAAGAGAGTATGGCCCTCAAAGGGGATCTTCCAGCCGACCACCTTCTGGTGGGAGTCTGTCTGCCAGTCCCAAAGATGTCGGCACCCAGCAACCACAGAACCCATGGTCATTGCAGCACGCTTGACCCCATCGTAAGCTTCCGCAAGGACCCGTCCACCTTCCTATCAGTCCAATCCTTAATGGCCTCCTCCGGGGCCAAGGAAGAGCGACCCACTAGGCTAGGGAGAATATCATTGACCCTCATGTACTGCAAGTACATCAGGGTACAGGGTACAACTTGAACAAAAAACAGGAGAGAGCAATCCAGTCAGGTTCATTTGAAGCCCCCAAGACCACCAAGATCTCCTCCCTGATGTCAGCCAGGAGAAGAAGGTCAGCTGTCAGGGCTTTCTTAAACTAAGGAGGAAGGACCCTTGGTGCAACTTCTGCAGGATCAGTAGAAGTATCAGGTGAGGCAAAGCCCATGTAATTCGCTACTGGGATGAGCACAGATGCCACTGCCTAATTTTCCAAATACTGCCCCATCAGATCCCCATCTCTGGATGGAAGTGGGTCCAATGAATCAGTCAGAAAGGAGGAAGTAGAAGTACTGGATGGCAGAGTGCAAGCCCAAAACCTCCTCTTGCAGCTTTTGCTCTTCTCTTCCTGAAGAGCCTTCTTAAAAACCTGTAAGAGCTGTTTCTCTGACCGCTCAGCTCTGCATTTGGAGGGCCGTTCCGGGGAGGACTGCGATGAAGAAGATTCTTCTTAGCCATGTGTTTCCCCATCCAGACAAGAAACTGACACCCAGACCCCCAGCACTATAACAGAAGAACTGAGGCTGCAGTAACAACGGCACACACTCCCCAGAAGCAGAGAGTGAATAAATACACACCAAAAAATTCCGGTAGTCAAGCGGGGCCCCACAGAGACGGCCGCAGCATCAACCGTCTCAAGGGAGCCCAAACCTGGAACCGCTGGAGTGGGTTAGGAGCCCAGGCCTGCCCCCCACTCCTTACCGTAGCCCCAGACCAATGGATCCCTGAAGCCGCCTTGCGGAAGGAAGCCAGGGCACAGCAGATGAGGGACATCAAGGCCAAAATCTAAGCAGGGCCTCAGTGTCCACAGCAATGCAGCATCAAACGCCTTGGATCCAGAGCTTCACAGAGGATACAGCTTGCCCGCCAGTGGAGGATCCTGACAAGATTGGAAGCAGGACCTGCCACCCACGCCCAAAGGGAGCCCCACAGGCACTGCAAGAGAAGGTAAGGAATCCATATGAAGATGAGTTCCTGCCCAGGGCAGGCAAACGAAGAACTGTGGCCGGACAGGTGGTCACTGCTGATAACCCTCAGCAAAGGGACGGGACTGAGTGAGTGACAGTTTAGAAAGATCACCTTCTTGTGTGCGCCTCAAGGGGAATCACTGATAAAATCAACCCGAGGCCATCAAAAACCTCACAGATGACCTATGAAAACGATCACTCCCTTATTGCTCAAGTGCTAACCATTACGCTGCAAAACGAGGAAATAGAGGGTCACACTGCAGTTTCTAACGATCGACTACCTCTACCAATGGCTAATTCATTTCAACATAAATCCAGATAATCCCAAACAGTGACCATTGATATGACATGATAGGTTATTTATAACATGCTTAATACCCAAAGGTTTCTAAGCGCAGATCTGGGAATCAAACCTGTGTGGCTCCATGTCGCCTTGCTGCCAAGGCGAGCACGTTGCTGCTGAGCTTTCCTCCCGAGACGATTAATTCTGAAACCTTAGAAATGAGGTTCCTGGAAGCACCAAGGAAAGATCAGGACTTCTTCATAATTTTGACTCTTACTAACATTCTAACTCCATTCATAAAACTTCACAAACAGTTGGGAGATGAAATCAAAGATCAAACCACTGTGCGCGCTATGCTGCACTCCAAGATGATCTTCCTTGAGGGTTAGGTAACAGGGAAATAAAGAGATCTAGACACCAGTACAGCAAAGTTGTCCTCCCTGCTACATACAATATTACACCCATTAGTTAAAGAAAAAGCAGCTCATCGTCAATCCAGGGCATTTGATGCAGCGGAATTCAGTCAACAAAGGACAACCTCAATCAGACCTACGACTTTGACGGCATCTCAAACCGACACTACAGACCAAGATCAGCCTCACATGGACCAACGAGAGCGGCCCAACACAGGAGACCTAACGAGACCTGGGTCAGTTATACAACCCCGACCAGGGCCATCTAGTATTGAGCCCTTATTCAATTCTATAATGGCCGCAGTGGAGGTCCCAAGTGATTCCACCAGGGGGATTCCTGCTGCCGACATGATTCCCCAAAATCAGCCAACTGAACAGGCTATCAGCACAGGTCAATTGTCTAACACAGGACCAGTGGAAAGTCCATCGATACCCATCAACGACCCTGCAGAAGAAATCGAAGGTCAATAAGGAGACTCCACGGCCACTACCAAATAACATAACCATCAACGACCAAGCAAGGGGCTTCAACAAAATAGTAGATGAGGAGAAACCAGCACAAGCCAAGAAGTCAAAATAATTACCCCCTCCAATTTGACAAAGAACGAGTAGAACAAACATTTTCATTAGAAACATCACCCTTCCTAAAACAAACCAGTCCACAAAGACATCAAGGGCCGCCGAGCTGAATCAACGGTCGACTAAGCCACCAGCGAGTGCTGTGGAGATGCAGGAGCCTCCTGCAGTCCCGATTTCAGAAGAGATAATGACAGAAGACTTAATGAATCTGTCTACTTACACAATCTCTGCATCGGACCAGCACAACCAGACTTATTCTGGAAATGAAGAGTCATCTTGTAGTCTGACCTCCTCAGACAGCGAGTACAATGACGAGTTGAACAGGAACCCTCACTGGTCGAAGAGACCAGTGGGACCTGCTTGTTTAAACCATACATCCAAACCTCAAGTGGATCCAACAACCCGGATTGCAGACGTTAGGGGGGCCGCCGGAGCAAACAGTCATCCCCCTCTTTTCAGGATGCGGGAATGACCAACTGAACGAACCAACTATATTGAGGGTAAGGACTATCACACAAGAGCCTTGAGTGAATAGTGGGAGTTGTAACAGAGAAGAAAGTCACTCTGCAAGGAGTGTGCTGACCACTAAGAACCTTGACAAAAGACCACTGTTTATTCATAGAAATACAGCAAGACCTGAGAACCGGGCTCAAACGCAAGTGGTCGAAGGAGGAATGCCCATGAGTCTCCCTAAAGATGACAATTATGTGATATCACCACTAAGAATAAAAAAAAAGAGGTGCCAATGGTCAGCACAGCGCCAACTATGCAACGTCCTGACCTCCTTCAGGGCAGGGCCTCAACCGCCAAACAAGACGCTCACAATTCATCAAATCTACTGCTCAGTTTGGAAAGAGTGATCACTTTGGACGACTGTCTTATTTTAAACAGATGAAACCTAATTAGGCTGTTCCACCATCTCCCCGCTCTCAGACTGCTAACGTCCAATGACTTGATCGCTATAGAATTCCCGGAAGAGGATCGCAAGAACAGTGTGATAATCCACATATCCAGCGCTCTTACCAAGCATCTTCTACTAGCAGAAGCATGTAGTTTGCGTCCCATGGGTTTTGACTTCACAGATCACAAAAGGATGGTGTTAAACATTTGGCACGTAGAGAGAGCCAACCAGGTCTTCAACAGAGCCCCTGATGGGAGAGGGAGTCATGCCCCTCCACCCCGAAGGTTCAACCTAATTGCAGAGCAGGAAAGCTGCGTACAAAAGGAGAAAAGCAAACAACTCCATCCAGTACTTCAGGGGCAAACACAGCTAACCCCATGGGCGGGGGTCCGAAGACCACTGCAAATGGCTTGTCAGGCTTTTAGCTACTTAAATGGGCAAACCATAATGCGAATTGCCACCTGTGGATATCCCTCTGGTTTTGGCAAGTTGGAACACACGGGGCTTCGCCCAATTTTTTCTTAAAGAGGACCTTCTCAAGACAAAATATGACATCATTTGTCTTCAAGAAACTTGGCTGAGAGACCCACCACTCATAGAGGGATATACCGTTCATCTCAATTCAGCATCCAAAGGTCAGAGAGGGCAACCAATGTCGGGCCTATTAATAGTAATTAAGTACACTGCCCACTTTGACATTTGGGAAACCAGCAATCATGACCATCACATGCAATTAGTGGTGGGCAGTCTCTCTATATGGCCTGACATGGAGCCCCTGATCCTGGCCATTACAAATCTATACTGGAACCCCACGGACAAAGATCTAGATGACCTCCCAGACTTGGTTTTGCAGTGGGTGGACACTCAAAGGGGGAAACGAGGCAACCCCCACTTTAATGTGTGTGGAGACCTGACTGCCCACTGCTGGAATAATGAGGGATATGACACCGATGAAGACCCGGTCAAAATCACAACCGCAAGAAAAAGAGGCATATCATGGGGAAGAGCAGTTACATCAAGACATATACAAATCCTGACCGACAACAGTACGGGAACATCACCGGGAACTGCAAAATGGAGAGGAAGGAAGAGGAGCCAGATAATTGACTACATATGTGTGTCACAGAACATCTTAACACACCCAACCAAACTGACCGTGAAAGCAGAAAGCAACAATAACCTTTTAAGTATGTCCTGGTCCTATCGAAGACAGTTGTCAGTCCATCACTACAGAGGAAACCCTGACGTGATGCTGGGATGCAACAGACTGAGGGTCAGGCCAGCCCTCCTGCTAAATTTAGCAGATAACCCCAAAGCAGCCATACAGATAAACGCTCAAAACTGTATATCAGGACCAGTCGACTATGCGGTCTTCCTGAGAGCCTCTGAAATCAAGGATGGGAACAAAAATAAACCAGGTTTTAACCACTGTCACACCTTCGCCACTTGGAAGAAAAAGAAACAAATGGCTTCTATGATTAGGTCAGTAAACAACGACCCATATCCACAGTTTATTCAATATCAAATAAATTAAGCAACAGTACAGAAACTAGCGAAAAACACCACCAACAAATTATTCTCAGGCAGGTGCCGAATCAATGCTTTGTAAAATCAAGTCGAAGAACACCCCTGAAATATGGGCTACAATTAACAATCTTGATGCTCCTCAAGAGCTCTTGGTTTCTAATCCAATAACATCTGAAACTTGGACCTTCTATTTTTCCAAATTTTTAGGCCCACATCTCCTGGAAGTTCTACCATCATCAACTACGACCAGCATTTGGGCCCAACTTGACATCAACCATCTGACAATTAAAAACACCTAGACAAGTTGAGTGGTTCCAGAGCAACTACCGATCCATAGCTTTGTTGGATGTTGTTGGAAAAGTGCTTGATTCCTTTGTTTTGAAATCTTTGGGCAAGTGGAGTAAGGAAACTAACCATCGGGACATTTGGCAGAGTGGGTTCACAAAGGGAGTTGGAACTTCCCTTAACATCTTTGTGTCAAGCAGTGCTCACTAAAGGGAAAAAAATATACGCCGCTTTCATTGATCTCACTGAAGCCTTTGACAGTGTCAATGGTCATAGGTTATGGGCTAAAATTAAGTGGTGGGATTGCCCAAATAACATTTTAGAGCCCATCCAGGAACTGTATTCTGGAACATCTATACAGATAAGACTTGACAGATCTGTCTTGTTGTCAAAACCCATTAAAACCAACCGAGGGTTGAAGCAAGGTTGCCCACTCACCCCAGACTTATTCAACTTGTTCGTTTCAGACATAGATACAGCATTTAACAGCATAAAATGCTTCCCTCCAAACATTGGAGGTGCACAAATAAGCCGCCTGCTCTATGCGGATGACGTGGTCCTACTGGATCAGACTCTGGTGGGTCTGCAGTGTCAACTGGAGGCTCTCCATAAATACATAGAGCTTAACAGTTTACAAATAAACCCATCAAAATCAAGAATTATGGTCTTTGGTGATAACTTAGGGGTAGCCAGGAAAAAAACCTAACACATGGCACCTGGAAGGAAAAGTCATCCCACAAGTATCGGCATTCATCTCAAGCTCAACTGATAGACCTAGGCTCAACGCCTTAAAATCTAAAGCAACTACCCCTGCTAACCAAGGTCGACTGTTGATGAAAAAATACTGCGGTTTTACGCTGCGATCTCTTATTGACTTTTACCAGATGAAAGCACTGCCAATACTAACGTACGGTGCTAAAACGGTCTTCTCCTTCCGTCTTGAAAATTGGTCTGTCATCAAGGAATCATTTGGAAGAGAGTGCTGAGAGTTCCACTTGGTACCTTGATTCAAGCCATACGTGTGGAGCTAGGGTTGGCAGCTATGAAGACCATTGTCACCTGGAAGTCGCTAGCACTGTACAGAAAATGCCTGATCACTACAGACAGCAGGGGATTTACAGTACTAAAAGATGCAATAAACAAAAACAACAAAGCCACACTGCTTGAATGGCAATAGATCTGCTGAGCGATCATTGGGAGAATCCGATCAAACTCTGATAGAGGATCCAGACAAAATCAAACAGAAACTATATATCGCTGATTGGATTGCTACCCAAGATGAAAGACAAGGGTTGAAACTGTTTGGCAGACCAGGGCTGGACCCGAGGAAGTTAAACACTCTCCCAAAATACCTTAAACAATTTCCAAACTGGTATTTTGAGATTATTATCTCAAATTTAGACTGAATTTATTGCCAACTGGCGAGATACTCAGTGTCTGGTCAAAAGTCCCCTCCAAATCCACATGAAGATTATGCCAGCCGGAAGGCAGTGTTGAGTTACTAAAGCACTTGGTTTTATTCTGCCCAACAATGGAGGACAAAAGATGCCTACCCATGACACAATTCACCAAGAACTGCTTTGGGAGGACACCAGAGGATTGATGGCTAAAACTATTAAGGGGGAACCATATTTCACTCACCTTGGCCCTGGTGAAATGGTTGATTGAAATTTTCTCAAGAATAAATTCTGGCTCAAATCAAAGAGGAGAGGACTATTGAGGTGACGAGGCTATGAGTAGCACAAACCATGGACGATTCAAGAATTCATTGCATTCTTTTTGACAGCCTATTTGTTTCCAAATGAATTTATTTTCTTACGTATTTTTAATGTTTATTCTGAGGCAAAAGGTTTTCTTTTTTGTTGATCCAAATAAAGCCTTTATTAAATAAAAAAGAATAGTTTAGAAATAGAAAAGGGATTCCTGGAGGAGGTGGGACACCTCACATGTAAGTACTGGTCCAATGAAGAGGGACGTGGAGGTAATGAATTATAAACACTGACATTACTCTGACCAACATTCCATTACATCATTTTTCTAGTCTGCACCTTACCGGAGGTGCCCAGCCATATGCAAATTAGCCTTGGTTCTGCCACCAGTGTCAGCACTCCAGCTTGAACTGTTAGGCCATGTACCTCCACACGGGAACACACCTAACTACAGGCAGAATCCCCAGTAACAAAGTCACATCAAAGGGGATCTGTAAAGGGGTTTGCTGTTCCATCAGAAACATGATTTTAAAGAACACTATTATTTGGCACATTTGAGCATACGTATTTTCACATGCTAGATAATGTTTATGAAAGTGAATAGTAAATATTTTCTTTCCAAGTACATTTGCCAATACTTAAAAGCAATTTGATGAGGCGGTTTGGTCATTCTGTCCCAAATAGTTTGTAGGAAATTAATGGCAAATATCTTTCAGTACACGATGGATTAGAGAGGATGACCATAGTGAAAGAATTTAATAGAAATCATTTGGTCTTTGGAGGCTTCTCCGCCACAGATGTTTGAGAAAATGAATGGCAAAGGTTCCAAATGTTCCAGAGTACATAGTCATAACTGGATACATTTTACAGATAATTATAATGATGTTCTCTCCAGAAGTAATTTCTGTGGCACAGTGTGGACAATTTGGTGCATTTCACATCCCGTTAAGCGGTACCAGTAACATGAGTCAACATTTCATATGTTATAAATACAACTTTAATAACTAAGTGTGCAAACATGGACGGGTTGCAAAGAAAAATGCATGGGCACTCTGCTCCAAGAAATGTCATGGAGATTAGTGGCAAAGTTACTTTTTTGACCACACTGGTCTTGTAATTTGCATGGAAATATAATCAGATTTACTACCATTTTACAGGGTGTTGGGGCCTATTTGTTGGGGATGTTTGTGAAAATTGGTGGCAAATTGTGCGCTTTGAAGCAGGTTGGTCTAGTAAATTCGCCATCGTTGGACATAATTTAAATACATCATTATGTGGTGGGCTATTCTCCTTCAAGGAGCGTTCAATTGTTTTCCTTCAATTGTTCTCCTTCAAAGAGTGTTGTAGAAATAGGTACCAAATGGTATTTTAAAAGCACATTGAACCAATAAATGTATACATTCCATGGGGTAGCGTCCGCATTTAAATATTTTTTTTGCAAATCATGTGGACTTCTGCTTCAGATGAAAATAAAATTATGGTCAAATATTGTTATCAAATTGTGCACAGCGGTGGACATTCGGCAAAGGTCCCACCACCGGTGACATCTCTGCCAAAACTGAACCCTCAGTATCACCCTCAAACAGTGCCAATACTTTATTATGCCACTTCGAATTCTATCTCAGTATATAACATTCAAGCTGGCACATTTTTATATTAGCTCTTAATGTCTAAGATCAAAGTGCTAACTATTTTACGCATGGTTTCTACTCCACTCCACATTTTCATACATTTGTATGGTGGGGAGGGGGCACAGAATGGAATTACTGCTTCTGTCACCACCATCCATCCTCTCTGCCATACAGATGAGCAAGCCTTTCTGCCGGCATCGCATTTTCATGCTGGTATATGTGCTCTGGGTTCCTATGGAATGCGCCTGTTTTGACACCAGCACAAAGCTGACGGGTGCCATAGGAATCCATTGTAAATGCAGCCTGCCATGCGTATAGGGTAGACATCATTTACTCAACTTGCACTGTGAAGTGCTAAAGGAAAGTGTAAAGGCAATTTCCCTTGCCGTTGACACCTTACGTTTTGCACTTCCTGGTACAAGTGATGACAATTGCACATGTTGGCACTTGAGCGCAAACGTAACAGGTGTCCTCCTTGCTATTTACGTGAAACAATTTTTTGGAGTCAATTTAGCAAAAATGACCTTGGCTCCGTGCGCACTTTTGAGCATACAACTATGCAAAAATAAATATTCTATTTGCTTGTAGTTTTTCACCTTTTTTAATTATTTAAACAAAGTATGTTCGGTGATGACTAATGTAACCCATTAGTTTTCAAATTTCTTCAATATTTAAAACATCGATCATTATACCATTTTGGCATTATCTCATGCTTAACAGTGTATTGAAACAAAAGATACTGGAAATATGTTTACATATGAATCACAATTTATACGAAAAAATATTACACTTTCTTCATCTGTGAGTACATTTCCTGTCACTTCAAAGAAACATTAGTCCATGTGTCAAACTTGTATTTGGCTTCAGGCCAATAGTCCTTTGTTTGAGGGTTTCTTTAATGCACAACACGTTTCGAGCTCTGAACGACCTTCATAAGGTGCGGACAAATGTCTTATTTCAATGATTTTTAGGTTCTTAATATTAAAATAACATGTATTTCTAATCAGTTCCTTAATCCTTGTTTTCTAAAATAATATCATTTTTACTGTTTTTGTAATTTTATCAGTGTTAATATGGACCTTTTGTACCTGTAACTCTGAAGATTTTTTCTTCTTAAAAACATCTCAAACGAGTCAGTGCTGCTTGTGCAGTTGGGTCTGGCTCTATGCCTGTTCTTTTCTACAAGCGCCGTTGGCGGTTTTTAGTCTGTAGAGAAAATGAAAAACGTTCGCTTTGGAAACTGACCATAGTTCTTATGTGGATGGGTTTTGTGCTGGGAACAGTCGCTAGAACATAGTGCTGTGTCCCATTCACAAAACCCTGATTAACTGATTCTGGAACAACTTGCATTTTTCTGTGCCCGTCTGATTTATTCTGCTCACCTCAGCGTGGCGGTCTCCCCGGGTGGCCTGGTTTCTTTTCTCCAATCTGTCTTCCATCCTTGCCTCCGGTCTGCTTGTCCTTGTTCACGTCTTACTCCGTTGGTCTTCTCGTAACATCTCCTGGTTACGGAGAATGAAGTGCTCGTGTCACCTGGTTCTGCTTTCGCGTTCACGTAGTTTTGTTGGTTACGATGGTAACCGTGTTGTTATCAGTCCTTTCTCTCTTTCCATGTAGACGAAGATGTCTATTCCTGTGGGTTTCGCGAGCGCCATCTTGTAATATCTTTGGGTAGTGGAATCATTGTGTTGAGTAACACTAGTACTTTCTCCCAATGCGTATCTGCAACAACTTCACTGATGTGTTCCCTGGGCTCTGGCTTGTGGTATGCACCATATAATTTGTAGAAATGTCCACTTCAGCAGTCATTTGACTGTGTTCGCTCGGTTGTCTAATCATGAGAACCATCTATTTCCAGTGGGAATCACTGTGTTTAATTAACTTTGCTTTCTCGTGATCTGTGTTGGCTACACTTGCCCTAGTGTGTATAATAGGCTCAATCCTGGAGCGCTCATAGTATAGTTGATAGAATGCACATTTTAACAGTGATAAGCCGTGTTGCAGCGATTTTTGTAAAAACTTTTTTGCACGTTATAGGAAACAACTTAGGTCTCAATCAGCGTTCATCCCATTCAGGCTTCATAGAATTCAATTTTTGAATCCAATATGTTTCTTTCTGTAACATTATTTGATTGAGGTTTCCCCCTCTCCTCTGTGCTTTTATCTGTTCAAGAATAATGAACCTTATTTGGGCCATATTGTGTCTCTCTTTTTTGAAATGTTGCGTTACTGGAGATTTGATGGCACCTGTCCTTATATTTGACTTGTGTTCTGACCATCTTGTTTTCAGTTTCCTTGTTGTCATTCCCACGTAATATATACCGCAGGGGCATCTTATGCCATATATTACATTCTTAGAGTCACATGTAGACAAGTGATGGAGATTTATCTTATACCGGTTATGGGGATGGGTAATGGTGTTACCTTTGATTAGGTTATTGCAGTTATGCTATTACGCCCAGAAGGAAAATGACTTTCCATGTCTTTCCCTTATGTCACTAGTGCATGCAGTGATCCAAATCAGCACAAGCAATGACAACTGCTGTCCCTTAAATTAAGCAATACTGCACACCATCAAATTCCTCACTTTACCTCCACTAATGAAAGAGAACAAATACATAGTATAAGTAGAAAAAGGCACCATAAAAACAGTCTCCGTCCTCATTTCTGAAGTACTGCACAGTGACAAGGAGCCTGATCGCAAAAAAACAAGTGGCTTCTTTTTTTCAGTTTATTAGTATTAATGGAACATAGCCATATGACATTCATAAAGAGCAATACGACATTCATAAAGAGCAACACATATGTATGGTGACCAACTGAGTATTATAGTGATTATAGACAGAACCACGGCATATCAGTATACCATAATAAATGTATACAATTTTGAGTAGGAGGTAAAAACATCAAGACAAAAAGGACAGACACATGGCGGAAAGGAGGGGGGAAAGAGGGAAGTTGGATAACCTAGTAAAATGAAATTAATATTTAGTGAGATGAGGCATCAATATACAGGAAGTCCCGAAAAGCTTCCCATGTCAATTCATGCTTACGCAATAGACATGGGGAAGAGGCAATGCATCAATACATCTTTCTAATCTGTGAGTGTTACAAATGGAATTCCACCAGATGTTATGGTCAATGTTATATAGATTTTTCCAAATAGCTGTAATAGTTTGGATAGTCACTGAAATCAAAAGATCAAACAGATGACCAGCATTGGTCTCTAGTGTGTGTTGCAAGAGTGCACTACCAAAAAAGGAGTTTCAAATTAACGTTTTCTTGCATTTTGAAATTGAGTTCATAGTGTTCCATAGAGTTTCCCAAAACGTTTTAATGAACTTACACTCCATGAAAATATGCTTGTAAGAGCCTTCATCAGCAGCACGACTCCAGCATTTGTCATTTTGAGCAATGCCACATTTAAAGAGGATGGTGGGAGTAACAAAAACTATGTGATGAAAGAAGTATAATGTTTGAGCCAGGTTTGTGGATGTGGTGATAGACGACATTTTCTTCCAAACACAAGGCCATTGATTGTCATAAAAGGTTAAAGTACACCCTTGTTGCCAAGCCACATGCGACCCCCACTGAGGGTCAGAAACAGACTCACAGAGAGAGTTTTATAAACAATTGAAGCAGTAAAATGAGGATTGTGCATATGTTGTAGTCTTTCATTGTTGAGAGAAGGTGTACTCGCCAGTAGAATCTCCAAGTTGTCCATCAAGGCATTGATTAAAATAGAGTATTGATGCCAGAAGGAAACTAATTGGTGTACATATTTCATACCTTTAAGAATCCAAGCTTTCCAAAAGACTATTTTGCCCTTAATACAGATCAAATCATTCAACCACAGGTATTGTGGTACAAAAAGGGATGAACTAGCAGAGTATAAGTGCATTCTAATCTGTCTTGCAGAAAACATAACATTGGTACATTTGATGAATCTGTTCCTCCTTGTAAACATATGACAATCTGTTAGTGATAAGGGGAAAACCAAATTATTTTCCAAACGTACACAAGACGGTGCAGTATTATAGTCAATAGGTGCAAACCACAATTGCACCTGTCTCAACACAAAAGCAGAATGAAACTTTATAAAGTCAGGGAACCCAGCGCCCCCATTATGAGCTGATCACTTCAGTTTGCCTAGTGAGATTCTATGTTGTTTCTTCCTCCATAGAAATGTGGGTAGACATGAATCGATTGCTTTATCGGATTTGGAGGAAATAAATATAAGGAGCATACATAGGGTATACAAAACAATTGGGGATATCATCATTTTGATGGCCTGAAGACGCCTCCACCAGAACATATAAAGCGGGGACCATGAGTCTGTAAGGTCTCTAATTCTAGATAATACAGTATTCATATTTACCTTAATGATATCTTTTGTTGAAGAGGATATATGTATGTTTAAATAGTTAACCCCCTTTGAGCACCATTTCATACAATAAGGTTGGATGTGATGTTTAGAGCAGCAGATATTAAGACGTAATAATTCCGATTTATCCATATTAAGCTTTTAGCCAGACGCTAATCAGAATCGAGAAATAATGGCTAGCAGACTTTGTAGACTTGAATTGGGATCTTTGAGAAGAAAAAGACATAATCATGGTATGCAGATAATTTGATTTGTACATCGCAAATGCCAATGCCCTGTATCGTTGAGTCCAATCTAATGGTCTCCAGAAAAGGTTCAAGGGACAGTATAAATAGAAGGGGATAGAGGGGACACCCTTGACTAGTACCATATATAGAATTCATTACACAGCACTTATTTATTGCTTGATTTAATTTTTAGTTTTTTAAAGTGTGAACTAGAACCTGCAGGGTATTGTCAGAGTGATAAAGATCACAGTGAGGACAACACAAATAAGGGTTACCATAGAGGCATGGTTATGGTCGTAGACTTAAGTATTTGGGGCTCATTAACAAAAAGAGGTGGGCTCCACCATGTGTTGTGTAATAATCACAGAAAGATGCACTTGCACAATTGCATTGCAAGCTCTAAATTCACGAAGTGTGAGGCCCAGAGTTGCAAGCCGCGCAATGTTGCAATAGCACCCATTAATATGTGCAAATATAATATCTGCAACCCGTCTCATTGTGTACATGTTATATTAGACAGACACAAAACGCCGCCCGAAGCGCACATTTACAACACTGCTGGGTTGATAGCTCAATGACAATGCGCTCTCCTTGGGAACAGGATGATAATGAATGGAGGGTCCACTTGCCCTTCATTCGCAAGCGGTCGATACATTGAGTAACACGAGTGGGTAACAGCAGTAATACCAATTATTACAGTGCTTTGCAGATGGAGAAATCCGGCATAAAACGCTATATACATTCTTAAATTATTGTTTTCATCTCTACTAGACGCACATGTTTATCAAGCATGTGCACAAGAAGAACATGTATATCACAGGTCATCAACAGAAGGGTGCTTTCGTCACGCATCTCCTGCACAAGACACACACATTTGTCACAGTCATATTCATCAGACATAGGTTAACAGGGCTGTTGGTGATGGAATGGCGACTGCGGCGACTGCACCGTACGTTACACTGCCACAGGGTGCCAGGGTGTGATAGAAGCCTGTCACCGGTGGCATCTTCATCATTCATACACCTAGTGGCATGTGTCATAGCCGGCATCACCCCTACTGCCACTAAACTGAAGTACCCCTGGCATTCACTCCTACCTTCCCGTGTGCCACTGCGATGCAGCACCCTGTGGCAGCGTCATGCAGCAGTCAAGGGTCTTCTGCACACCTCCACTCGATGAGATTGCAGGCCCAGAAGCGTGCTGCATTGCGCCCACTGCGTTCCTGTAAGGGGCGAGTTTGCGTGGCTAGCATTCATTTTTATTTCCTTAAACATGTTTTTACACACGTATTTAATGTGTGTGCGTGGCCTCTCCTTGCTTGCCCGCCTAATTCTGCTGCTCCCCCTGGATCCTTCTTCTGCCAGCCCTCACTAGGGACGTGTTCGCCTCTTCTACATGATTTGCGCATGCGCATCCCAGTCTTGCTTTGTGAATACTGGGCATATTTGTTCTGGTAAGCAAAGGACTGGTGTGTGAATTGCCATTTGCTTCCTTCGCTTGCATTTAAAGAAGTGTTGGGGCTCGACCCCTTTGTGTCTGAAGTTGTTTATCGCAGGGATGGGATGACCCAAACGTGCACCTGCTGCGGACATGCCTGAATTGGTAGAGAGGTGTACCCAGTGTATCACACCCCCTCCAGCCCTCTGTCTTCTCTCTCTTCCTCTCTCTCATGCCCTAGAAGCGCCCCACCCACCGCTGAACGCTGTCTAATCTGATAGCCAGCACATATATTCGAGCAGAGAAGAAGTAGCTTCGCGTTGAACGAGAAAGAATGCTCCATGTGCATGGTTCAAGACTGTTTTTGTTTTGTTTTTCCCTCACTTATATTTCCCACATTGTTGCATTCCCAGCAAAGGGCCCCGCCCGAAGCACTGGAACATACACATCATGTGCATTAACAAGTACAACTGCAAATGGATACTCTCTCCTCAAAAGGAGATTGAATAATACCAATGAAACCAGTGCAATGAATGCAGTTTCAAGGAGTTGAGTGTGTTGTGCACAGTGTTCCTCTACCATCGAGTCAAAGGCCTTTTTTAAATTTTTTATTAAATGAGTTTAGTTTAATAAAATCTTTTTCATTTTAGGATCATCGTAAATCAGAAGAACAAAAAAATGAACGAGTACATGGCATGTCATGTCTTGTCAGTCAAAATGTCCATAGTCAGGACACACAGGAAAGGTGATATTGGCACAGTGGGCCAGCGAATCTCTCAAAGCCTTTAGATGTCAATAGTTAAATCTAAAACCTGCAAGACTGCAAAGATCACCGTTTTTTCCTCGCCCAACAGCAGCGAGTTCCATCTTTCCTCTGTGGTGAGAGCATTCAGGGAGGTCGCCTCCAGTGAGACGCTCAACTTCTACCCCACGGAGCACACATTCCGGCAGCAAGAGCAGAACTTTTACTATTGGTTTTAGGGTGCTGGATTAGGGTTTAAATGCAATGGCTCAACCGCGGATTCGCTGTGGGTCTCAGGAGCTTGCCTTGTCTATAGTCAATCTCAGATTCACTCCCCAAGTCCGTCGGCAAGCTTCATTGTCACGGGATCTCCTCCATCAGCAAACTTCATTGTGACACTTTGGCTCCTGAACTCCATCAGCAAGCTACAGACTTCACACCATTCGCTCATTAGCGGCGAGGAAGGCGGTCAGCTACTGGCGTGTCTGCGATGGCTGGTCTTTCATAGTCCATTTCGTTATGGCATGTTTATGAAACTGAGACCAAATGTAAAAATGTCTGCCAAAGACAATAGATTTCAGACAAAACCTGCAGGATGATTCAGAGAGTACTGTTATGTTCCTGCCCAGCGCGCAGGCATAGCGTGGTAGGCCGCAGCAGTAGGCCTCAATGACGCAGCTCCAGCCAGAGCGAGAAAGAAAGACACGACACACGCTGCTAGGGTCTGTGCCCGGAACTGCCTCCCTCGCGCGGGGCGGGGTTTTTATTCAGACGCCCTACGTCACCGCGTAGCGGGGCGAAGGGCGGATATAACATTCCTCCTGTATTATAAAAAAAACACGACAATAACACACCAACTCAAACGTTACTGCTCCTACTCATAACAGAACTGTAGTTGCACACTCCCTTTTCTAAACGTCCAGAGTCCAACCTACCACACATAGCCCTTGAGCCGAGGTGGCGGCTGGATGGCAGCCCTCAGGCCATACCGTCCACCCCGTGGGGCGGCTGCTACAGTCTCAGGGGATCTCTCACCTGCCACCTCCGGCTCACCCAGGTCATGTTCGCTCCCCTGCTCCCACGTTCTTTCATCCGTGTGTCCTTCGCCTTGGAAATCTTCGGGTCCGTCCTCAACCCTCGGAGACTCCTCATCTTCTTGGGGACACTCCCCATCCGTCCATAGGTTGCGTGGGACCGCCTTAAACCATGATGCGTTGCGCGTCACCTGGCGATGTCCCCTTTGTGCAGTTATCATGGTCCCTCGTGTCTCACGAACAGTCCATGGGAGAGTCTCGTAACGGGAGTCCATTTTGGACTTCGACGGGTTCCGTAACATGACCACCTGATCGCCCACTTGGTGGTCGGATGGTCGCGACCTCCTCTTGGTGCTCATGTTTGCGTTGGTGTCCCTGCGTCGTCGGTCAGTGCGGACCTCGTATAGCTCGTCCGGTCCCCTGCTGGGGTGGTGTGGGATGAACGACCTGATGACGGTGCCGAACATGAGATCCATTGGGGGGACGCCTGTTGTGCAGTGCGGGGTGACCCGGTAGTTCCTCAGGAATCGATAGAGGTTAACCCTCCACGGGCTGGCATTTGCCTTGGACAGCCTCAGCACTTTGTTGAGTGTTCTCATGAAGCGTTCTACGTCGCCGTTGGCCTGTGGCCATCTGGGCATGATGTGGTGGTACTGGATGTTTAGATCTTGCAGGTACTGTTTGAACTCCACCCCTTGGAAGGGGGCTCCATTGTCGTTTTTGATCGTGGTTGGTAGTCCATGTGTCGCAAACATCTTCTCAATGGCCGGGATGACCACGTCCGCTGCTGTGGACTCGACCACCTCAACCTCGGGGTATCGAGAGTGGTCATCGATTGCCACCAGGAGGTACAGGCCCTCCCGTAGTTTGCAAAAGTCAATGCTTATTGCGTCCCACCTGCCAGAGCCCCTTTCCGCCGCTAAGATGGGTTCCGGATCTGGTGGGGCTCCGGTTATGAGGCACGACAGGCAGGTGTTGACCAGAGTTTCGACTTTTTCGTCAAAGCGAGGGAACCACACTCGGTGTCGGATGCGCGCCTTCGTTCGAGCCATCCCTTGGTGGCCCTCATGGGCGAGTGACACTATCCGGTCATGCAGGCCTGGTGGGATGACGATGCGATCTCCACGGAGCAACAGCCCCTGGTCTGTTATCGATATGTCTTGGCAGACGGTGAACATTCCTGTGAGGAACGCTTTTGCCTCCTCTGTCGGTTATGCGTGTTGCTCATGAATGACCTCCAGTCGCCGGAAATGATGGCGTCTTTCACCAGATCGCAGCAAGGGCCGCTGCATGTCTCCTCCGCGATGTCCTCAGTGCTGACCGCCTTTGGCCTCATTGCTCGCACCACCTGGCAGATGTGCTCTTCGGTCTCTTCGGCCACCTGGACTTCCTGCGGCGTTGCCTCTCTCGGGTGCCTGGAGAGGAAGTCTGCCGGGTTGTCACATCCCGGTTGATACTGGAGCTCAAAGTTGTACTGCTGAAGGTGTAGCAGCCATTTGGCTATTCTGGCCGGTGGGTGTGATGAGGTGCCCATGAAGATGGGGAGGAGGGGCTTGTGGTCTGTAATGGCTGTGAACTTGCGGCCATATAGGTACAGGTGGAAATGGCGGCACCCCCATAGTACGGCGATTGACTCTTTCTCGATGTGCGAGTACCTCTGCTCCGTCGCCATGAGAGCACTCGACACATAGGCGATGGGTCTCTTCTCGCCTTCATTGGTGACCTGCCGACAGGGCTGGCATCGACGTAGAGCTCCGTCGGAATGGCAGTGTTATAGTACGCCATTCTCGTCTCTGCGGACAGCGACTCTTTTATGCTCTCGAAAGCATCTTGGCAAGCTTTTCCTCACTCCCATTTTGCATTGAGCTTCGTGAGTTCACGGAGGGGTTCCGACAGTGTGGCCAGGTTTCGAATGAATCTTCCAGAGTACGTGGCCATCCCCAAAAAGCTGCGGTCGTTAGTGGGAGTCTTGGGTGGGCTTGCGGCCTGTATGTCAGCAACCTTTTGGGGGTCCGGTGAGACACCAGAACTGCTGAACTTGTAGCCGAAAAAAGCTATGTCTGTCTTGAAAAACTCACATTTTTCCTCGTGGATGGGTAGGCCCGCCACCTCCAACTGGTCCAGCAGCATCTCCAACCTCCTCGAGTGTTCCTCCTTGTCCTGGGCGTGGATCAGGATGTCATCACTGACATTGAGGACACCTGGGATGTCCCGGATGACTTCCTGTATAGTCTGTTGGAAGACTTCGGCTGCTGACGATATGCCGAAGCTCAGACGCTTGTATCTCCGCAGACCCAAGTGCGTGGAGAAAGTCGTTATGTACCGGGAGTCTTTGTGTAGCTTCAGCTGGTGGTATCCTGCCTTCAAGTCAACTTTTGAGAAGACTCTGGATCCCGTGAGATCAGCCACGATCTCGTCGAGGGTTGGCGTAATATGGCGCTCCCTCTTGATGGCGGTATTCGGGAGGCGCATATCTATGCAAATGCGGACCTTCCCCGGCTGTTTGGGTTTCCGGGTGACCACCATCGGGGACACCCATGGTGTCGGCCCTGTTACCTCCTCGATGATGCCGGCTTTTTCCAGCGCTTTCAGTTCCAGCTCGACCTGCTCTCGCATGTGGAAGGGGGTCCTCCGGTGCCTGGCGGCCCTTGGCTGAACCGACTTGTCGATGTGGAGTTTAGTTGTCTTTCCCTTCAGGCACCCAATCCCGTTCAGCAGGTTCGGATGTCGCGCCAGGAGCTTCTCGACCTCGTGGGCTTCCCCAATTTGATTGACGAATTGTATGAGCCCTAAGTATTCTGCTGCATCGCCGCTCAGGAGACATTCGATACCGGCATCCACAACGTAGACTTTTGACGGTAGGTAGTTCTCCCCATGGCTGAGGGTCGTGCGGAACCTGTCGACAACCGGTAGCGGCTTCCTGCAGCCATATGCGAACAGGAGGGTGTCAGTGTTTTTGAAGGACGGTTGCGGCTGTAGTGTCTTGAACGTGTACGTGGGCATGACATTCACCGAGGCCCCCGTGTCAATGGTCATCCATATCTGTTGGTTTTGGATGGTGACCTGACATTTCCGTCTCCGGAGCCCTCTCTTCTGCGTGCCTCATCCTCGATCCAGGGCTGACACTAGGTAGACTTTTCTACCTTTGGTCCGCTGCTCTATGCCAGGGTCTAATGGAGTCCCTGTGATGTCGTCACCGTCTTCCTCAGTCGAGGAGTTGTTTGCTTCAACGCGCCTCGTGACTCCCTGTTTCTTCTTCTTTGTACATTTATCTCAAACGGCAAAAACCATGCATTAATGGATCACAAAACACACTCCTTACCACATGGATAAGACTGGTAGTATATAAAAGAAGGTGTAAAACATAACGCACAATATATCCACAGGAGCTGCACCTACACGAAATTCCGTGTATTGCCTACTTTCCTTTAAAACATGTCTTTATTTAATTAATTATAACACTCTTAAAATGATCATATTACATAAAATTCATAATCCAACACACAAGATATAAAACATATAAAAAGACTCAACTTCACAACACATAACAATCCCAAAAAATCGGGTTAAATCTGCTGATTTTTACATTAACTCCGTGTGGAACTCCACACTGAAGAAATTTCTTTTCAATATCAGTTTTATTAGTATTTCCTCAATAACCCAACTTGTACAAGTTTCTGTCCTAAGAGCACGTATTACTGTGGGACATTCATCAGGGGTACAGATGATATGTGTTTGTATCTCAAAGTGGATTGTATTTCTTTCCTGGCACTTTCTTGTCGCTCTGGATTTAGCTAAGAAATTGATACCTGTTGGATAAAAATAACGTATATTACTAGATTGTATGGTTGTTTTGTGTCTTATTAAATAGACTACAAACATCATCACCCTGATCCAAAAAAGGGGTGTGGGGTATATATCTTTGTTAACATACCTTCTGAATTGTGGTGATAACTTCCACAAGCCTCACCAAATAATAGATTTTGGTGACAAACAACTTCCAAATGATTACAGGAGGTCGCTCACAAACTGCCTCTCGAGTTCTATAAAAAGAAACACGCAGATAGAATTCCTAAACTCATTTTTAACTCAGGTGAGGACTATATATGATCTATTGTCTTTAAGTACCCAAGCCTTACTTACAGCACTTCCATATAAGTCAGGACTCCAGATTAGGATAGGCCTCCAACTTGATAGATGGTAGGTTGAGACGGCAAAGACAAATCTCCCTATGGAGTCAAAAAAAATCAATGAATTGTGACAACCACTTGTCTCTGGACACTTTATTTAAAAAATCCCCTTGTGTAAGGGAACTTCAATCAGGAGTAGGGTAAAGATTCATCCAGACTCTTAGAACTCTAGGGTTACGGCAAATAATTAAATTCCGGGTTCTCTTACAGCCAGAATACTGCAAAAGGTGATTGTATATCAAAGCTACGAGCCAGTATATATACTCCCTCTTACCTCAAAAAACCGATTATGGCCTCTAGGTAGGTCCCAGGTCTGTGTATACCGATAGCACGGAAACCAAAGTGCTTTTTAAATCATTTATGTGACGCCGTCACATTACACGGGACGTGAAGACGTCACGCATAAAAATCGCGTGGTGACGTCGTCACGTGTCACGTGGAACTCTAAGGTTACGGCAAATACGGCACATAATTAGATTCCGGGTTTTCTTATAACTGGAGTACTGCAAAAGGTAATTATATATCTAAGCTGCGAGCCAGTACACACAATCCCTCTTACCTTAAAAAACCGGGTATGGCCTCTGTATAGATCCCAGGTAAGAGTGCGCCACCTAGCACAGAACCCAAAGCGCTTTTCAAATTATTCATGTGACGCCGTCACATTACACAAAGACGTGAAAACGTCACGCGTATAAAATCGCGTAATGACGTCATCACGTATCGCGTAGTGTCCACAAATCGCGTGTGACAATGTCTGAGAAACTACAAACAGAGGAGGGCGTACTGAAGCTCACTCCCTAACACCCAAAGCTGTTGGGGTATATAGTAAGAAAGAAATAGGGTAGAGAACATCGCTATCCATGACCCATGAGAGTTCAAAACAATTTTTAGCAGAGTATTGTCATGGTAAGCTGTGATTTAGTTTGTAAAAATGAGCATAATCAGTAGAATTGCCCAATGAACACAATAACCGAATTGCCATCTATTTTTCAAAGGTACAGTCTCAGCATCTGTTCAAACCCTTTTGTCAGCAGTATACGATCCTATTCCAAAATTGCAGAAAAAAGCCATGACTTTTTCAAAGGTGCATCCCAAACATCTATTCCGCCCCTTGTTTCAAATCTAATAATGGAGAACATTATTTGGCACAATGGTGATATTACTACATTCTTTGATCAAATTTAAAATCATCAATGTGAGGATCAGTAAACTTCGAACATATACTCTTGGAAACTTCCTACCACCAATACATCTATATGTACAATTGTAAATAGAGACTAATAACAAGAATGACTGTATAGAGACGATGTCTCTTATGCATTGTGCCACTCTATATTCTCGTTTAAACCCTGAATATGGCTCTTAGTTTGGAAAATTAGTTTTTGCTCCAGACTTAAAAGTTTCTTGTTAATCAAATCTTGTGTTTTGCCTTTTATATGTTTCAAAATAGTCCAATAAAAGTCTGTACTTTTATGATTTTTTTCCAAAAAATGCTTAACGAGTGGTGCTTGTTCTACCTTATTTTTGATGCAACTCTTATGTTCAGTCATTCTTATTTTACATTTCCGATTGGTTTTACCAATATAGATGTATTGGCACGGGCATTTGATAACATATACAACATTCTCTGTATTACAGTTTGTATGCTCAGTGATGTTCCATTCTTTTTAGAGACCTAAATCTACTTGAGTTGTTTTAGTGGTCTGTGCACACATGCTGCAATTGCCGCATGGATGGTGTCCTACAACTGGAGGTAGATCCCACAGTCTTCTCTGTTGGGTTTCTCTGATTCTATTGTTTCCAATGTCGTTCCTCATCACTAGGTTGCGTATCGTGGTACTCTTCTTGAACGCCACTAGTGGTTTAACACTTTCCTTAGACATCACCTTCTTCCAATTTTTGTTGATAATGGCTTTAATCTTATAGGATAGATTACTAAAGGTATTTACAAACACTAATGGATTCTCTTTACGTATCTTGTTCTGGTGTAATTGGTGGTCAAATAGGGCTTCTCTGTTGTTATTAAATGCTCTCTTCGCTGCGTCTTTAACTAGACGTTTGGGATATCCTCGGTTTGTCAGTTTCGTGATCAATTTGTTGGCACCTTCCTCATATGACTCTCTCGTACTGCTATTCCTCTTAATACGAAGAAATTGACCAAAAGGTAAATTATTCTTCACATGTTGGGCATGGTGACTAGAAAAATGAAGAAGTGCATTTCTATCTGTTGCTTTGTTATAAGGTTTTATCAATAAGGTACCCTGATGATGGTATATCGAGATGTCTAGAAAATCAATCATATCATTACTCATATTCATAGTAAATTTAAGGTACCTATTTTGTGTGTTAAGCCATTTGTTGAATTCATTGGCTTCTTCTACACTACCCTTCCAAATGACGAAAATGTCATCTATATACCGCAGCCAACACACTATATTGGCCCTCATTACGACCCTGGCGGAAATCGCGGTGCTAAATGCACCGCGGAGCACGGCGGAAAGCTGCCGATAGCGCCATGGAGGTTGGCGGATTTTCCGCCCCATGCCGACCTTGGCCGGGCGGTAAATCCCCATTCCCCATTTTACCCTTCCCCATTCCCATTTTTGCCCCAAAGGGTATAATGGGAGTGGGGAAGGCGTTAATTGCGCCACCGCAAAATACGGTGGCGTAATTAACATCAAGGTCCCGTAGCGCCATGGATTTCTCCGCCCGGAAAAACCAGGCGGAAAACGTTCCATGGCGCTACGGGAACTCGTAGTAGGGCGGACGGGTCCGCCGCGAATAACGCTGGCGTAAACCCACTCCGCCAGGGTCGTAATGAGGGCCATTGTCTTGAAACGGGTTTAAACTGCGATATATGATGGTTTCTTCAAACATATTGACGTATAGATTAGCTAGATTAGGTGCCATGGCTGCACCCATGGCCGTCCCTTCAATTTGGACGTAAAACTGTCCCATAAATTGAAAAAAGTTATTCGTCAAAGCCATCTCTATACACCACTTTATAAAAGAATTGGAAACCGGATGGTCATCTTCTCTTTTGAGGAGGGTTTCTTCTACAACCTCAAGTGTCGCTTGTTGGGGTATGTTGGTATATAAAGCCTGTATGTCCAGACATAATAATAAATTAATATCTGGATCGAACTGGCTACCCTCAATTCTCATTATGGCATCAGTGGTATCTTTTACATAGCTTCTCATGCTGGGTATGAACGGTCGAAGATAGCAATCTGCGTATTTGGACAACGGTTCCAGCAGCGAGTCGATACCAGAGACTATGGGTCTTCCGGGGGGATTTCTTAAGTTTTTATGGATTTTAGGGAGTATGTAGAAGATTGGAATTCTACCATTCTCTCTCACAAGATATTCTCCTTCTTGTTTACTAATGAGTTTTAAATCCACTGCTTTAGTCACTTTGTCTCTAATGTTCGTAAGTAATTCATTACTGGGATCCTTATCTATTTTTTTGTAATGATTAGTATTAGATAGTAGATTCAAACATTCTTCCACATATTGGGTTCTATCTAGAACTACTATTGCACCCCCTTTGTCAGCTTGTCGAATGATGATATTAGTATTCGACCCTAAAGATTTTAGAGTACTCTGTTCATTTTTGCTGAGGTTGGAATGTCTGGGGATGCCCATAGATTCCAGCGCTCTTAACTCTTCCAATACCTTCTTTTCGAAAACAATAGATTCAGGGGAATAAGAAGATGGAGGGGCACAGAAAATAGAAGGGTTTCTGAGGCCACTACAATTTTTTGAACCATTAAAGGCATTATTTTCAAAAAATTCTTTAAGGTGGACTTTTCTCATGAATTTTTGAAACTCCACTCTAAACTCAAAGGGGTTATGATGTTTAGATATCACATAGTTTAGACCTTTATTCAATACAAATGTTTCATGTTCAGTTAGAATGGCAGCGGAGAGATTAACTACCAACCCCTGTGACTCCGGGTCTGCATCCGGTCTGGGGCCCATTGTCTTTGTCCGCTGCCTCTTTCTAAAAAAGGCTGTCGTTGATCATTTCTACCTTGGTAGTTACCCCTTGCACCCCTTCCTCTATTGGGTCTATTCTCGCTTTCCTTACTGTTACCACTCGATCCTGTTCTACTATACTCCTCATTATCATCAGATCCTGCACTCGAACTGTATGAAGTATTTCTAAAACGTACTCTGCGATTTGGCTGTTGATTACGTCCAGGTTTTGGGTCTCCAAACTTATAATCTTTATTAGTATAAATGAAAGCCTTCTCATGTGAGAAATTCTGTACATCTTTCTTCATACGTTTCACTCGTTCTGTGATTGTTTCCGTTTTGAAATCCTGCATTTCTTTTAGATGTTTGTCTAGACTAGTCTTAAAAGCCTCAACTTCAAATTTCTTCTTAATCTCTTCTTCCAATGATTTTAAATCCACTTCTATTTTTTTAGCAGTTTCCTGGGCTGTTTCTATTATTAGAATGAGCCAATCTCGACCACATTTATTAGAAATGTAACTCCATTTCAATTTAAAATCTTGATTATCCAAGAATAATCTAGGTTCATTCCTGACAATCAATCCTTGTGGTAATGCCTGGTGCTTGACGTATTCTAACATAATGATGGCATGTAACTCAGTTCTTATGAGTCGTTTTCTTAATTGTGCGAGTTCATCCCATTGATCGTCTTTAGTGAGGATATCTAGATCTTTGTCCAAGCCCATTATTGGTAGGGATTCTATCAATTTACGTACATATTCATCATTATATGCCAGGCATTTATCTGATTGGGACGCCATCATTACCGTAATACACGGTGAGGGTATTTACTGTGTGGTTCTTTTACAGAACCTAGAGAGGAGTGTATGGCTGTACAAGCCACCGAGACCAAATGGTCTCTAAATATATTTATCTGAAACGGCAAAAACCATGCATTAATGGATCACAAAACACACTCCTTACCACATGGATAAGACTGGTAGTATATAAAAGAAGGTGTAAAACATAACGCACAATATATCCACAGGAGTTGCACCTACACGAAATTCCGTGTATTGCCTACTTTCCTTTAAAACATGTCTTTATTTAATTAATTATAACACTCTTAAAATGATCATATTACATAAAATTCATAATCCAACACACAAGATATAAAACATATAAAAAGACTCAACTTCACAACACATAACAATCCCAAAAAATCGGGTTAAATCTGCTGATTTTTACATTAACTCCGTGTGGAACTCCACACTGAAGAAATTTCTTTTCAATATCAGTTTTATTAGTATTTCCTCAATAACCCAACTTGTACAAGTTTCTGTCCTAAGAGCACGTATTAATGTGGGACATTCATCAGGGGTACAGATGATATGTGTTTGTATCTCAAAGTGGATTGTATTTCTTTCCTGGCACTTTCTTGTCGCTCTGGATTTAGCTAAGAAATTGACACCTGTTGGATAAAAATAACGTATATTACTAGATTGTATGGTTGTTTTGTGTCTTATTAAATAGACTACAAACATCATCACCCTGATCCAAAAAAGGGGTGTGGGGTATATATCTTTGTTAACATACCTTCTGAATTGTGGTGATAACTTCCACAAGCCTCACCAAATCATAGATTTTGGTGACAAACGACTTCCAAATGATTACAGGAGGTCGCTCACAAACTGCCTCTCGAGTTCTATAAAAAGAAACACACAGATAGAATTCCTAAACTCATTTTTAACTCAGGTGAGGACTATATATGATCTATTGTCTTTAAGTACCCAAGCCTTACTTACAGCACTTCCATATAAGTCAGGACTCCAGATTAGGATAGGCCTCCAACTTGATAGATGGTAGGTTGAGACGGCAAAGACAAATCTCCCTATGGAGTCAAAAAAAATCAATGAATTGTGATAACCACTTGTCTCTGGACACTTTATTTAAAAAATCCCCTTGTGTAAGGGAACTTCAATCAGGAGTAGGGTAAAGATTCACCCAGACTCTTAGAACTCTAGGGTTACGGCAAATAATTAAATTCCGGGTTCTCTTACAGCCAGAATACTGCAAAAGGTGATTGTATATCAAAGCTACGAGCCAGTATATATACTCCCTCTTACCTCAAAAAACCGAGTATGGCCTCTAGGTAGGTCCCAGGTCTGTGTATACCGATAGCACGGAAACCAAAGTGCTTTTTAAATCATTTATGTGACGCCGTCACATTACACGGGACGTGAAGACGTCACGCATAAAAATCGCGTGGTGACGTCGTCACGTGTCGCGTGGAACTCTAAGGTTACGGCAAATACGGCACATAATTAGATTCCGGGTTTTCTTATAACTGGAGTACTGCAAAAGGTAATTATATATCTAAGCTGCGAGCCAGTACACACAATCCCTCTTACCTTAAAAGACCGGGTATGGCCTCTGGATAGATCCCAGGTAAGAGTGCGCCACCTAGCACAGAACCCAAAGCGCTTTTCAAATTATTCATGTGACGCCGTCACATTACACAAAGACGTGAAAACGTCACGCGTATAAAATCGCGTAATGACGTCATCACGTATCGCGTAGTGTCCACAAATCGCGTGTGACAATGTCTGAGAAACTACAAACAGAGGAGGGCGTACTGAAGCTCACTCCCTAACACCCAAAGCTGTTGGGGTATATAGTAAGAAAGAAATAGGGTAGAGAACATCGCTATCCATGACCCATGAGAGTTCAAAACAATTTTTAGCAGAGTATTGTCATGGTAAGCTGTGATTTAGTTTGTAAAAATGAGCATAATCAGTAGAATTGCCCAATGAACACAATAACCGAATTGCCATCTATTTTTCAAAGGTACAGTCTCAGCATCTGTTCAAACCCTTTTGTCAGCAGTATACGATCCTATTCCAAAATTGCAGAAAAAAGCCATGACTTTTTCAAAGGTGCATCCCAAACATCTATTCCGCCCCTTGTTTCAAATCTAATAATGGAGAACATTATTTGGCACAATGGTGATATTACTACATTCTTTGATCAAATTTAAAATCATCAATGTGAGGATCAGTAAACTTCGAACATATACTCTTGGAAACTTCCTACCACCTATACATCTATATGTACAATTGTAAATAGAGACTAATAACAAGAATGACTGTATAGAGACGATGTCTCTTATGCATTGTGCCACTCTATATTCTCGTTTAAACCCTGAATATGGCTCTTAGTTTGGAAAATTAGTTTTTGCTCCAGACTTAAAAGTTTCTTGTTAATCAAATCTTGTGTTTTGCCTTTTATATGTTTCAAAATAGTCCAATAAAAGTCTGTACTTTTATGATTTTTTTCCAAAAAATGCTTAACGAGTGGTGCTTGTTCTACCTTATTTTTGATGCAACTCTTATGTTCAGTCATTCTTATTTTACATTTCCGATTGGTTTTACCAATATAGATGTATTGGCACGGGCATTTGATAACATATACAACATTCTCTGTATTACAGTTTGTATGCTCAGTGATGTTCCATTCTTTTTTGAGACCTAAATCTACTTGAGTTGTTTTAGTGGTCTGTGCACACATGCTGCAATTGCCGCATGGATGGTGTCCTACAACTGGAGGTAGATCCCACAGTCTTCTCTGTTGGGTTTCTCTGATTCTATTGTTTCCAATGTCGTTCCTCATCACTAGGTTGCGTATCGTGGTACTCTTCTTGAACGCCACTAGTGGTTTAACACTTTCCTTAGACATCACCTTCTTCCAATTTTTGTTGATAATGGCTTTAATCTTATAGGATAGATTACTAAAGGTATTTACAAACACTAATGGATTCTCTTTACGTATCTTGTTCTGGTGTAATTGGTGGTCAAATAGGGCTTCTCTGTTGTTATTAAATGCTCTCTTCGCTGCGTCTTTAACTAGACGTTTGGGATATCCTCGGTTTGTCAGTTTCGTGATCAATTTGTTGGCACCTTCCTCATATGACTCTCTCGTACTGCTATTCCTCTTAATACGAAGAAATTGACCAAAAGGTAAATTATTCTTCACATGTTGGGCATGGTGACTAGAAAAATGAAGAAGTGCATTTCTATCTGTTGCTTGATACCACCCTGATGATGGTATATCGAGATGTCTAGAAAATCAATCATATCATTACTCATATTCATAGTAAATTTAAGGTTTGGATCAGGGTGATGATGTTTGTAGTCTATTTAATAAGACACAAAACAACCATACAATCTGGTAATATACGTTATTTTTATCCAACAGGTGTCAATTTCTTAGCTAAATCCAGAGCGACAAGAAAGTGCCAGGAAAGAAATACAATCCACTTTGAGATACAAACACATATCATCTGTACCCCTGATGAATGTCCCACAGTAATACGTGCTCTTAGGACAGAAACTTGTACAAGTTGGGTTATTGAGGAAATACTAATAAAACTGATATTGAAAAGAAATTTCTTCAGTGTGGAGTTCCACACGGAGTTAATGTAAAAATCAGCAGATTTAACCCGATTTTTTGGGATTGTTATGTGTTGTGAAGTTGAGTCTTTTTATATGTTTTATATCTTGTGTGTTGGATTATGAATTTTATGTAATATGATCATTTTAAGAGTGTTATAATTAATTAAATAAAGACATGTTTTAAAGGAAAGTAGGCAATACACGGAATTTCGTGTAGGTGCAACTCCTGTGGATATATTGTGCGTTATGTTTTACACCTTCTTTTATATACTACCAGTCTTCTTCTTTGTACTACTTCTCTCCTGAGGATTTGGCGGAGGCGGTAATGGAGCGCCTGAGGAGCGGCACACCTTTGCATAGTGGTCCTTTCTGCCACATGCCCCGCACGTTGTGCCTCGTGCCGGGCAATTTCGCCATCCGTGACGCGGTCCACCGCACCATCCACACTCTGTGGGCCCCGGGGTCCATGGTTGCCATCTGGGCGGTGTGTAGTTTCCGCCGTATTCATTCCTTGTGGATTGACTGTTTGTGACCTGGGCCACCATGGACGACGCGAGAGCCGGCTGTAGTTTGTGCAGAGTCACGCCCATGTTGGCAGCCCTGGTGTGCGCTAGCTCCCTCTGCCGGCCTAACTCCAAAATGTGCGTCAAAGAGATGCCCCTCTCACCCAGCACCAACCTCCGTAGTTTCTCGGAATGGATGCCATTGATAATTTGTCTTCGGATCTCCTGCTCAACATCCGTGAACTCACATGACATCGCTAACTTCCTGAGCCGGGTGTGAAACGCATCCAACGTCTCCTCTTCCACCTGAAAAGTGGTGCAGAATATGAATGTCTCGTAATCGGGATTTAGTTGCGGGAGGAAGTGGGCCGTCAACTCGTCCTTTGCTCGCTGGTAGACATCCAGGCCATCCGCGATGGTGAGCGCATTGAAAATGCATAGCACCTCGTCCCCTACGTTCAGAAGTAGGTGCGATCTCATCTTCCTCGACGATGTCACATCCTTGCACTCCATGACCATCTCAAATTTTTGGAGCCATAGCTGCCAGCGGGGGCCAACTGATGATGGATCCGTGAAAGGATCGAAAGGTTGAATCATCGTGGTCGAGTTGCTTTGTGGGCGAACCGGCGGTGGCGACAGTGGCAGGTTTGCCGCGATTCTGGACGGCGTGCCAGGGCCGGGAGTGGACGTGCCGGTCGCCATATTGTGTGACGATGTCCCCTGACGGTTCCAGTTAAGGCTGCCCTTTGAAATCTGTAAGCGGATAGGGCCGCTGCCTGTCCTCCACTGTCTACAGCCGTGACCGCACGTGTGTGTTTCGTACGCGGTCGGACCACATGTCGACACTCGGTGCCATCGGCACTCTGGAAGGAGGTGTCAGTCGTGCGATGCAGGAGGGATGAGATGGTTGGGAGCCGAGCGCCTGTGCTGGGTCCCGTTTCCCTCGTCGCCAGTGTTATGTTCCTGTCCCGCGCGGAGGCATAGCGTGGTAGGCCGCAGCAGTAGGCCTCAATGACGCAGCTCCAGCCAGAGTGAGAAAGAAAGACACAACACACGCTGCTAGGGTCTGTGCCCGGAACTGCCTCCCTTGCGCGGGGGCGGGGCTTTTATTCAGACGCCCTACGTCACCGCATAGCGGGGCGAAGGGCGGATATAACAAGTATCTGGTTTTGAATACCCGTGGTGCCTCTATGGGAATGCTAGATAGGGCCACGGGCCCCCTCTGTGTCCCCCATCCCCCAGCGAGCAGTGGGCTCCAGTGCATGACCATCCAGTCGTTGGGTATGTGGATGTCAAGAGGGAAAGGCGTAGCCATGCATCAAATAGAACCTTAACTGTATCCCTTGCTTCTTTGTAGCGAGGGATAACTGTCAGACCTAAAATGATAGGCAGAGGGCGTGCCGAAGACCATGGAGGCAAAAATTTCACAGGGGGCCAAGCAGGCCCCATTATGCAGAGAGACACCACAGCTGTGCATCCCGCCTGCACACTCTGTCGCTGTCTGGACACTGCTTGAGCACAGACTGGATGCCGAGTGTGACTGCTCCATTCAGAAGTGCCCCATATTACACATTTCCCTCAAACCCAACCCTTTTCCTATGAGAAAATGTGGAAATAGCGCACAAAAGAGGCCCAGGGTGCAGGGGCCACTGGGAAATCTCCAGACTTCCCTAATGACCAGTCAACCCCTGATGTGACCTGAAACTATAGCTGTGTACAAATCTATGTCTTTCAATGAGAGCTGCCCTTGCGCTTGGAGTTTAGGTAGCTCGGGAAGTTGGGTGGCTGTTACTGCTATCTGAAGGTAACCTGTGCAGTACTACAGGGCCCACTCAGCCCCTTTCTGTTTGCTAAAGAATGAATGATACTTGGTTTAGCAAGTCTGTTTCTACTGGGATTGCATATTACCTGCTTGTTTATTCACGTGACCTGATGCCTTGCAAGTCAGATTCATTGAAAAGATACGTAGCTTACACCGTGAAAGACTAATACACATACAAAACCTAGTATTTTGGTTTTAAAACTGAAGCTGGGAGAGTCTATCGCACTGTTTAACTTATGAATTATGGAAACAGGAAACCGGGGTGCAAATCTCAGCTTCCTACAATATGTAATCCTCATCGAATCACTCTATTTTCCATTACTTTTTCCACATAAAGTACCAAAATTTAGATCAGCCAACAGTGAATCAATGCGTTATGTTCTGCATAGAAAGGCATGCTTATTATACCTTCTTTGGCCACCGTTTGTATGATGATGTGGCTCCTGATGCGATGTGGAATGGGGCTATGGAATGTGGTGGGAACGTGAGTATCTAGAATGCTGAGACTGTTTGGCTTTAGATAATGGACAGTTGGAATCTTAGTTGCAGGCTGATGTGTGGGGGTCTATTGCTGTGATACTTAAGGACAAATTGAAGTACTGTAACTCACCTGCAGAAACGTGTGCTTTCGTCCTTTCAGTTTACTCCACGCATCATTATAATATTAACCTTTTTTATGGTGCCCACTGTTAGGTGGATTGTCTCAGCGCTCCTGCATATGTACTGGGCATCTTAGATTTGGGCACTCGGCCCTCAGGCGTAATTTGGATATGGGCACTGGTTCGCCCTTCAGCCAGCCAACAGTCCTTCTCTGCCATGACCATCCATACATTTTTGAAAAGGCTAGAGACAGCCCTTGGGGCCCGAAGTTTGCATATTGAAGTGCTGCCCAGCAATGGAGAGCATGATCTCTACTGTCAGGAATGAACATCAAAATAAAGATCACCAGGACACGTGATTTGCTTAAAAGAGCATTCACAGGGGGCCCAATAGGTCAATACATCGCAACAGAATCTTAAGTCCAGAAATCAACATTATTGGTTGTTTTTTTAATCACATCTAACAACATTCACTGCAGTGTCATGCTTTCACTCGTCCAGGATTTTGCTAGTCTCATAATCAGTCCAATATCACAATGTCTTGTTGCTCTGATGCCATGTGCGCAAACCGGCAAGGCGTACAGCTTCCCAGCAGGTTATGGAGTGGCTCTCTAATCTCTTTGGCAGTGCAATCATAAACTTAGCCAGTCACTGTCAACTTCAGGCAAGTAATTTCAAGCACTTTCTTTGCTTCCACAAGATATGTACAAACCATTATCATATTCATACATGTTTTGTAAACACAAACACGCAGCTGTCTCTCCCTTACTTTTTCCTGTGCCCCTTTGTGTGGACCCCCAACCCATAACATCATTTCTGGAAATGCCGCTGGTCAGTACCCCTCCTCTTTTTTGGGTTCCTACTGTCAGATGCTTGGAATGGTATCTCGTGGTCTGGGTTCTGTGGCTGTATTCATCTTGAGCTTTGAAATGCTTGTCTCTCTCGGGTCAATCACATTCTTGAACTCCAGGCTCTTGGGGCACTGGTGGCATCAGCCATCTTTCTAGAGCGCGTCCCTCAGTGTCAGTGCAGGTGTGAGATGATCAGATCAGAAGGTCTTTGCAGGTTATGTTATGCTATGTAAAAGGTACTTATAGAGCGCACCATCACCAACGGAATTGGTCCCAAGGCGCTCTGGCGGATCTATAAACAGGAAGGACAGGTAGGGTTAGTCGGGAGGAGGGGAGCAGGAGAGTGGGAGAAGTGATTTGCTGTTGGCAGCTTCAGCTCGGTATACACCGAGTGCTGGGCATTGGTGCTAGTATCAGATCGGGCAAGACCTTGAGTGCTGTAGGTGATGTTTATGTGTTGTTCATGCGGTGTGGTAAAGTGCGTGCGGATTGCTGTGAGAGAGATGGTTGTGTGGCTTTGTGTGGTTTAAGTATGCAGAAGATTGAGGGTTGGGTTAGTGGGGTCTGTGTCCTGATTCAGGTACTTCTGATTCCATTAGAGTTGTATCCCTGTGGGTTGCGTTAATGCTGGTTCCTCAGGGGCCACCTCACTTTGTTGGTGCTGCGCTGACCCCGCTGTATCATAGTGAGTAACTGTTTGGATTGATAGGTGCGCCTGACCCTTTCTTCGGGTGTGGGACTGAGTTGGTAATATCTCTTTTCTCTAGTGTGACACTGGTCAGTTGAGGTTTTGAAAGGATCAGGGTCGGAGTGGTGTTGATGTGGCGTTCTTGTGCAGGAGTCAAAGAACGGTGGAAGGACCACAGAGTAGTGTGCGACATTGCCCGGTTGTGGTACAGACATTGCAGCATAGTCGAAACACGATGGTGGTGATGGTGGCAATGCCACTGGCAGAAGTATAGGCAGCAGTGGCAGGGGTTCTCTGTGGGAGTGTACTAAAGCATGGTGTATGTGTCCCCGTGGAGGTGAGGGTTCCATGCTCTGATGCCCAAGCTTGTAGAAGAAAGACCATGGATTGGCCTACAAGATCCATACATAAAGGCAGAGTCTGGTGTGTATAAGGATCGCTAGATGAAAGTCTTCAGAGGACATGACTAAGATTGTGGAAGGTCCCTAATCTGCACCACGTGGACATTGCGCAATTGATTAACAATTCCTGCTAAGCATTCCATTCTCATAGTTTTTCCCTTTTGTTTTATTCTCGACTTTGTCTATCTCCACTACTTGGGACTTCTGTTCATGTTCGAATCGATTATTTTCAGATAAAATAAAAATAGAAAACCTAAAAACGTATACAGAATACTACCTCCCATCTGTCTATCTACCGAATTGTGGTATTTCACTTGCAATGATCACCCTAAAAGGCATTTGCCTGCGTTTTCTATGCATATATCATTGCCCAGTTCGTCATCCCTCCGGGCTTACACAGGATGTGCATATCTTTATGAAAGTGATAATGTCACCTCAAAACATAATGCATCGCTAATAACCAATCTATGACAGGGGTATTTCCAGCCAGTCAATATTTGAGTAGAAAGGTAAAAACAAACCTTCCTAAAATAAGTACTGATTTTCTTGAATATACTTGATTAAGAACGGCTGACCTACTTTCATGATTTTATGCGGTAAGAGAATACATCCCATTGACCTATTGCATAGAACTGTTTGCAAGGGCCAGGATTTCTAGTAACCAAAAGACAAGGAGATCTGTATTGCAAAGTGCTAAAAAGAATGAAAAAACACTGAACAAAAGATAATTAACTGACTTAAATGCTCCATTTCTAAGTATGATCAGAGTATTTTTCTGACAAATGAATTTGCTGTAGCACTTTTTTGTCTTTCGGCTGTCTGTCATGAACATGGCTGCTGCTCTGGTTAAAGTTTAGCCTTTTAATCAGCAAGGCTTTCAAGGTGTCAGTGCCCATTCGGTTTCTCTCTCAGTTCATGTGTTTCTCATTATGGCAAACATGTGTTCCACGGGTGCGCTAGGGCTCAGTTTATCAGTCAGCCCAGTGTCAGCCAGCTCAAATCTCCCTGATGTTGACAGCATACATTGTAGGGAACTGTACATCTTTCCAAACTGGTACATTGTTCGAGAGGACACACAAAAATGTCTGTGAGAATTACGTCCCTCAAGTGATTTCACCCAGCTGGTATAAAATGAATATACAGATTCTTTGAATTGAGCTTCCATTAGAAGCCCTTGCTCCTGAAGGGAGTTTAGAAAGGCCCTTTAACTCACTGCCCCAAAAACATGCATCCCGCCTTCTCATCATGTTTTCTTTAAGTCTAACTAGCCTTTGTCGAACATGAACTGCATTAGAAATTGGCTCTTGAACAGAGCCATGATTTACCTATAGGAATCTAAATAAACCCGAGAATCTCTCTAGGTTTTCTTTCTTGTGATAACAAATATGACTTTCAGAGGTGGGTACAATTGGAGCACCCTGTCAAGATCTGGCAGCAGTAGAGCCAGACAGTGTGTGTTGGTGGAAACAAGAAGGCTCCACATACTCACAGCACTCCTTTAATTGTTCTGCTCTGACAGTATAGATATGTAAGTATTTATACATTTCCAAGATTAAGGTTTGGATGTCCATGGAAAGCCATCAGCAGAGGTTTGCACAGCATGGTGCGCAATGCGTGCTGCACACCCTGCACCAATTATTTTATTTTCCAGGATTGCCTCGTTCAGTTTACAGTACACATTGGTTTCCCAGCTCTCACTTTCCCGCCAAAGTCTGTGTTACTGTTCTCCGCACAAAAGCCAACCATTTTTATCCTTAAAGTATTTTTCTCCAGGGCCGGGTGAAGATCCCCAAATAATATTGCATAGGTTTGCGTGGGGATTGAGATGAACTCTTCTGTCACCCCCTAAAGGTACTGGAAAAAGTGGACTACAATTGGAATAAGCTTCACCTCTTTTTGTTCGACGCATCGACCGAATGCACAGGCAACAATACTCCATAGATAAAGGCAACAACACTTTTGTTATTAAAGCTTGAGGTTTTGTGTGGGCTCAGGTAGACTTTTCAACCTAGAATGTCCTTGTCAATAAGGATGTATGGACCATTGATCTAAAACGAAGCTGATAAGCCAAGGTGTGGCCAGCTGCAGCCCTGCTGACCTCTGTGTTCAGGGAGGGTCTTCCCCAAAGATTGTGAGATATTGCTGCTACTGGCTACAGATTCCACGTAGAATGGGTGCATCTCGGCCTGTACATGGTCCTTAATATCACATTTTCTCGCATGACTGATAGCAAATGCGGGTTTTCAGTGCTTGCAATGTAGCTCACTCCCAACCCTACCCAGGACTTCTCATCTCCTCTTGGTCATCTTTGGTATCCAGTTTACGAGTATTTCTTAGTGAAGCTTGAAGAAAAAAGGAATATGAGTCATCTTGATAAGGTGAGCTATGTTTCAGGAAAACAAATCCTGCTGTAGTGGCTCAACCACGCTTGTGGTAGGGTATGTGTGAAGCATCATTAAATCCACACATCTGTCAGAGAGACCTAATATATTGTGGATCTGAGTTCATCAGTAGTCTAGTATGTAAGAAACAAAACGCTCAGTAGGCCACAGCAATGGTGTTTGACTGATAGTCTTTAACTGAGGTCTGCAAAAAGCTAAGGATAAGCACCAGAGGAATGAGGCATTTGAAACGCAAAGTGAAAAATAATTCGCATTTTTCTTGCGCTGCAGCTCCACTGTTCTCTTAGGAATAAAGTATAAATGACCAGTTAGAGAAACGTATAATCATTCCAAATAGTACACAGGGAGCCATGCCACGAGAAGTTGGCTAGGAAGCTTCTTGGAATGCTTTTTTAAATAAAACTATTGTTCACCTGCCCACACTTCAACACGAGTGAGCGGTTTGGGTAACATTTACCAGACCTGCACCATTCCCCGATGAAATAACAGAGCATGTTAGGGGCTGGTGTCTAGAAGTTGTTCCCTGATACCAGAGGTTAGATTACCTCACTTGGACATGGCCTTTGTTTTTAAATGGATGTGACAATAATTTGATATTTTAAATTGTGAAATTCTATTGGAAATGCGTTGAAATAATGAATCTAGTAGCCTGTTGACCTCTTTCCACTTAGTGTGTATTGTTGTGAGTAGAGGCGAATTATAACATTTACATTTTTATGCAAATGTTAATTTTACTGAGCCATGATGTTTTTAGCATGTAAGATGTAATAGTAATAGGAGTTGTAGGTCAGTTTCTCATGACTAACAAGGAAAAACCTTTTATCTCAGGGATTTTATTTAATAAATCATGTTCTTATGTGTTCTTGTAATAATTTGTGTAAATGTTGTTCTTGTTTCAATTGTTGTATATGCAAAGCCACTCGCTGAATGCATATTAAAATAAATAAATAAATAAATAAATAAGTTGACTGTAGGTAGGGACGACGCAGGCCTCCTTCCTTGTCACGGCAATGGACACAGTACCACTTAATCGTTAACATTCACACATATTATTGAAGCACTTAGAAAAGGGATGGCTTGCCTGAAGTTCTACGTGAAAACCTGATAATATCAGGAGGCAAACAAAGTTTAATAGTGCTAATCATACACATATACGGTGCAGGAGTTTGCACTGGACGCCATGCTGTGGATTGCAAAACTGTCAACAGATGCCTTCCAGTCACTGTTGCTTGCAATTTCACATTGTATTTACAACCCGCAGTAAACATGGATGGTACCATGCCTATTATGAATATGTCCAGAAGTGATGTGCTCTCCTAAACGCGAGCAATGTCATATTTGAAAGTATCAGGTAGCAGGGGAAGCAGGAAAAGAAGGGAGGGAGAAAGAGGGACAGAGAGAGGGGGAGATGAATTTCGGACCTCGCTGTGTAAGTAAGAGTACGCAAGGGGAGGTTCAAAATGGTGAGATTCAAAGACGACACGGTCATTAAATGTACACTGAAAACTAGAAAAACTTAAAAAGCAACCGATGGCAAGAAAACACAACTTTTCTGGGCCCTGGCCCATGTCATGCTCAGTCATGCGATGTAATGGCAAACAATACACAGGAAAAGGATCCTGCAAGCTTTTAGACCTGTCATGAACCAAAAGGGGAGAATATTAGCAATGAGGATAGTTCGAGGTGTTAAGAATAGACAAGAATCTGAGATTGAAAGAAACATCCTTATTAGTGTGGATGAGCAATTACTATCACAATCCTATCAACTGTCGAAGCCCCTTAGTGGGTGCTATGTTCTCTCGAAGCCCCTTAGCGGGTGCTATGTTCTCTCGAAGCCCCTTAGCGGGTGCTATGTTCTCTCGAAGCCCCTTAGCGGGTGCTATGTTCTCTTACGGCAAGCCCTTTTCGGGAGGGTTTGATTAATGTGTCAATAGTCAACTGTAGCACTACCTTCATTATCTTATATGAGTATCGAACGCACCCCACAACGCTCCCCATTCCTCAAGCAGATATGACGGAAGCAGATTGGCCGAGGGGCCTTGCACGTCACGTACGGGATCAGCGGGGTTTGTCGTGCCACTTCTGAAGGCAATAGTGTAGGGTGACCAGATTTTCTAAATAAAACCCCGGACGGTCTATGGAAATAGAAGTAGGACTAAAGAAAAATACACATTCGACTTTAGTCCTACTTCTATTTTGTTGGCCCGTTGCGGGGGTCATGGAGGGGGTGTGCTAACAGGCACACTCCTCGCATTGGAGGAGAGCGCTGTGGAGGGGAAGGGGGAGGAAATGGGGGCCCATTCTCACAGGAAAAGTTGCGCCGGGACCCGATTTCGGGATTTCGAAATCGGGGCCCGGCAAAAAAAAAACGGCAAAAAGGTCTGTAATCAAAACCCCGGACGGGGTTTATAAACTAAAAAAACTCCCGGGACCCCGGGACGTCAGGTGATTTCCCCGGACTGTCCCGGGAAAACCCGGACGTCTGGTCACCCTACAATAGTGGGGGATATACGAGAATTGGGCTGCCAGTGGTTAGACTATCATCAGTTCCATACAGAATAGTGGAAGTGCAAAGGGCCAACAGGGGAGATTGCCATGGGATACACAGAGATGTCAAACCATTTGGCTTCTCTTACCTTTCACTTTTAGAAAGACGAACATCACCGTGCTGAACAGCAAAGACACATCAATAGAGGCAGCTTAGCTTATTTTACATTGTAATTGTATGTTGACTGGTGAACCTTTCGTTTTTTGGTGATACTGTTGCTAAATCATGACCGAGTCTGCAAGGGTCTGGAGCAAGCATGAGGGATTGCCTTGCTTTTCGACTGACTGTTGTTAAGACACCTTTAGACTCTGAACTGTGAGCAATCACTCTTGGTCCGAAAGCCAGTAAATTACTGTGGAGGACTCCACAACTAAACGCGTTTATGAGTTTGTTTATTAAATATACACAATGCCTAGAGATACAATGCTTTACAACAAACCCATAAAAATAACTAAAGAAAGCACATTACAATTTAACCCATATCCTTTTAAATATTAGGACCTAAAAAAACTTGATAACATAGATCAATATGTATGTATATGCTGGTCTCCATTAAAAAATAAGCTTGCTAATTACATTCATGTTTACACATTTGAATATTCTGCCTACCACTAGCCATAATCATCACGTGCCTTGCAATATATATTAGCTACTTCCTCACTGCAAAGCAGGGCTGGTCGTTGCCACCTCCCACTAGCCGCTCCCAGACAATCTGTTCATCCACTTCAGATAGTGTGAGATAAGAGCTTATTAGTATCGGCCGTGATAAAAAAAATGAAAATCACTTACCTTTGGTTGGCTGGATTTTCGAGCCTTACCTGATGGTAATCCCGATCACGCAACGGCGTGCATCTCGCTCCCATCTCCGATGGCATTTTCGTTCCGAAATGGCCACCATAGAAAGGGAGAAGGGACTACGTGTAGTCCCTTCTCCCTGTTCCATGGCAGCCATTTTTTTGTTTACTTTTTGTAACTTTCTTCGATGGCCGCCATGGAAAGGGAGAAGGGACTATGCGTAGTCCTTCTCCCCTTTTCCATGGTGGCCATTTTCTTTGTTTACTAAGGCTGCCACAGAAAGAGAAAACGGACTATGTTTTCTGTCTGTGGTGGACATTTTGGTAACTCACAACCGGGGAAAAAAATCACCATTAGTACCCCGGTCTACAGCCGGGGTACCAATGGCAATAAGCCCCTCGACGGCGGGCCATTACCGCCTACGGTAATGCCCCTGGGGCCTTCGTTAAGGCACTCGCTACGCTCTGGCCTGTAACTACGGATCCCGGGGCATTTCCTTAGGTGGTAATGGCCCGCCATCGAGGGGCTTATAGCCACATTAATGAGTTGCCCCTGTCATGTTTAAAAAGCTTAAATGAATTCAATGCATGCATAGTAGAGCCAATATGAATATAGCATGTGCATATATTGAATTCCTTGACCTGATGTGTCCATCATCCCAAACGGGTCCTGGCCTTTTCAAAGGTCAGCCATAATCTTGAATAATTAATCCATGCTTAGTCACATTCAAGCTCATGGAGGGGTTAGGAGAGACTATATATGTGGTGAAAATATGCATGCAGTGAGCTATACCTGTCTAAGTTAATAGGTATTTTGTTCATGCTTTCCGAATAGACCGAGTTTCATATGCTCTCACTGACCACTGATGTCTTATTGTACTATTTTCTCACTCCAAAGAGCAACTCAGCCCATAGCCATGGTCTGTTTTAGGGGCAAATGCTGAATATGCTCCCTCAGCACCTTGTGCAGGCTCATGCGGCATCCTTCTTGGGGATTCTGGGTGGTCTGAGAGGAAGCTGCCGATTAACCAAATGCATTGTTCAGCCGATGGACCCAAAGCCGCATGCACAGACTCCACCAGTGATGTAAAAGCAGTAGATGTAGATTATTCTTATTCCTATTCATATGATATGATTGGCTAAGCACCAAGTGGTTTAGGGCTTAGCCTGTAATCATTTCTGTACATCAGGTATTGTGGGGAGTGAGGAGGTAAAGCAGAGTACTCCTTTTTCTGAGTACTGCTCCCGGAGAGGGAGGCGCCCAATATAGTTGTTTTCCACCTTCTCCAGTGTCTGTCATTCTTTTGGGAAGGGAAACAGGATTCCTCCTGGTGGGGTATAAGAGCCAGGCAACCGAATCCGACAGGAGGTGTCTAGCGGGGCTCTTAATACCAGAATGAATAACATAGTTATGCAATGAAGGCAAGGTCACACAACGGTTCAGCTCTGATGCCAATTCTCGGTCGTGAACAGTACCAAAATCCAGGATTTCTGACCATTCCCCAAAACTGACCAGCATTCTTTTTGACCACTTCTAGGGTAAACAAATTACATGACCCCATCTGCACTATTAGCAGCAGATGACAAACAAATATGTGCTTCCAGAAGGGAGTGAGTAGGAGTTTGAAGACACCCTGTCTCAGAAATCCCCTTACAGACGTTTTTGCGCCACAATATGTTAAATGGGTGCCAAAAGGCCACTGTGATGCAAGGTGGCTAAGGACTTTCTAGTTCCGCTTGTAGCATATTAATAGTTTTGGCAAACCTAGACACTTCCTCCATATGTGCCCTTCAACCCATATAGCCGATATATTCTCTCAAGGACTCCCTGACTTGGTCAAATGTAAAGCAACTTGGCAGACCTCTGCTTTAAAGAATGTTATACAGATTGCACCTACACAAATATAGTTAACCTTGCTAATGGGATCCGTGAATTTGGACACATTCTTACTTTACTCACCACTGTGACTACTGGAATTTCAGCTTCTATTGAAAAAGAAACCCGAGTTCTTGAGGCTTTTCACTTTTTCAGCAATAATATTGAAAAGATACCATGTGCAATTGGCCTGGCATAGGTCAAATATCAGGACCTTAGTTTTGGAAATGTCAAATTGAGGGTCCTTGTGTTTGGATTAAAAGTCTAGCTGGTTCAGATTTCACTGCAGCTGCCAAATGTTTGGCACAGAATTGCAATGTCATCCAGATATGAGAAGGAGGGGCATGATAGTTTGCCTGTTAGGGTGGGGAGTGACCCCTCAAGTATCCTCATGAAGCCCCAGAGTTTAGAAATAAAGAGGTTAATCCATGGTGGGGATAACACGCACCCTGGGCATAATCAATTACTAATCCTGAAAGGCCTGTTGGGTTTTGGAGAGTAGTCCTTCATCACCTTAATCCAATTAGCTATATATATAGTTCTTAGTCCTGGATGAACTAGCTATCATAAATTCATGTACCCATGACTGGGACCAAGAGGTACACCAACATAGAGTGTTCATAGAATGTGTTAAACTCAAATAAGAGACGATTCTTCCACTTAAACACATTTGGGTATTTACTACCAAATATGTCCCTACAGATCTTTTGACTAGAGGGTCTTAAACAGTTTCTTATAAAAAAGGGAAAGATCCAATAACCTCAGTGTTAGGGAAGGTCCTCCAGCCTCTCAGTTGCCACTGTCTCTCCCGGCATCCTGTGACTTTAATATTACGTTGAGTAAATCTCCTCTTATCTGAGCAGCTCCTGGTGTTGCGGTTTTAATGGATCTCAAAATCTGAGCTTGAAGGAAGGAACTAGGTGCAGGTTTCTGGGAATCCCAAAACCTAAGGACTAGCCCGAGCCGAGTAGCTCATCAAATAGGTGGGAGAAGGCAGGCAGTTTTCTCAGAGAAATGTTAAGAGATAGAAAAATTCCTATCTACCCGACTCGCCCAAGGTGCCTTCCTGGTTTCTCCCCTGTTCCTCTGCAATCCAACGATAGCCTCCTTGTCCCATTCCTGTACCTGCTTTGACTGACTATGTTACTTATGTATAACCTGGGCCTCTGTAAACTGCTTATGTTGGATGACTAGTGGATTTGTCAGTCTCGCTCTTGTAGTATTGTTCTGTTTATTAGTGCCACTTCCTATTAGCTTTGACCTCCTCCTGCCAACCTTCGTACTTGTCCTCTAAGCCATAGTCACATTCCTCCTCCTCTTTCCGGGCCTGGTCTTCAACCCACCTTCTCCAGTCTCCCCACGCCCATGCAACTCTTAACTGGCTTCTATATAGCTAGGTAAGATGTTAGCCCTAGCCTCTCCAAATATGGATGCCATGATTCCTGCCACTCCTCCAATCTTTAATCAACATCATCCTATCTCCTTTGCCTCATGTTGTAGCCACCTTTTTCATCTTGCTACCAACTTTATCTCTACCACCTCCTTCATCTCAATAAGGCCTCCACTTCCATTAAATGTTGTTATCGCCTCCATCCTTTTAATACCACCTTCAATTCTAGCACCTGCTATTACCACTTCTTTCCCCACAATATAAGCCCTGCTCTCCCAAACCTTACCCATTCAAGTCATCACTAAGCAGTCTTCTCTGCCCCACTACTCCCAGGTCTCTCCAGACTGCTCTGTCACAAAGCCTCTCCTTTCTCCAATCTTGTCTCCATGCCAACCACCTCCAAACTTCAGTCACCCCCCTTACATCTCTCCACTCCACCAACTCTTTCCAAACCTCTCTAACTGCTTCCACGCCTTCAGCGGGTAAATGGGTCTAGGAGCTTTGGTGATGTGCTCCCTCCTGTCGCTTGATGGATCTTTCATTGAGAGTCCTTACCATTATCCTGCAGGGTCTCACCAAGGGTTTGAGAAGGTGCAGGGCATCCAAGGCTAATCTGCACTAGTGGAATGGTGGATCAGGGAGGGTATTGACCACTAGGACTGTCCCTGCCTGGAGGGAACAGTGTGTGGCTGTTACCTGTCTCTGCTTGTGGAGGGCATCCATAGGAATGTTACATTGAACTGTCCCCTTGTGAAGAAAGGGCTGCTACTCTACAGGAATACGGGAATGAGGAGTGGTTTCTTAACTCCTAATCTGCCCCACAGCACTACTAAACCAGCAGTGGTCTCAATCATAAAGGTGAAACAGGCACAACATGAATGGTATACATCGTTTGCCTCTTTAAGGTAGCATGAGGCACGGGTAGGCAATAATCTACAGGAGGATGTGAGCCAGCAAGGAAGCATCCAAAACAATAATAGTACAGTACACATCGACATAAAATAATAACCATTCATGGTTCAATAAAATATAAGGCTTTAATTAAAATAAGAGGACAGACAAACAGCAACCCATCCCTGTAAGGAAATACCCAGTGAATGCAGACTTTGGGTATTGAACAACAGGTGTCTGAAGGAACACGAGAAATAGGTTTATATGTATGTTGAACCAAAGTTCTGCCAGCAGGCCATGCAGACATGCAGTTAAAATTATTTGAATCAAGGGGGGCTGTTGTTACAGGCAGCTCACCACTGTTGGAATCACTCTTGTTCCAGCAGACTGTTTCTGTAATGCACATGTTACTCTGCAGTTGTCATGTTGCCAACTCATATTGAAGCCCCTGGTGTGTCAGTAGGCAAGGCCCAGCAAGGTACACATTTGTGAACAGTATCATTTAGCATTTGGAAGTTAGGTCTGTTCATCAGAGCCCACTTTTGTGAGACAACCCACAATCATTTTGCATTGCAAAAATTTAAAAAAACTCAGGATTGGCGACCCTCACAGATGGTATTCTGTCACACCTCTGTCCTCAGAGGCAGGTAAGAGGGGAGCTTTGTAGAGTAGCTTTAAGAGGATAAAACAGAAAAGATTCCAGGACTCAGCGCCATCAAAGATGTGTGTATGTTTAATTATACAGCATATTTACACTTCTTAAAGAAAAGCCCATAAATGATAACATGTTTCGGCTCCGCTGAGCCTTTTTCAAATCTGGGCTACATACAATTTCACAGCAAATCATCGGAAGTGTGTTACATAGTTTATCATAATTTTGTATGATTTCAACACAAACATAATATCAATTTTTCTCTCCTCTGTTCTGTCTTTTCATGTTTTTGATTTTTGGAATAATGTGCATACATAATGTGTTTTTCTCCACACCCTTGAATCCTCCCTCTCACCAATCCTTGTTTTTCTGTCTTTTTATTACTTTATTTTAATTTTTACTTTGATGTGTATACTCGTATTGCGGCATGATGGAATAATGCCTGCGCAATAAGATTTCATAATTGGTTTTATACTGATATTATGTTTGTGTTGAAATCATACAAAATTATAATAAACTATGTAACACACTTCCGATGATTTTCTGTGAAATTGTATGTAGCCCAGATTTGAAAAAGGCTCAGCGGAGACGAAACATGTTATCATTTATGGGCTTTTCTTTAAGAAGTGTGAATATGCTGTATAATTAAACATACACACATCTTTGATGGCGCTGAGTCCTGGAATCTTTTCTATTTTACACTGTTTATGGTGACGGTTAGGTTTTATTACCGTCTGTATACAGTGACCTGCGACATCGTTGATCTTACCCTATACTTGAAGACACAGCATTATATGGCCAACCCAATACTGAAATTTATGCAAGGGATTGTGAGGTGTCGCCCTTCAGAGGAACGTTTTCCAAAGCCATTCTCTTCAGTAGCTTTAAGAGGAATAGCAGCAATAACAATTATCTAGGATAAATTAAGGTCAACTCCTGCTTTTCAGGAAAATACTCTCACTATCAGGCAATTATAACTTTTTTAGTGGGACTTTTTATCAATTTGGATGGGGAAATATCTTTCAGCATGATGTTGTGGTCCCCCTGAAGGCCAACCTTCAATGGACCTTGAATATCCAGATCAGTTAGTAGCCAGGTATATCAGAGACAAATTAGTTCCAGTTTGCCCAAAATAAACAAAATTCAGAATCATTAACTTGTCTTCTAAGGCTTGCATTATTCCAGCTCATATTCCTAAGGTTGACTTTTTGAGCATATAGCTGTGTTGAACTTCCAGATGTGCTATCGCCCATCTTGCATATGCTGTTTAGGTAGTGTGATTTATCCCTTGTTTTCTCTTCCTGCGAGGAGCCCTGGCCCCTGCTAAAGATCCTTAGTATTACGCTTTCATAGAGAATAGCTAGAGACCTATGACTGTCTAGTTTGTCCAGAAGAAGCTATTGATATTGATATTGATATTTTATTTCTATTGCGCTCATACACAAGTGTTTTAGAGCGCGCCAAGGTAAGGGAAGGGGAACAGAGGAGAAACAAAAACAACGATCTTAGTAGGCCCAGTGACATTGAGAACGTGCAAGTGTATGGTAGAGGGGGAGAGGGAGAAGTGCATGGAAGGGGGAACAAAAGGAGAGTGCAGAGCAAGGAGGAAAAAAAAAACATAAATAATAATAAATAAATTAATAAATAAAAAAGGCGAAAAAAAGAGGGAGTGCAGCCAGCAAGTGGCAGTACTGGGTTTAAGGCAGCAGGCTGGGTAGGTCTGATAAGTGCAGGAAGAACAAAACAAAGGGGTGGGGGCTGTATGGGTACAGATACAGACCCCCGTGCAAGGGGTGGCCCAGAGCGGAGGCAGTGCGTGTGGGTGGCAAGAGAAGCAGGTACCTGGGCCCAGAGGAAAGAGGGTGGCCAGGTGCATGGTGCCGAGGGAGAGTAGAATCAGCATGGGAGAGGGGGGGCAAAGGCAGAAGCAAACAGGAAGTTCTTGAGGTGCTTCCGGAACCGGAGATGTTTCTCCTCAAGTTTTAGAGTGGCAGGGAGATTGTTCCAGAGGGAGGCCCCAGCCGAAGACAGAGATCTACCCCCAGCTCGTTTCTTTGAGAAAAGCTCAATAGCAAGGGCCTGCAACCTTTGTCTCTTTGGACCTTAAATCCCCACAAGGGCTGATGACAGGTGTATTCCAAAATAACTGAGGGTTGCTAAACCCTGCTCTATAGCTTGAGTGGATTGCAGGATTAAGAAACCCTTACATTAATAGCTTCAACCTATTTTCGATATTCTTTTTATTTAGATTAATTGCTTTTTTATATCATGCTTCATGCAGGCATCCAGCCTCTAAGCGTGGGACCAAATGCATGCTGCCCTCAAGGATGCTTGGGTAACTCCTTTATTGAAAAAGGCTTCTCTCGACCCACCTATGTTTAAAAACTGTAGAGCTATCACCAATATTTCCTTTCTTTTGAAAATTCTAGATAGTGTGGCATATCTTCAGCTGCAGACATTCAAAGAGAATTATATCACTCTTAACTCTAATCAGTCAGGTTTCAGAGTACAATATGGCACTGAAACCGCCCTTTTGGATCTCAAGTCAAACATCACGGACATCATCGAGAAAAAACATCCTGCGCTTTTAATGTTGTTAGACCTTTCAGCGGCGTTCAACATTATAGATCATAGTCTCCTCAGCCAGAGACTAATGTCCATAGCCAACTGCTCTGACAACGCAGCAAAGTGGATTATGTCCTTTCTGGGTCTGAGGTTCTCAAGAGTGGCAGTCGAGAAATCCCACGCCAACCCCCTACTTAACATATGCTGTCTACCTCAGGGCTCTTGTTTATCTCCTTTGCTTTTCAATATTTACATCAGACCTTTTTTGGAACTGCTGGAGGGCCTGGGCGTTAAATTAGCTAATTATGCAGACGATATACAGATCCTCTTTGAGCTATTAGATAATTACCAGGAGGATGTGGACGGGCTGAACTATATTTTCACCATAATACAAACCTGGTTGGCAACTAACTCCCTGGCATTGAATGACTCTAAAACAGAGCTCCTCATTTTGGCATCGGGGTCTAAATTAAGAAATCTACCCCAGCAGTACAAATCTTTTGCTATAGCGGGTAACATCATCCCTATCAGCAAATCAGTAAAAACTTTGGGCGTAATGCTGGATGCAATCCTTTCAATGAAAAATCAGGTTTCCCACATACGCTCATCTTGCGGATATATCACCAAGCTTCTAAACCAGATTAGATCTTACCTCAGCGTTACTAATAGATCCCTGCTGGACTCTGCACTAATTAATTCAAGTTTATACTATTGCAACAGCTTGCTGATGGGAACCTTACAATGGGGCCGTTAGGGCAGTTTTTGGTCTGACTAGACAGGACCATGTCACCGCAGCTAGGAGGAAGCTACATTGGCTGCTGGTGAAGCAGAGAATCAAGCACAAGACCCTGTCTCTTGTTTAGAAATGCCAAAATGGCAAGGACGCATCATATCTTATTAACAGAGTCACAAGGAAAGCATCTAGTAGATCTCGGCTTTCTTCCAACACCTATCATCTTAACCAACCAAGATCTCACCTTAAATATTTTGGTGATGGCACTTTTGGTTTTAATGCCCCCCATGATTGGAATGCATTGCCTCTATTAAAAATTCCACTTAACTTGCTGTCTTTAAGAAACACATCAAAACTCAACTCGTTAACCACCCACAATAGATCTCCCTACCGTCTGGGGTTTCTCCCCCATCTTACTTGCTGTGCTCTGAGGCCTATGGGTGTGTAGCTCCCTACAAAAATCAAACTTAATAAATAAATTAAATAAATAAGCTATCTCTCGGCCCATTTTAAGACAAGATGCATATTCACTGCTTTGATAACAATGATTTGCTAAGTAAATTAAGTGACATTATTCTGTGAATAAGTGGTGATATATATTTTTTATAACCTGCTCAGACCATATTTATTTATTGAGATCGCATCTGTGTGCTATGTGTAATCTGAGCCAACCGAGAAACTTTCTAGAGAGTACAGCCTAAGCAGGACTTTGGTGGATTTCGCCCCAGCTCTTGGCTGGGGGGAAATCCGCCGAAAATTTGAGCTATTACTCGTGATCCGCCGAACTCGTGATCCGTCGCTATTAGCGCCAGGGAGTTCGGCGATAGGGCTAATACCGCCGGCGGTATTACCGCCGGCGTTACTGCTAAACTCGTGATCAGGCCCTTACTGATGTATTGCAGCCTGTGTAGAGGACTGTACTAGTTGTTAACGGCTAACAGCAGTGTTGTGGGCCTGATACTAAGCCATACATTGTGGGTAACGGTGAATGGTATGTGAGATGAGCACATGCATGTATAGAGAATAACAGAGTGGGGTAGGAGACAGAGTGTTTAGGGGAGAGAAGGGAGAGATGATGCATTGTGGTGGCAGTGTGGGTGAATGTTTAAACGCTGAGCAATTTGTTGTGGTTTATTATGCGGTCACCCTCAACTCAGGGAGTTCCTTTCCCCCAATCAAGGTGGCACACAACAAACCACTCTTCTTTTGTTAAGGTTCAGTTTGGTAAGGCCTCCAACCCATCTCACACCCAACCCCAACAAATACCCAGTGCCACAATGGACTAGTAACCAAGCCGGTGTGTAGTAGGAATGTATATTTATTAATTCATTTAAACCAAATTTGACAGACTAACATCAGCCAACAGTGCTGTGGCAACACAAGAACAAAAATGACTACCGTAATGCCACCAAAACAGAGATAATACTGAAATATGCAGTCACAATTTCCTTCAGTTTTCTTTTCAAGACACACAGGGCCTCATTCCGAGTATGGAGGTAGTCATGGCGCTATTTGCGCCATGACTGCCTCCCATACCGGTACCGACTCCGGTTTGGTGAAAGGGGGACTTACCGGTCCAGTCCGACCTTGGCGGGACCGGTTAGTCCCCATTCACCATACCATTCTCCATTCCCATTTGAGCCCCCATAGGGCCAAATGGGAATGAGGAAGTAGCTAATAACGGTACCACAAATTGCAGTACCGTTATTAGCTCTAAAGTCCCTTAACGGGTCCCGTCCATAACTCCTGGTCAGACCAGGCGTTAAGGAAGGGAACCGCTAAGGGAACTCGGGATAGGGCGCCAAGGGATTATCAGTGCCGGTGTCCTTACCGGTGCCGGTAATCCCTTTGCGCCCAACTTGGAATGAGGCCCACAGTGATTGCTGATTTGGTTATAATACCTTTTTCTCCCAGCAACCCCCACCCTCCTAACATCAATTAGACTTTACCACTCTGAATTGAAGGCAAGTGGCAGAGAGTGGAAACACAATGGTTAAATCGTGTTGGGGTTCTGATAAAAATGCACTCTTTGGAAAAGGGATTCAAGGGGGAAAATGTGTTTTTTTTTTAACTTACTACCACAGATGTCATATGAGAAAAAGAGAAGCAATGGGAAAATGTGTTTTGCCACACCTAAAAAGGACAGGCCCAGCTTTGTGGTTAGGGTCAGGGCACAATGGGAACTAAGGGGCAATTTCGTTTTTCCCACCACACAGGCAAAGGAACTACAAGGCTTTACATTTCTGATTTAAAATGTGGGGGATCAATGGGGAATCTTGTTTTGCACCCTGCATCCTCACTTGGAAACAGGGTTTTGGGATTCATTCTTTTGGCAAATCTTTAGGTCTGTACCTGCTCATAACACACTGGGAAGAGCTTGTTAGTTTCGAATGCTAACAAAACACATACTGTGATTTCTGTAGGGGAGTTCATTGATTTACTTTAATTAAATATGCTAAGGACCTACACAGAAAAACAGGATATTTTGCTATGGGGAAATACTAGAACAATACTTGAGAAAAATGCAGGTCCTAAACAATCTACGGCTTTGGGATATTTTTACTTACATGTAATGCCTTGTAATGGGCATCAGGGAACAGCGGGGCACCTCTGGGACAGCTAGGGTGTCAGTCCAGGATAATCCCCTCTGGCTCCTCCAAGGGGTCCCAGTCAGCTTCTATGTCTCCTGGTACCTGTTTCCATTGCAAGATTTGGGGCCTCTCTGCTTGGCTGTTTCTCGCAAGAGTTCAGCAGCAGGTTACCTCCCGGAATAAGTGAAAAAGCCCAGTTCTAATGCAAACTGGTTTACTTATAGGGCAAATGACATCGCACACTTGTCATTATTCCTGCAAAAGGAATTGGCTTTCTCTACCCAACTCTCCCCTGTGTTCTAATAGGAGAAGGAAATGAGGGGTGTGAGTTAGTAAAGCTGTGGGAGAAGAAATCTTTATTAAACTGACATGTGGGCTTGTCCTGTTCAGACTCTGAAAATCTATCAACACGGCAAGTACTCTAATTATTCAAATCTTTACATGTATGGATATATTTTTAAGAGCTACATTTTAAGGCAAATCAGATGATGCTAATCTGAAGTTGACATACCCTTCCTATGCAGAGATTACTCAGGAGCCGTATCAGTGAAAAATATGGCACATCATAGTTCCCGTGTTAATTTTGTCCTTCCCCCTTGCACCAACTTTCAAATCACTCAGAATAAAGGGAGTGCCCAAAACAAATAGGCCCTCATTAGGACCCTGGCCCTAAGTGTTTAATGGCGCCATAAAAGGCTGCGGCGCCGTTAAACACTTAGCGCCTTACTACGAGGTGCCTTTGCGGGACCCTACCTGAACAGCTGGTCTAGACCAGCCGTTAAAGTAGGGACCCGCAAAGGGACTCTAGAGGTAAGTACGGTACCGCAATTTGCGGTACAGTACTTACTGCTTTCCCCAGTCCCATTGAGCCCTATGGGGCAGAAATGGGAATGAGGAAGGGCCAATGTTCAATGGGGAATTACTGCCCCGCCAACCTTGGAATGGGGTAGTAATTCCCCATTGAACATTGGCGGTCTCGTTACGATACCAGCACCAACCATGGTGCTAATAGCGCCATGGTTTAGCACCAGTATTGTAATGAGGGCCATTGTCATTAATAACTTCTGTTATGTTTATCACACAAAAAACATTTTGGCATGGTTCAAAGGGGGTTACGCTCACCTTTAATAAAAGTCTGGAATGGCCATTGTGGCATATACGCTGCCCTTTTTATGCAACAATATGTATTTTTCTATTAACCAGTCTCACCTTTATTCCCTTAACTTTAATTTCCCCTTAAGCATGTGTTCAGCCAGAGGCTGGCTCATGTTTATCTTTGCTTGTCCCTTCTTGGCCTTGTAATGGCCCTGGCTGTGCTTAATGCACATTCTATGCTGAAAGAACTGGCATGGCTTTATCTATTTTCACCTTGGTTTAAATCTAGGCAATGTATTTCTTTATATTTTTAAGCAATGGACCTGACTGATTGGTGACAACCAGACCTCCATCTACATGACCAGCAGGGGAAAGATCTTGGAGGTTGTTTCATTTTTTTGGAGAAATGCCCAGCTTCATGTTAATGTCTGCAAGGAATGGCTTTTAAACTCACACACAATACATTTTACATGACATTTTATAAGGCAACTGGGCCGTATGTCCATGTGTAATGTACTTCTTTAATCTCACAGTTGCAAAAGACATGAGTATCACTTCTGTAATGTCCATATATATAGGGCAGTTATATGAGAAAACCATTTTCAAACTCTGAAAGTCTAGTGTGCACTTCTCTCTGCATACTGTCATTTGGATGAGGAAGTTCTTTTATTTCTTATAATTGCAATAAGCTTGGTTTCACTTGAGATTATTCGAGCACAATCTGATATTACATTGACGATAATGTACACACAGCTATCTGTCTCATTAAGTAAAAAGTGTAGCTTTCCATGGATTTAGTAAAACAGCATTTTCAGCCACATGTCTTTCCCTTTCCTTGCTGAAATGCACTGTGCATTTCTTCACACTTTTGAACTTCCTTGCATATGTCTCCTTAATTTGAGATTTAGGACAGTCTTTGGTTCAATAGGGCTCATGTCTGACATCACCATTTCTCTGCTGGCTTTAGACTTCAATGGGACATTACAAATCACTCTGGCCTCTTTATTTCTGGCATTCAGAGGCTATATTTCACCCCACCGAGGCAGAGAAGGGGTGAGGTGGCTCAGAGCATGTGAGCATGCACAGAGGAATGAAATGAGTGTGGGTGGTGCAGAGAGTTTACATGGTGCAATGAGTGTGCAAAGGGTGAGAGGAGGCAAAGACTGGGGTGAGGTTTCAAAGATGGATAGTGCCACTGAGAACATGAGATTACACAGAGTACAGAGGAGCACAAAGTGGGTTAGGGCAGTGAATGAGCAATTGGGTACAGGGTGGGTGAGGGGCAGGGAAATGGTGATAAGGAACAGTTGGGATGGAGCAACTCAGAGTTGGTGTAGGAAACAAAGTAGGTTAGGGACAGAGAGTGGGTAAGAACATAGGGTGGGCTAGAGGGACATTTTTCCTTCCGGGGCATTATATTTTAGGTGAGGTGACAGGACACAGAGATCTAATTGTCATAACGTGGTGTGGACTGAAGCCAGGGTCGAAGTGAGCGGGAAGAGTTGGGAGCAGTGTTTCACAACTTTTATTTATTTACTGTTAACAGCAACACTACGTTTTGCAACCATTTTCACCATTCCGGAACTGTTCTTTAGTAACTTAAAGCACACTTCTCCACTTTTCCAACCGGATATCAGTTACAGCCAAATTGAAATCTATTTTGACTCAATTGGCTGTCAACCAGCATGACTGTAACCCTTGAAAAATGTGTTGCACATTGCTCCTTTTATTCCTCCTCTGTCTCCCACCAGAGTCACAGTTCCACTAATTTTGTGGTACACTGAAGAAGGTATCTGATAAGTCACACCTCCCACGGATTAACCTAAATTGTTGCTCTCGAAACTAATGCCATTCTTTCACATTTCAGACTCTGTTTTTCTTGAACAATCAGACCACATAATACATTTCTAATCATCACTATTTCTAGCAGCAGAACGTTTTGTGTTAGCTTCCAGCATCCACTGTGTTTTAGCAACAGGGGCAAGGGGCGACACAGAGAAGCTTTCCTGCAGGCCTCTCTGGATCGTCCTAAGACAGAGCTAGCAAATTCAACACAGTGGGCAAGTGGGACGCAAAATGGTGGTGGATTAAGAGATGGAAGGGAGATGTGCAGAGTAGTCAAGGAGTGCACAGAGTAGGTGAGAGTACACAGAATGTGCATGCATGTAGGTTTTTGCATAGCTCCTACCATCATCTTCACAGGCTTCAAAGCAACATAGCAGAAGAGAGTATGAAGGGAACAATAGTGGTTGATAAGTAAGAGAATGTGTCAGAGGGGGAAAGGCTGGCAATGGGGCACAAAGCATGTGCAGAGCAGAGTGGAGCAGGATTGATGATGATGTGAGGCACGCAGGAGGTGAACATGAAATACAGTGGGCAAGAGGTGCCTCTCATTTGTGAATAGGAAAATGCACACTAGAGTAAGGTAAGTGCCACATTGGGGCATAAACTGAAACATTGCAGGAAGATTTGAGGAACATCAGAGAAGCATAAGGGGTGGTTGAGAAATATCAGACTGACACTTAGGGAAAAATTAATGGCACATTGGGAAAGAGGAGAGACACATTGGGCGAATTAACATGAAAGACCCATTTAGGGAATATAGAAAGCATTTGAGGCAGATAACCCACACTGTGGGCAGATGAGAGGAACAATGGGCAAAGATTGAAGACACATGTGTAATGTAAGAGATATTGAGCATGAGGATGAGTTTAGGGAAGATAAGAATAATTGGGATAAGTTAAAAGATCTTTTTGGGAAGATGAGTGGCGCATTGTGAAGATGCAAGACACATTAAGGAGGATGACCAATATAATGGGTAAGTTAATAAATGGGCAAGACACATTTGGGAAGTATGGGATGGAGAAGAGGAGAGACAGATTGGGAAAATGAGAAAAACATAAGGGGAATGATATATGATATGATATGATATTTTATTTATATCGCGCTCATACACAAGTGTTTCAGAGCGCGACCAAGTAAAGGGAGGGGAACAAGGGAGAACAAAAAATAAAAACAACGATCTTACTAGGCCCAGTGACATTAAGAACGTGCAAGTACATGGAGAAGGGAAAAGGGGGAAAGTGCGAGAAGTGGAAAGTGCAGAACAGAGGAGAGAGAAGAATAAGTTAAATAAATGAATAAATACAGGCAATGATAGTGGTAGTGCAGCCAGCAAGTGGCAAGTGCAAGATTAGTCAGATATGGTATATCTGATAAGTGCAGAGGAAGAGTGGGGGACTGTATGGGTACAGATACAGAACCCAGTGCAATGGGAGGCCCGGAGACAGTGCAAGAGGGATGCAGGGTGAGCATGTACCTGGGCCCAAAGGACAGAGGGTGTCCAGGTGCACAGTGCCAAGAGAGAAAAACAAAGGCGGAAGCAAAGAGGAAGGTCTTGAGGTGCTTCTGGAACCAGAGATGGTTCTCCTCAAGTTTCAAGGTGGCCGGTAGGCTGTTCCAAAGGGAGGCCCCAGCCGAAGACAGAGATCTGCCCCCAGCTTGCTTCTTTGAAAAACGACTGACCCTGAGGGAGTTAGAGGTAGAGGAGAGAAGGACTAGAGAGAGGAGGTATTTGCAGAAGGATAGTTGAAGGTATTTTGGACCCAGGCCCAAGAAATGACAATGAGGAGGGTTTTAAATGTAATCCTTGCATCCACTGGGAGCCAATTAAAGGATTTAAGAGCTGGAGAGATACAATCCCCGGCTTGAGGCCAAGGACAAGTCTCGCAGTCCTGTTCTGGATTAGTTGTAGAGGGCGGAGAGTGGAGGCAGGTAGATTTACAAAGAAGACCAAGGAAGCTTACAAGCGACAAAATATACTCTGATGGTTAATAAGTGGGACACACAGGAAAAAGCCATGCATCATACTGAGGGAATGTGAGAGCCCCACACTGCTGATGTTGACAGATGTGTTGGGGGAAGGCCGGGTTTCAAATGGAATCCTGTATGAAATACATGGGAGAAAGTAAGCATACCAAAAAATAATAGAGGAACCCCGGAGTGCACTCATGGAGCAAATAACTGAGTGTGATCTCTATCTATGTCTGGGTATACTCAATTGTTAACAATAATGAGATAGAGACTGATCTGACAGATCAGGAAACTGAAAAGATTATGCAGCTATATCTTTCAATGCTGTTAAAATCAATGTAATCATTAATACAATGGTTCATATAGCAATTAGAACATCATATTTTAAAACACAAACACAAGGTACTATTAAATAGTCCTGTCATTTACAATCTCCACAGGGGTGACCTGGGTCACTAAATATACATGAATGTAAATCAGGTTCTCAACATGTTTGTCTTCTGGTTCATTGAATATAGGAACTGGAGGTCAAACATGAGCCTATTGCTCTTTTTAGTCTCTTAACACTGTGTACTGAATCACAGATTGTGGTCTCAACATGTTTCAGTTCATATATACTTTAATTTTGAACATTCATCAGGAGTTTATCACCCAGAGGTTTAAAAAGCATGGTTCGCTGTGGTGCTTGCAATTGTTCACACGTTGTTCTAGCAAACATTCTCGACCTGTCAGGTAAAAAACAAACAATAATGTAGGCTCTTACTTCTATCTTTCTATTCTTGCTCCTATTGTAAGCTAGAACCCTTTGTAGGTGGAGGATTACCTGCAGTGGTTTTGTGAGGGCGATGTACACTGTGGTTAGTAGTTGCCGGGACTCTGGTGTGTCCTTCTCGTTGCCTAATCAGGGTTAAAGCATACAAATGTGCTTTCATTGTCGCTTTTGTAAGCCACCCAGGGTTGTCTACCCAATACTACAACAGAAACCTGTATTTGGAATTGCTTACGTACCTTACTCGTGAATTTTCTTCTGTGAGTGAAAGGAGACTCAATCCAAGCATACAACAACCATCCCTTGTGATGCAAAATGGTCTCCACTTCATCTAAGGCTACAACACCCACTTATCGTAATGTAGAGGAGAGTCAATCTGAGGTTACAACACCCACTCCTCATAATGTACAGGAGACTCCACCTGAGGATGCAAGACCTATTTTTTATGCAATACAGGAGATTCCATCTAAGGATGTAACGCCCACTCCAGATGACATTCAGGATTTTGCATTGTGGGGTTTAAGGGTAGCCCCAGGATCAAATGAACGGAAAGGTCATGTTAGGCCCCAGTGTGCTGAAATTCTTTCGGATCATGGTAAAGGCATATTGTGAGCTGACAGACAAAAAGACAGCCTTTCATTTTCAGCTGCAACATTAAAAATGTGTGCAAATCATGAGAAATACACTTATTCAAAAGGGCTTTGAACTTCGAACTCATCAGGCTTATTTTTCAACACCGGCAACCTTGCTGACAAAAAATATGACTTCAATATGTGGGCATTTTACAGTTTGGACAGAAAGTACTTGTTTTACAGTGAAACTCCCTGGCCTAAACCATTCAAATAAAGATTATAAAGTGAAGTAGTAGCATGACTGTATGTTTCTATTTCCTGAGAAAAACTCAGTCTATTCAGAACACTCACGCAGTGATCAATGAATTTTATTGGGGCCTGTTCTCTGAGAACTCAACTTCATAACTCCAGGAGCCTATCAGCAGAGCAGGGCTTGGCCTTGGAGAGGAGGAAACCTTAGGGGTTCAATGAAAATGAATTGCTAGTAAGTTAACACCTCCTGATTTCAACATTTCAGAGGCGTGGCTTGGAGGGTAAAAAGGCATGGCACCATGGTAGAGGGGACAGCTACCTGAAATCATCTGGGAAGACTGCCTGTTACTACCTGGGTTGAAATGATTGAAGATTGCTGCAAGATTAACTTTGCCTAGGAGACAGTCATTGGGAAAGTCTAAAAGCTGACTTGGCCCTGACTGGGCCCCATAGGGATGAATGTTGGTGGCTAACCTTGACTGAAGTACCTGAAAAGATCCCTGTGCTTCCACAAGAGAGGTTCCTGAAATGCTGCTGGCTTTCCTGAGCACCAAAAACAGAGATTTCCAATGTAAGTAGCTTGCCAACAGAACCAAGTGTGTGGGTAATCTGCTTGACTTAATATATTTCCCACAACAGTGCGTGGGGGGGCAAACTGAGTAGTCCTTTAGCATGTTTTACTGAATAATAATTTAATTAACTCCCATATAGATTGACTCTGGTTGAGCTTGGGGGAGTTCGAAACCTGTGTCCTCTTTCCTAACGCTAATTAAGGTTATAGTAATTTAAAGTAATTGTGTACACCTATTTTCCTTGTCAAACCCAGAATTCCCTAAAGGGGTGGTGTCCTTGTCTAAAAATAAAATTCCTAACTGTCACCACTCCCCAGGCTGGGCCTTTAAGCAGAAGGGTGCTGAACGTAACTAAAGTTGTTTTTTTTTTTGCCAGGTAGAGAAGTGCTTTGTTAAATGCAACAACGTGTAATTCCGAATTGAAAAATGCGTACTCTTTCCTGAGAGTGAGAAAGTGACCCTTGATAGAAGATAGATTTTGTATTGCTTTGGGGTGAAGAAGGGAGAAGGGTTCTATCAATATATAAAGTCTGTTTTGATTTAAAAACTGCTAGCATTTTAAAGTGTGCATGGAAACTAAATATACAAAGTGCTGCAAGGGTTGAATTTGCTTTTGAACACATAAAAATGTTGCAGTTGTTTTAAATCTAAACCTTATCAAGGAGTGCTAATAGTCATGATCTGCTAATGTTCCAAGGTATTATTTACAATTTGACGTAGAGGTGTTCATGGGACAAGAGGTTTGAACTGTATTATTTGGCCTGTGTTACATGACCATGAGACACAAGTAAAATCATTAAAAAGTGAGATTTTGCATCAAAGTTTTTATTTGGGCCCCAGAGAAGGTGGCGTGCGTAATCATTTAGTGGACATATTTAAGTAACCTCTGATTTAATAAATATATATTCTTTCTGTACCCGACCTGGTTCTTGGCTCATTAGTGGCACAGGGGGAGAGATCTACGTGGTTCTACATGACTCATAGACAGGGTTAGCTTGAATAAAATCAAAATAACTGATGTGTTGTGTGGCACTTCAATTGGGGGGGGGACTCCCCATGTTAAGGGTGGTCTCCCAATATATATCGCTACAAGACCTAAGGATGCAGCACCCACACATCGTGATTCATAGCAGACCCCGTCTGAGGGTGCAGCACCCATTCCACAGGGTGCATAGGAGACTCCATATGAGGCTACAACATCCACTCCTCCACAAGAAACTCACCTGAGGCTATGCAACTCCTCCTTATGTACAGGACATTTCAACCTGACGCGACATCATTCACCTAGATGATGCAAGCGAGACTCCATCCCAGGCTGCGGTAGCACAGACTCCATCTGGGACTACAACACTCAACTCTCATAATGTACATGCGCTCCCAGTTAAGGCTTCAACGCCCCACCTGCTGGAAGTGGGTAAACTGAGCTTAAAGCTGTAACCATGAATCCTCCCAAAACATGGACCGCCCAAAATAAGACTCTGAGCCTGGTAGGTAGCTTGTTACGCCGTAAGTGCAGAAAGTATTGTCTTTGACATGTTGCTGTATTGTATCCTTACTTGCAGAGTATGCAGCGGCATCACTAGCTGGCAGGGCCGGAATCAGAGCCTTTCAAGCTTTTCAGTTGAAATTGGCTCTGGGGTTCTGGCAGGGGCTCCCCGAGCAGGTGGCCCATATTTGCAGTCTTATAAACATAGACACATACTCCTTTTATTCATGACTTTAAACAAGAGCAGTGCACACTTTGCAACAGGCTGACTTTGCTCTTTATTCAGGTTTTGCCGACATTAGTACCCTGCTGTAAAACATTGAATAACTTTGTTTGTGTGTTTGTTTGTTTCAGCTGACATTTAATTTCAGCCCCTTGCAGGATGCCTGTACTACGATCGTCTGCAGCTATTCACCACCTCAATGCATTCTTTTGACTTTATTATATTTGAAATACCCCACAGGTACCTCTGACTGTTTTTCCCAGCTGTAAGGCGGAGGGGGGCAAACAGCATGTTGAAATGAGCCCCCACCAGCACTGACACATGTTCAGCCGTCCCTGCTACCTGGTAAAACCCTCCAGACATAGAAAGGAATAAGAAGGGGAGTCCGGCAGTTCAAATCTTAAACACATTTTAGTAGAAATATGTTTGGGTATTATACGCAGGTTCGTTATTAAATGTGGGCAGAATTGACATGGAGTGGGGTTGTTTCTCTTCTTCTCTCCACTCCTTCCCCTGCTTCTTAGTGTCCCCCCTGCACCGTGCACCGTGCACTCCTCCGCCCCATGCGCAGCCCTCATCCCCAAAAGGCATGTGGTGAATGCTCTGTGACTGTGTCAGCCCACCTTGGGATTGGGTTGAAAGGGGGAAAGATGGGAAATGAGAGCCGGCTGCTTGGAGGTCTCGGCGGGGCTCCTCTCATCCGTTCTGCCCGACTATGAAATGTTTTCGGGCGGCGTGGGGAGGGGGTCGGAGAGGCAGTGTGTCCACCTCTCCACCCTTCTTAATGTGCATGTTGAGAGAGCTGAGCTGGGAACCTGTCCGCCTGTGAACGCGGCTCTCAGGGGTCTGCTACACCCCTCCCTTCACTGTTTGGGATCACTTTCTCGAACTGTCCATCTTGCTCTCGCGGCTCCTTCATCTCTTGTTAACTGGACTGGCAGTTGCGCCATATTTTACGCCAGACACTCGGCTCATGTAAGATATGACTTCTGATGTGAAGTTGAAGGTGTCGGGCCTAATCTTGACGTCAGTCTAACAACAAATTGCCTGAGAAAGGCCTCACGTCTCCCTCAAAGTGTGCGAGAATCTCGCAGGTAAGCACTGAACAGTTTAAATGGCCCGACGGGCTAACGATTGGCCAGTCTCAATGCCACCACTCACCTTAATGGACCCACACAGTTTACCACGCAGTCTCACTCGCTGCTAGGTATACTTGCTCTGTGTGAGGCACCCACTACTCAGCAGAGTCCGCTTCCACGTCCCAAAGAGGTCGGAAAAAACCTATGTTCTCCCTATTCATTACCCACGCCCACTACTGCCAACTCACTGGCCCCATACACACTGTTTTACAGCTGTACCATCAACACTGAACTGAACATTGAAATAATTACATCTTAGACGACCAGCGTTACTTTCAGTCATTGTCCCTCACACAATGCAGCTTTTTGGCTTACTGCACAAAAACCCAGACTCATTTAAAAGTGGAAAAGGTCGCTTTAATGTGACAGGCCAAAGCTTACAATCACAACGCATTAACTGGCTCCATGGCCTAACAAACTAAATAGCTATTTGAACAATCAATTAAATAACTTAAACATTTCCCATTTTCCCCCAACAATTAAATAATTAAATAACCCATTTCCTCCCTAATGATCCCTTGGATCCTACCGAATCCTTGCCCCTTTTCCAGGCGTCCCGCTTTCTCCCCAGGGGCCATGCCCCTCCAGGCTCAATACCTGATCCCCCGGGGTGACCTGCTTGTGCAAACAGCGCCACCCCCTCCTTTCCCGTGTCATTCCCCCATTTGTGCTTCCCCCCCCACATCAAAAGGGGCCATGCCCCCGGCGCCCCGGCCACCTTTGACCCCCGAACTCCCCTCTACACCAAACTCCTCTTACCTATGACCTGCAGCCAGCCTGACCTGCCACATCAGCAACAATATTACACACACCTTTCCCGATGCCCTGACCTGTCACACCAAGCTACCATCCCTACCCTCTTAAACGCCCCCTAAACCATAAACCCCCCCTCCTCCTCATAATCCACTGACGAACGACCCCCCCCCATTACATAACCAACTTCCTTAAACAAAATGAAGGGGTGGGAGGGCGGGACAATCGCCAAGTCCTAACCGTCGCCTGCCTCCCGAACCTTCCCTGAGCCCTTAAGTACCCCGGGAGGGGCGCTCTACCCCCCACGGCCACTCGCTGGCCGAGTGCAGCGCCAAAATACTCCCCGGGGGAAACGCTTCGCGTTCCCCCCGGGGCCCCCCTTTTGGCTTACTGCACAAAAACCCAGACTCATTTAAAAGTGGAAAAGGTCGCTTTAATGTGACAGGCCAAAGCTTACAATCACAACGCATTAACTGGCTCCATGGCCTAACAAACTAAATAGCTATTTGAACAATCAATTAAATAACTTAAACATTTCCCATTTTCCCCCAACAATTAAATAATTAAATAACCCATTTCCTCCCTAATGATCCCTTGGATCCTACCGAATCCTTGCCCCTTTTCCAGGTGTCCCGCTTTCTCCCCAGGGGCCATGCCCCTCCAGGCTCAATACCTGATCCCCCGGGGTGACCTGCTTGTGCAAACAGCGCCACCTCCTCCTTTCCCGTGTCATTCCCCCATTGTGCTTCCCCCCCCCACATCAAAAGGGGCCATGCCCCCGGCACCAGAAAAACCCTCCCGCGAGGAGTTCTTTCTGCCCCAAACCCCCCACCCCCCTTTTTCTACCTCAAACTTTTCACCCAGTCTCCCAGCCACGAACTCAAGTCCGCAAGGTAGTAACTGTTCCCGTATATGGACAAGTGTACCCCATCCCCTCTAAAAACAAGAAACCCCTCGTATGTTATCTCCTTATGGTCCATGACCCTCACTTTCACTGACGCACAGAATTTCTCCATTTCCCTGTTTATCCCCTTCCTAGCCCGCTCTATCGCTCCCTCATTCCTTGCACCCCTCCAAACTCTTCTCGGCAACAACTTTGTCCACACCACCACCGTTTGAGGCCACATATCCCTAACCCAACCTAAGTCCCTCTTCATCTTTCTCAGCAGAGCCACCCCCGTATCCCTAACCAGGTCATTCTCCCCAGCATGCAGCATCACCACCTGAGGAACTCCATAACGCTCTCTCATTCCTGCCAATATGGGCAGCAGCTGATCCCAACGCAGGCCCCCCAACCATGCCACCTTACCACCACTTCTTTATAACTGCACCCCAGCTGTCTACCAAACACCCTTTTCTCCGCCTCTTTGCCAGCCCACTTCACAATTGAATGTCCAACAATCCAAACTTGCGCCAACTCCCCCTTTCTTTGCGCAGCATCTGAAACAAAAATTACACAAATTACTGACAAGTCATCTTATTACAAAACAAAACAGCTTGCCCCCCAAGTCCTCCACTAACTGTCTTCAGCAATCCCCTTTCCCAAACTCCCTAACGTAACCCTTGTATTTACCCGATCTCCAACGCCCCAAGCTTTTCACCCGTTCTTCAGAAAAACCCAGTCTGCCACCTTCAGATGCTGCGCCCATCCTAAAAGAATGAGTCCCAAACTCCTCCCCCTTTTCTCCTACCCTGCCCAGCGCCTTACGCAGTACCCCCAAAACCTGCACTGCTGTAACCGGGGATCCATCCGCATGCTGGAAAACCAAACCTGAGTTAAACCCACAGTGCTCCTTCCATACCTTACCCACCTTAATTGGGCATAGAGCCTCGCTCCCTCGACCTAGCCGGACCCAAGAGCCCTTTCCCTTCTGATCCGTCTTTGACTTTTTAATCTTGATGTCTAGACCTTCCTCTGTAATCTGCACATCATCCCACTGCAGCCCCCCTAGCCCCCCTTTTCCCCCTACCAACTCAGAAACCCTAAAGGCCCCAAAAAATAACCATGTAAAACAAGCTGCAAACAATTCCACTTCCCATACCGACCAGCAAACTCCCCCCAAAACCTCAACCAAACTCTTCAGTAATTCCGCTGATATCGGCCTCCTCCTATCTTTGTCCCTCTTAATCTCTCTTGCCCATCCTTCCAACATCCTACTTGCCATCTCCCCCCCACTTGGTTGAAAACCCCAAAACCATTTTCCGTAAAAAGAGATCCCTGCTAGTTTTCCTGTTATCGTCGCCCTTGACCAGCCCCTGTCAATGCACCTCAGTATGAAATTAATCACGTCATCCCTCCTCCGCTCTTCCGCATCCCATCTACCCCTCCAACTACTAGCTCCTCCTCTAATAAAATCCTCCCAGGCCCTCCTGTATGACTTCTTGGATGCTGCGGCCAATGAACCCTCCACCAGTGCCAGCGCTCTCATCCGCCTATCTTCCACAGCTCCTTCGGAATCTGCCGCCCCTCCCGATCTGCCTCTGGAGCCAATCCACGGAATCTCTGCCATTGAAAACGAGATAATGCATCAGCGATGCCATTATCCTTCCCTGGCACATGTGTTGCTTTAAACACCACATTCCATTCCATGCAACGCAGGACAAATTCTCTCATCAGCCTTGCCACCCTCTGATCCCTCGCTGACTGCCTGTTCACCACATGGACCACGCACTCGTTGTCTACATTGAAATTCACCCTCTTATTTCGCAGCTCCTTCCCCCACAACTCCAATGCAACTAGTAATGGAAAAAACACCAGGAATGCTATGCTTCTCCCTTCCTTCAACCATCTCTCCGGCCATTTTTCAGCACACCATTTTCCCCCCCAAAACACTCCAAAGCCACCGGCCCCCGCTGCATCCGAGAGAATCTGAACTTCCCAAGTCACTGGATCTCCCTGCAACCACATAGACGTTCCATTGAAACTCTCCAAAAAACGCAACCAAATCCTGCAATCCTCCCTCACTGCCCCCGATATTCTTATCCGGTGATGTGGGCACTTCGCTCCCGCCATGGCCCTCGCCATATTTCTGCAAAACGTTCTCCCCGGGGCCACCACCTTACATGCAAAGTTCAGATGTCCCACCAATCTCTGCATCTCTACCAGCATCATTTTCTTGGCCCCTACTGTTTTTTCCAACAGTGCCACCAATTTGCTCACCTTGTCGTGCGGCAAGCGTGAGGTCATGGCCACTGAATCCAACTCAATTCCCAGGAATGTTAACACCACTGCCGGCCCTTCCGTCTTGTCTTCGGCTAATGGTACCCCCAGCTCCTCCATCAAGTCTTGAAACAACTTTAGCATTCTTCTGCAATCCTCCTCCCTTTTTGCCCCGCTAATGAACAGAAAGTCATCCAAATAGTGCAACACACTCTCCCACCCTGAGCTGAATGAGAAAACCCACTGTAAAAAAGAGCTAAATCGTTCAAACAGCGCACAGGAGATTGCACAACCCATAGGCAATGCTTTGTCTATGTAAATACGGTCCTCAAACTGCAACCCCAACAACCAAAAATCCTCTGGGTGCACTGGCAATAATCTAAACGCCGCTTTAATATCGCACTTGGCCATGAAGGCCCCTCGCCCTTCTTTCCTTATTAGCTCCACCGCCTGGTCTACACTCGCGTACACAACCCCGTATTCTTCCGGGGCAATGAAGTCATTAACTGACATACCCTCCGGCCAAGACAAGTGATGAATCAGTCTGAACTCCCCCGGGGCTTTCTTGGGCACCACCCCCAGCGGGGATATTACTAGGTCACCCGGTACTTCATCAAACGGACCCACCATCCTGCCCGCTGCCAATTCCTTGCTCAATTTTTGCCTTACCACTTCCATGTTCTCTCTTGCTGACTTCAGATTTTCCGCCCATCTCCGCACCCTTGGACCCTGGTAACCTAATCTAAACCCCTGCCAAAAACCCTCACTCAAAATCTTAGCACCTTCCCTATCCGGGTAAAATTGCAACCAATCCTCCAGCACCTCCACTTTAATTGGAGTAAAAGCTTTTCCCCCCAACCCCTCTTCCTGCACCTCTCCCCCTTCTCCTGTCTCCTTGTTGGAAACACTGCGTGAGAGGGTGTTTCCCCCCGCACTTGCTGCACTCATGCTTGAACCTACACATGGTTCTTGCGCAGCTATCCTTATTGTACCCCCAGCATGCTGCTGAGGATTGGCCCCTGCCTCCTCCCCCCGCCCCTTCATGGACGGGGCGACCAAGAAAGGGCCGGAAAGGCACTGGCAGCCCGCTCGCCGTGTGTAATGTCGGTGCTGGCCTCGTTGGGGCCATCCATTGCAGCCAAAGATCCATATCTATCTCCCCCCAGACCGCCTGACTGTCCTCCGCCATTCTCGCTCTAAATTCCTCGTCATACCTTACCCAAGCAAAGCCCCCAAAGCTCGTGAAAGCCTTCCTTATTACATCCATGTATTTCAACAGAGCCACGCAACGCTCCGGGAATTTTTCGCAATACACGCTGGCATAAATGATAAACGCCGACGTCCAATTCTCAATGGTCACCGGGACCCTCGGGCGTGAAACCAACTCTCTCTTTTCCTCCTTAGACCCCTCTTTCGCTCTCACCTCCCTATGCAGCAACTTGAAGACATCCACAAATTCACCTCCCTGTATCTTCTCCCTGGTTGCTGCCATCAAATGTGCCCCCAATGGCTTTGTTATCCCCATGTATGGCAATTTCTTCTCCTTTCCCTTTACCTCCACCTCTTTATCTTTTTCCGCCTGCACCTCGAGCCCCAATGGCTCCACCACCTTGTCCGTTTGGACCTCCACTGAGCAAATGTTCTTTCCAACCCCTTCAGCTCCAAAAGCCTGCACCCCTACTTCCTTCATCACACCTTGCAGACCACCCCGGTCATCCCCCAACCCCCTATTTATGACCCCTCTCTGCCATGCAGATGACCATTCCCTTTCCCTCTCACCTCTTTCCACGCCTGCCATCTGCGGCCTGGCCTCCACACCGCTGCTCCTCCTCTCCATTCTCAGAGGGCTCCTGCTGCGGGGACAAAACATGTCAGCACAATCGCCCAGCCAATAATTTCCTCGACCCATTTCGCCCCGACCCCCCTGTACTTCCCTTTCCCCGTCCCACCTTGAACTTCTTCTCTCCTCCGCCCTTTCCCTTTCCGCCCTGTAATCCTCAAATTCCCATTGCCCCCCGTATTCATCCCAACCAACTTCATCACCCCTTAAATACCATTGAGGATGCGGGCTCCTGCCCGAGATGATTTGCAGATCTTCCTCCGAGCCCGGGGCGTCCGCCCCGCCACTCCTCTGACGTCTTCTCGGCGGGGCTGTGGGAACCTCTGCCTGGTCCTCTTCTCTTGGGCGAGGCGTTCCGACCTCCACCCTGACATCCTCGTTGCTAGGGGCCGTGCTGTGCCCTCTAGGCTCTCCTTGCGTTAACTGAGGAGGGGCCGTACCAAAACCCTCATCCTCCATCTGCACAGCGGGGGCTGCGCAGCGCCCTCTGCCCCCACTCCTCCTATCCGGGGGGGCCGTTCCGCGCCCCATCCTACCCTCCTCAATTGACGGGGACCTCTCCCTCCTTCTCCCACCTGCACTCTTCTGCAGGTATTTTCCCCCTCTTCCTCTCTGCCCTGCCACACCCACCTGCCCCCCACCCCTGCCCCCACTGTTGTTCCCTCGGTCTCTACCCACTCGAACGCTCCCCTCTACCCTGGAGCTATCATACCCTTCCTCCCTCTCTGGCTGACCCCCTGAACTCATTAAACCCCCATCTGCCCTCCTGTCTATCTCCCTCCTCATCTTCCTGCCCCTAGATTCCCAAATCTCCCCTTTTCCTGCGTAGGGGTGCAAGCCACCACCGCCGCCAATGCACCGTCTGCCGCCGCTCTGCGCTGCGGCCGGCCCCCACCGCTCCCTTCCTCTCCCGTAACTTCCCCTACCGCACTTTCCAATTGGGCTTTAGTTGCCCTGCTAATGATTTCCAGGGCCTTCTTCAAGGCCCCGGCATCCACCAGCCCCTTCTTGCTCGCCCCCCGGCCTGTCATTGTGCCCACTAAAATGTGTGTGCCCAGCAGATATCACCCTTTCAAAATTTCCCTAAATACTCTAATGCCCCCGAGCCGGGACCTACCCGTGGACTAGCCCTTTTGGCCCTGAAAAACCTCAAAAACCTGAAAGGAGCTAAGCGCCCCCAAAAACCCCAATAAACACACCCACCTAGTTGGAACCCTGCAATAAGTCACCCTAATAGTGCCAATTAATAAAGGCAACAAATTTTAAACTAACCTACCTAAACTGAATTTTTTTTTTTTTTTATTTATTTATTTTTTTTTTATATATACCTACCCAACTACCCCTTAGTACTTTACCCTTTACCCTCTCCCTCCCCACCCCCTAATCCAGGAGCAGGAGCCCTGAACGTGCAGTAGCCTGCACTAGTTAGCACTTGCTAACAGGCACACACTGCCACCTGGCCGTGTCCCGGGCGCACCGCACTCCAACTAGCACAATCTGGATACGGCTCCTTTAACACGCCGCCCAGCCCCCAATGCGAGCGAGCGTTTCCTAAAACGCCCTCGCACACGGACCTGACACTCCCCAGCGGAGAGGAAATAATTCCCAGGCGCCCCGCGGACAACGCTGCTGAGCCACCGACGCTCCGCTCCTCCCTCGGCCCCAACGCCCACACGTACCGCGGTTTCGAAAGGAAGTAAACCTTACACAAACCTAATGAAACGGAGCCCAACGCCCCCCCGCTCGCGCACTACCACTTTAACGACGCGGAAGCCTGGAGAAACCGGTAAGACGAGGGGTGTCTTATTTACGGCACCCCTCCTACCCTGTTAAACAAAACCGAACTCTTTTTTTTTTTTTTTTTTTTTATTTACCTACCCTCCCTCCGCTACTAAACTCCCTATCTCACCTGCACTAAACCGCCACTAGGCCCAGGGGACACAGGGAAGGCTCGGGAGCAGGCAACGGGACCTGTGCAATTGCCAAGTCCTAACCGTCGCCTGCCTCCCGAACCTTCCCTGAGCCCTTAAGTACCCCGGGAGGGGCGCTCTACCCCCCACGGCCACTCGCTGGCCGAGTGCAGCGCCAAAATACTCCCCGGGGGGAAACGCTTCGCGTTCCCCCCGGGGCCCCCCTTATACACCCCCCTTTTCCAATCACCCAGCATTCGCACCTCTTGAGGGACATGTCCAGGACTATAGACACCATGCTCCCCAACCAAACATGACCTGCACACACTGCGGTGATTGTAGCAATGTCACACGAATCGTGCTTCATTGCAGAAGGCAAGCACTGTTCCCTGCAATGCAGGACTACGTGGCGGCTCGGGAGTGGATGTGCCCCCAATCAAATCAGTACTTGAGAGATAGCACCGCAAGGTGCTTGAGTTAGAAAAAGTAACAGAACAATGGCTTATTTTCCCCAAACAAGAGGAATATCGTAGCGTTTAGCGCCCACTCACTTTAACCTATGCATTGAACTCATCACTGTCATTTTATTATTTCTCTTTCTTTTAGGTATTCATTGAGCGTGTAGTTATTTTCAGGAAGTAGTAGAGTGCTGTACAGGCAAACATTAGATGGTGAGGGGGGAACATTCCTTACAACTTTGCATGTATTACTCGGCTACCATTTAGGGTAGGTTGCAGGGGTGGACTGTGAACCAAAAGAGGCCCTGGAAATAATGTTCCAAGTGGCCCCCTGTTACACAATTGTAGCAAGCCCAAACCTTTTCCTTTGAGAAAATGTGGAAATTAAATAGGTTACCACACAAAGGAGACCCAGGGCGCAGAGTTCTCTGTAGGTCAGTCCACCCCTGATAGGTGGTAATTAACAGTTAGTGGGCAACGTAACAGAGATGAAAGGGAGGGTGGAGTTGAAATCGAGGGATGGGCTACGAAGGGCGGTCATCAGGAGGACAGTGGAGGCTTGAGAAATCAGTATTGGGGAGGAATAGGGGATGCAAATTGAAATTGTGTGAGGTGGAGGACAGAGACAGGTACGGGCCAAAAGGCAAATTCGTTGTGTACGGATTTATTTCAACAAGTTGTTTGCAATTACTATACAATATGATATGATAAGTCATTTATAACACGCCCGTACACAAGAGTTTCTAGGCGCGACAAGACAAGGAAGGGAGGACATATAGAGGACAAAACAGCGATCTTACTAGGCCTTGGTTATTCAGATCTCGCAAGTGTGGGAGAAGGGACAGGGAGGAGTGCCAGGGGAAGAAGGGGATGGGGCAGAGAGAGTGCATGTAATTCGTAAGTGTTGCCCAGTGGTGGCTCATAAGTGCAGAGAGTCAGGAGACTGTAGGGTTGCTGATACAGTCCCATAAGTGGTTGGAAGGCCCGCAGGCAGTGCAGGGACAACTGGTCATTCAGGAGCCTGGTCCTGTAAATTCAGTGGGTGGCCAGGTAACCAGTATACGCAGCAGATAGGGACATCAGCAAGGCAGAGGGAGAGAGAAAGCAGAAGTGAAAAGGAAGGTCTTGAGTTGCTTCCGGAACCTTAGGTGGTCCTGCTCAAGTTTGAGAGAGGCAGGGAGGCTGTTCCAGAGGGAGGCCCCAGCTGACAACAGAGATCTATCCCCCACTCTCTGCCTGGAGAAGCATCTGACCATCAGCAGGACCTGATCAAGGACAATGAGGACAGAAGGAAGGTTAGAGTCAAGACTAGAGAGCAAGTCTTCACGGCTGTTCAGGAGAGCAGTTTCCATGCTTCTGGCTGCTCTGAAGCCAGACTGGTGGTCACGGAGAGAACAAACAGATTCATTATGGATATTAAGCTGGGGGGTGGCCAGCTTTTCCAGGAGTTTGTCCAAGAAAGGAGTGATGGAGATTGGTCGACAGTATGCCTGAGAGGAATGATCGACAGAGGGCTTCTTAAGAATGGGGTGCACAAGGGAGTGCTTAAGGGGGGAGGGAAAGGTTCCAGTGGCAAAAGAGTGATTGAAGAAATCGGCCAAGGCTGGAGCAAGGGGATGTCGATTTGGTCCTTAATGGTTCTGGAGGAGCAGGGGAGCACCTGCCATGTCTAGAAACATTGTTGGGAGTGAACAGGGGGAAGGAGGAGAAGGCAAGTGGAGAAATGGCCGAAGAGGGGCCTGGAATGGGAGAGGAGGTAGAGCAAGAGAGAGTGGACAAGATGTCCTGAGTTTCAGTGGTGATATGAGATGCCAAAGCTGAGCAAATGGCCTGGGAGGGAACAGGAGAGGTAGAAACTTATGCAGGATTGGCCAGCTCCTTACAGATTTTGAAAAGTTCAACCGAGTTGTTAGAGGCCACCGAGACACCGGCTTGGATGTAGGCTCTCTTTTTAGAGAGGACAGACAGTCTGTATTGACTTTGAAGCAGGCGGCAGGCCAGTTTGTCAGAGGGTGTGCTTGATGCCCTCCACTTCCTCTCAGCCACCCTACACTTGCGCTTAAGGGTGGCGAGGTCAGAATCGTAGCAAGAGTTGCACATGGAAGCGGGCTTCAAATGGATCCTCATGACAGGGTCAAGGACATCAAGAGTGTTAGGGATAGAGAGCTGAAGGTTGGAGAGGGCTGTGTCAGAGTGTGAGTCAGCCAAAGGTGTAGGATGAGGAGAGAAAGTAGCGGCAAAAGCCTCCACTGATCCACTGACTCAAGCTTCATGAGCTGGATGACTGAGAAGGTGGGTGGCAGCGCTGGAGTCAGTTTAACCTGAGGGTCAGAGTGTGACAGGTGAGAGGAGAGAAGAAAGTGGTCAGTCCAAAAGAGAGAAGTGGTGAGAGGGTTGGAGAGGGGAATGTCTGGCCAGATCAGGACATCCAGGGTGTTCCCTGCAGAGTGAGTCGGACCAGAGAGTAGAATAGAGAGAGAGAGAAAGATAGAGAGAGAGAGAGAGAGAGAGAGAGAGAGAGAAAGAGAGAGAGAAAGAGAGAGAGAGAGAGAGAAAGGGAGAGAGAGAGAGGGGGAGAGAGAGAGAGAGAGAGAGAGAGAGAGAGAGAGAGAGAGAGGTTACAAAAGAGGCACAAGTAGGGGCTAGTAGCATGCACATGGATGTTAAGGTCTCAGAGGAGGAGAAGTTGAGAGGTAGAGGCAAGGAACGAGGAGAGAGGTCAGCCCACTTTGAGTGGAAGAGGGCGACCTGGCTAGGTGGCCTGTAGATGGTGGATACAGTGAGAGAGAGACGAGGAGAGATAGAGGGCCTGCAGAATAGACATTCATAGGGGGAGTAGGCCTGCCTAGGAATGACAGAAGCAGGGATCCATTCTGGGAAGATCAGGGCTACTCCCCCATCAGGACGGTTGGTTCTGGGTACAAAGAGGGCCTTGTAGCCATCAGGAAGGAGAGTGTCAAAACCCGTGACAGAGCTGGCTGTGAACCACGTCTCAGTGAGACAGAGTACATCCAAGTCAAGCTCTTCACGGAAGGTAACCTATGTTGCAAAAAAGCCATAAAAAACTTCCAAAGTCATTTGGTTTAACAAGTATTTTAATAATTAACACTGAACACGGATTTTGTCATGTGTTGCTGCAACTATAAATCAATTAATGAAAAAATACATATAACAAACGACATGTCTGCAATCACACACCATTCTTCCCCTTCATCAGCTACCACCCATAGTTCCCTGAATTGTACCCCAGCAAATAAGTCCACCATGACATTTCAGCGATCTTCCTTAAAGTATCCATTCAGTGCTTTGCAGCAGTCTTCAGGTTTCAAATTAACCCATACACGTTTGTGCCATTAAACTCTTCTCTTTTATAGCAGCTTTAATAATAATAATAATAATTATTATTATAATAGTAATAATTATAATAATAATATTACATTTCTAGCTAGTGCTTTATGGTGGATAACTTCGTCTTGTAGGTGTTGTAATAAGTCTTATTACTATACAATTTAATGGTAATGTAATGTAAAATGGTCTTGCATAATGCACCTTGGCTATATTTCGGTGACCTGTGGGACCCAGTTGTGTCAAACAAAGTGTTGGGTGGTTAGTGGGGAAAAAGAAGAGGCAGGAAGGGAAACCTGTGGTATTGATGAATGCAGGCCAGAGGTACCAGAGTCCTAGGTGCTGATATTGTTCTATGTGGTTTGTGGCATTGACATTTGGGTCTATGTTTTATACAGTAGTTAAAACCCAAGATCTATGAGATGGCAGCGTGAGGCGACTGCAAGAGCCATAGGCAGGGCGTGGGGTATGGCATGCTGAAGAGGTTATGATGTAGTGGCCACTGTCACTCCTACGCAGATCTACTCCTCTTTTGAATGCCTTGTCTGTCGACTCTCTCCTAGCTATTCCCTTACCGTGGCTACTATCTATCGGCCACCTGGTCAAATTTCCTCCTTCCTCTCTGAGTGGGCGGACCTCTCCTCCTCACTCCTCTCCTCAACCACTCAACTCCTCTTTCTTTGAGACTTCAACATCGACCTGGATGCCTCCTGTCCTCCCTCTGGACTCTTTCGCGACCTCTGCAACTCTCTCTCACTCTCTATTCTCCCGTCTGGGCGGACTCATTCTACAGGGCACACTCTTGATGCTCTGATCTCTTCTGACCTTCCCCTCTCTGTCCCTCTCTCCACTCCTCTCTCCTGGAGTGATCACTTTCTCCTATCCTCCCACCTCACCTTCCCTACCCCACAGGCAAAGCCACCCTCAGCACTGCCACCCTCCTTCTCGGTCATCCGACCCATGAAGCGCGTGTCAGTTGAGGCTTTCGCTGCAACCTTCTCACCCCCCACCCCCTTCGGCTGACTCCCACCCTGACACAGCCCTCTCCACTCTCCACTCTGCTATATCTGATAATCTTGATACCCTTTCCCCTGTCATGAGAATCCGCCTGAAGCCCAAAGCCAAATGTAACTCCTGGTATGACTCGCATCTCGTCACCCTTAAACGCAAGTGCAGGGTGGCAGAGAGGAAATGGCGTGCTTCATGTTCATCTTCTGACAAACTGGCCTGCCGCCTGCTCCAAAGGCAATACCAGCTCTCCGTTCTCACCAAGAAGAAAGCCCTTATCCAAGCCTGCATCTCTGCGGCATCTAACAATTCGGCCGAACTCTTTAAAATCTGCAAGGAACTGGCCAACCCTGCTGCAGTCTCTACCTCTCCTGTCCCCTCCCAGGCCCTCTGCACGGCACTGGCCTCTCACTTCATCTCAAAAACCCAGGACATTGTGTCCTCACTCTCCTCCTATTACCTCCCCCCCTCTATTCTCTGCTCTTCCTCTGGCCCTTCTATAGCCACCCCTCCTCCCTCCTTCTCTGCCTTTCCCCTTTTTTCTGCTGACGAGGTTTCGAGACAAGTTCGATCTATGAAAGTCTCGTCAAAACAGGTCCACCCCTGTTCCTCCAAAACTATCAAGGACCACATCGACTCCTTGGCTCCCACCCTGGCTGACTTCTGCAATCACTCCTTCGCCTCTGGAGTCTTCCCATCCCCCCTCAAGCACTCCCTTGTGCTCCCCCTTCTTAAGAAACCCTCTTCCGACCCCTCCTGCCCGGCTAACTATCGCCCAATCTCTATCACTCACTTCCTGGGCAAGCTCCTGGAGAAACTGGCCATCTCCCAGCTTAATCTCCATGCTGAATCTGTTGGTAGTCTTCATGACCATCCGTCTGGCTTCAGAGCTGCCAGAAGCACGGAAACTGCTCTCCTGAACATCCGTGAGGACCTGCTCTCGAACCTTGACTCTAACACCCCATGTGTTCTCATTTTGCTCGATCTCTCTTCTGCCTTTCATACTGTCAACCACACCATCCTGCTCAACCGTCTCCGTGATAACCTGGGTATCACTGGTCAGGCTTTGGCGTGGCTGACCTCTTTCCTCTCCAATCGCCCCTCCCAGGTCTAACTGGGGTCCTTCCTCTCTGACATCTTTTTCTCTACATGTGGTGTCCCCCAGGGATCTAACCTCTCTCCCTGGCTGTTCAACCAGTATCTGGCACTTCTTGCCCACCGCATCGCCACTCTCTGCCCCAACTTTCAGTGCTATGCAGATGATACCCAGCTCATTTTCAGGCTACCCTCGGCCTCCTCTTACCCTTCCTTTATCTCCGACTGTCTTTCTGCTATCCATGAATGGTGTGCCGCCAACGATCTCTGCCTTAATGCCAGTAAGACTGAGATTCTACTCATCAGCACACCCACTCCCTCCTTCTCTGCAGCTCTCTGGCCAGCCTCTCTTGGCCCTCTTCCTGCTCCTACCTGCAAGGCAAAAAACCTCGGGGTCATCTTCAACTCCACACTCTCTTTCTCTCCTCACATATCTGACGTCTCTAAGAAGTCACACTATCAGCTACACCTCCTCAGAGGTATCCTTCCTTTCCTCTTCTTCCCCCAGAAGCTCACTGTCTCTAGAGCCCTGGTTCTCTCGAAGCTGGACTACTGTAAAAGCCTCTATCTAAATCTGCCTGCCTCTACTCTCCGCCCTTTTCAACTCATCCAGAACAGGACTGCGAGTCTTGTCCTTGGCCTCAAGCCCAGGGACCGTATCTCTCCAGGACTGAAATCACTACACTGGCTCCCAGTGACTGCGAGGATTAAGTTCAAAACCCTCTGCATTGTCCACAAGGCCTTCTGGGGCCTTGGGCCAAAATACCTTCAACTCTCTCTTCCTAAATATCTTCCTTCTCGAGCTCTTCGCTCCTCCGCCTCCAACTCCCTCAGGGTCAGCCGCTTCTCCAAGCAACGAGTTGGGGGTAGATCTCTCTCCGCAGCAGGGTCCTCCCTCTGGAACAGCCTTCCTGCTCCCTGAAACTTGAGGAGAACCATCTCTGGTTCCGGAAGCACCTCAAAACCTTCCTCTTTGCCTCCGCTTTCTCTCCCCCTTTGCCCTCCTTGGCCCAGTCTCTCTTCCCTGCACTGCCTCCCTTGCAACCCCTGCACTGCGGGACTGTCTCTGTATCTGTATCCCTACAGCCCCTCCTCCCAGCACTTGTCTGCACTTACCTTGCACTTGCCTCCAGCCGGCCCTTATTATTTATCTTGTATTCTACTAACCCTGTACTGCACTTTGCCCTCTCCCTTTCCCCCTGCACTTTTCCCTTTCCCTCTACCCTTGCACTTGCGCGATCTGAATGGCACCTCGCTTAGTAGGATCGTTGTCTGTCTCCCCTTGTTCCCCCCAGTCTCGTCGCGCCTTGAAACACTTGTGTATAGGTGCGTTACAAATGCCATATCATATCATATCATATCATATCATATCATAGTCTGCGAGATTGGTGCTCTGATTGGTCTTTGTTTCCAGGTTTGTGATGGCTATAAAGTTGTTAACATCTAAGTGGCCCATCCTTTGGGAGATGCATGACCATGTTGGATCACTTGAGTGGTCCTGGTGGGTTTTAAAGTCCCAGTCTGTGGTGGCTAGAGGTGGAAGGTTTCAATTGGTCTGGCCTTGGGTGGGTACAGTACTACTTTTTGTTTTGCAGACCAACAAACAGCCGGGTTTAAGGGATTTTCAGAAGAAACTGTGTGAAGTCACCTGGGCATTGGTCTCCATAGCATGACTGATAGGAAGTTGAAGGATACTGAAGATGCATAATTTATCAATCGCTGAAAGATGAAGGCTAAAATGAAAGTGTGTGATGGCAGATTGCAAACAAATGTTGCAGGCAAGCCCATAATTAACTAGTAATCATGCAGCACACTTATCTTTGGTTTGTAAACTATGACAACCCTACTCTGACTCTGCAGTTCTGCAGTTAGCTCCTGATAGAGTGAAGGGTCAGTTTGACTAACCTTCAAGGACAAGTAGGCTCTGGGCCTCAAATACATATGGAAACCCAGAATCAGAGATCCACATTTGAAGTAAAAAGCGGTCCAGTATCATTTAAGCATAAACATTTCGGAGGCAACGAACTAACATTGCCCAACATTAAAAATGCAGAAGAGGTGAATGAAGTCAGTATAGAGTGTGATTATGGTGATTGAGGGTCAAAGTGTAGCTTGCTAGCTCTTCACCTGTTCTGCACGAGTGATGCTCGCACTTCTGTTGCTCATGCACTCACGCTGCACCAACCTCATTTATCCCATCCGGGGGAAACGGCATACTTGCTCTAATCCTGTATGTCCACCTATAAAAAATTATCTTTTGTTTTCCATGCCACCGCACCCACATACTCTTCTTTAACTTCTCATTTTGTGCCCTCACAATGATACACAATGATTGTGATAACATGTAAATATTCCAACAGTTTGGATGAATGACTATGGGAGAAAATAATCTATAATATATAGAAACATATATTTTGAGTTGTCCCCTGCAATTTTAAGTCTTGTCTTTAGCACACGTCATTGGATATTCTTGTACCATAGCCGTGGTTTTAATTTCAGACTATAAAGGCAGGATTATAGGTACCAGAATACAATGTGAAGTTTGGGACTGGTTTAGCATCTCATACTTGACAAATGCTTTGATATGTCTTTAATATTCTCACTGGGTTATATATGTGTCATAGTCACCTGTCCTCAGTCATTGTTCAATGTGAGTTTATGGTTTGTTATTATTAATTATTATTATTATTATTATTATTATTATTATTATTATTATTATTATTATTATATTAATTGAGTGCTGACCTAGCTTCGGGAAGCAACAGAACGCTTTGCAATCTTAGAAGGAATAACACAATGTGGGAAACAGAGAAAACGGGAGCGAGGAGCTAGCAGGCAAGTGTGGGCAATTGGCAGCAACAGATCTACAAACAACCAGGGTAGTTGACAGTAGGTGTTGTACCCTGGGGGAGGCCCTGTGGTGGAGTGTGGGCCCCCCTGAGTCGGGGCACCAGCGCGCGTATGCGGCGCGCAAGAACACACACCGGAGACGTCTGCCTGTTCCGGCGCTCCGGCGCGAACTGCCCCGGGCACCGCCTTTATTAACTGGCGCGCATGCGCCGGCCCGCTGGGCCGCGCATGCGCGCTTCGTGTACCACGTACACTACATCCCTCCTTTTCCCCCTCAAACAACAAACACATTAAACATGGGGAGCCAACATGGCTCAAAACAAATTATACTTAACAGACTTAGTTACTCAGGCTGCCGAGTCCATGATAAAATCTTGGAACCTTTGCGGGGGGCGGCGCCCTTCCCTGCGCGGGTACCTGGGCGAGCCTCTCTCGAGGTTCTCTGGCCTCCCAGGATCTTCGGGCGGTTCAACGCCTTCCTGCGGCGCCTCTGCCGCTAGTCCTTGGTCAGGATCGGTTTCTTCCCCCGCTGCCACGGGTCCTATGCGCTTGAAGAAGGACACGTTTCTGGTCACCGTCCCTCGCGCGTTTGCAGCTGTGACCATGGAGCCTTTGACATGAGTTACTCCCATTGGTTGGGTTTCGTAAGTCATCAAGAGTTTTCCTTCCGGTTTCCTGTTCCGGACAAGGACGGTGTCTCCTACTGCTATCTCTTTCTCCGGCAGCCTCCGCCTTGTTGTCTCGCTCTCGTTTCTCGCGGCTCTGTCTGCTGTCACCTGTGCGCTATCGATCATTCCTGGGCGTCGGTCTCCCGCTTCAGGTATCAGCCCTCTGGGTATTCGCCTGAACAGCGCCTCGGCGGGTGCGATTCCGGTGGACCGATGTGGGGTGGACCGGTACTCACGGAGAAAGTCGATTAGGTTGTGTCGCAGGTCCTCCCCTCCATTGACAGAAATACGAAAAATTTTGTTAAGCGTCCGCATGAAACGCTCAACCTCTCCATTGGCCCTTGGCCACAGCGGGGTCACCTTCCTGTGCTTGATGCCTCGTTCTGCGCAGTATCTGGCAAACCGCTGCCCTTGGAACGGCGCTCCATTGTCTGAGCAGATCTCAAGTGGGAAACCATGGGTGGCGAAGATTTTGTCCATAGCCAGGATGGTGTGATCGCTGGCGGTGGATTCCACGAGTTCCACTTCCGGGTACCTCGACCACTGGTCTGTGACTACCAAGAAATATAGACCTCTTCCGGTCGAGCCGGAATCTGCGTGCACCGTTCCCCATGGCACGTCGCTCCGTTCCATGGCCTGAATGGGTGGACCCCTTTCCGCAGGACTCGTGGCCTGGCAGGGGATGCAGGTCCTCACGAATTCGGCCACCCTGTGTTCCAGATCGGGGAACCAGACCTTCAGCCTGAGGCGCGCCTTCATCCTCGCCATGCCTTGGTGCCCTGTGTGGGCCAACTGGAGGACTCTCATGACCAGCGACCTGGGGATGACGATCTGGTCCCCTCGCAGCAGCAGGCCGTCCGTGGACACCGAGAGCTCGTATCGAACTTTCCACAGCAGTTGTAGGTCCCTTTGTACCTCTGGGTTCCTTCTGGCATTGTTTAGGAGGACGTCCCGCCACTCCCCTGTGGCCACCGCCTTTTTCACTCTTAGGAACGCCTCGTCAGAGTTCGAGTCGTCCGCAATGTCCTCTCTCGACAAGGCTACTGGCAGGGCTGATTCAACGACGAGATGCACAGCGTCCCCAGCGTCTGACATCTCTACGGGACTCTGGGCGTTCCTCGTGCCTGGGTGGCGAGAAAGGTAGTCAGCAGGGTTATGAGTGCCTGGGCGGTATACTAGCTTGACGCCGTATTCGATGAGGGACAGCATCCATCTCTCGATGCGGGGAGGCGGCTTGGAAGATGTTCCAGACAGGATAGGAATCAGGGGTTTATGATCCGTAACCACGACGACGGGTTTGCCGAGGATGTAGATTCTGAAGTGTTTGCACCCCCACAGGATGGCAAGGGCCTCCCTTTCTATCTGGGAATACCGCCTTTCCGTGTCGGTGAGGGCTTTGCTGGCATATGCTATGGGTCTCATGGCCCCTAGTTCGTCTGCCTGCATGAGGACTGCCCCCAGTCCCACTGGGCTGGCATCGACCACAATCTCTGATTCCCGGCTGGGGTTGAAGTAGGCCATTGTCTCCTGCTCTGACAGGGCTTCCTTGATGGCATTGAAGGATCGTTGTTCAATCTCAGTCCACTGCCAAGCCACGTCATTTCTCGTAAGTGCCCTCAGTGGTTCTGACAGAGAGGCCAGGTCTTTGATGAAGCGGCCGCAGTAGTTGACCATCCCCAAGAAGCTCCGAACCTCCGCCGGTGATGTGGGTGGAGGCGCATCTCTTATGTCCTTCACCTTTCCAGGGTCCGGGGATATGCCTCCCGCATGGAAGGTGAACCCGAAGAATTCCAGCCGGTCTTTGAGGAATTCGCACTTTTCTTGGTGCAGGGTTAGGCCTACCGCCTGTAGTCTCTCAAACGTGCACTCTAGCCGTTTAAGGTGTTCACTTTCCGACCTGGCGAAGACCAAGATGTCGTCGGACATGTTAATGACACCCTTCAGACCGGACAAGGCTCCTCTAATGGCATTCTGGAAGACCTCAGCCGCGGACGAGATTCCAAAGTTAAGTCTCTTGTACTGGTACAACCCCTCGTGAGTAGTGAACGTCGTAATGTACCTCGACTCGGGGTACAGTTCCAACTGGTGGTACCCAGACCTGAGGTCCAGTTTGGAGAAGACTTTGGCGCCTTGAAGTTCTCCGACGATGTCATCTAGAGTGGGTGTGAGGTGACGCTCCCTTTTGATGGCGGCATTTGGGAGCCTCATGTCCACGCAGATGCGTACTGCCCCTGGCTGTTTCGGCTTTGGGGCTACTACGATGGGCGAAACCCAAGGGGTGGGGCCTTCCACTCTTTCGATGATGTCCCGGTCGACTAACTGTTGCAGCTCCTCCTCCACTTGGGCCCTTAAGTGAAAAGGAATCCGGCGGTGCTTGAGGGCTGTCGGCCTCACGGACTTGTCGATGTGCAGGCGAATGGGCTCTGCGTTCAGTTTGCCAATGCCCTTAAAGAGAGTCTCAAACTTGTGTAGCATGCTTTTCAGATCGGCGTGGTATACCCCAAACGTGAAATGGACAATGTCGAGCGCTTCTGACGCCGCACAGCTCAACAAGGAATGTGGGCTGACGTTGGTGACGAAGAACCTTGCTTTGATGGTGTTTTGTCCATGAGAGACTGGGGCAAAAAACACGCCTTGGATGGGTAAGGGTGTTTCCCCCCCGAATGCATATATTCGTGCCGTGGACGCTGACAGTTCCGGTGGGCCTGGCAGGGCCTCATAATGTTTGGTGGCTAGCACGCAGACCGAAGCCCCAGTGTCAATGAGAATGGGGGTAGGAACGTCATCGATGTTGACAGTGCATGTGGGTTGGCGCCTCGTGCCAGGACCTTTCACGATGCCGGAGATGAAGAAAACCTCTTCCTCCTCCTCTTCTTCTTCCGCGATATCCAGGTCCTGCAGGCCCTGATCGATCGAGGAGATGCCTCTCACTCTGCGAGCGCCTCCTCGTCCAACTCTCTCCGGTCCCCTTCCTGCTGCAACGGGGGAAGCAGCTCGGCACATCCTGGCATAGTGCCCCGGTGTGCCACACCGGGCGCATGTTCTCGACTTTGCCGGGCAGTCACCACTGTGGGGGAGGTCATACCCACAGTATGAGCACGATGGGGCGTTGCCTGGTGTGGGCGTGGTATCGGGCCTTCTCGGCGCCCATCTTGACCTTACCGCTGCTGACCGCCCCACTGCAAATGCATCCTCGTTATTCCTTGGTCGCGTGGCAGCGTCCATTTTCGCACCTCTGGCTTCCGCCAGCTCATGTGCTCTACCCAGGTCCAAAATTTGCTGGAGGGTCAGGCCAGGCTCTCTCAATACCTGCCTCCGAAGTTTTCCGGAGTTGCACCCCTGCAGTAATTGGTTGCGGACCATTTCTTCCTCATTGACCCATCTGCAGGAGGTCGCCAGGTGTCTCAGGCGGGCGCAAAATTGGTCTAGGGGCTTGTCGTCCAATTGTCTCTCAGCGCCCATGACAAACCTATCAAAATCCACGTTAGCCATGGGGAGAAAATGGTCTTTGAGTGCCTGCTTGACTGCGTCATACGTGACCACGGGGATGACGAGGGAGTCGTAGATCTTGTGGACTTCTGCGCCTGCCGAGTAGATCATGGTCGCGATTTTGGTGTCATCATCGTCCACCCCAGATGCCCTGAAGAACATATCTAGTCTTTTGACCCACAATAGCCACTTCGGGCCCAGCTCGGAAGGGGAGCCAGTAGTATCGAATTCCGGCATGGGGGCTAGGGAGTTACGAGCTCTGCGGGGGATTGGGGCGGCGGCACCCTCATCGTCAGCTTCTTCACCCATCTCTGCGCCACGTACTCACAGTTGTCTGTCTTGAGAGAAGGGCGGCTTGTCCTGGTCTCGTGGTAGGGTTGGGGTGTAAAAACCCACTTCTTTGTTCTTAATTGCCACAGCTCTCTGCGCCTGCAGGACTGTGGGCTTTCCAAAAATTTTCAGTGTTCTCCAACACCGCTGGCGAGTGGCGCACGAGCACCCTGTCGGGCCGCAACCACTGCCGCCACGTGTGAAGGGGGAGCGAGTGAAAAGAAGATGGCCGCCGGCGCTCCGCGGGTCCGTAATACAGCAGACTTCTGTCTCTCCGAGGTAGTCGGGCACGGAAGCAGACCGTACCTCCTCGTCGCCAGTGTTGTACCCTGGGGGAGGCCCTGTGGTGGAGTGTGGGCCCCCCTGGGTCGGGGCACCAGCGCACGTATGCGGCGCGCAAGAACACACACCGGAGACGTCTGCCTGTTCCGGCGTGAACTGCCCCGGGCACCGCCTTTATTAACTGGCGCGCATGCGCCGGCCCGCTGGGCAGCGCATGCGCGCTTCGTGTACCACGTACACAACAGTAGGGAGCATGTCACAAAATGTAAGGTAGGGTGGGGAGTGCAGGGTGTATGGACCTAGGTGTTAGGGAGGAGCCATTCCTTGAAGAGGAAGGTCTTGAGCTCTTTCCTGAACTGTAGTAGCAATGGGGTAAGTCTGATGTTGACAGGAAGGGGGTTCAAGAGTCTTGGAGCATAGACAGAGAAGGCCTGTCTTCTGGTTCGTTCCTTCCTGCACCGTCGGAGTTCAAGTCTGCACATTTCCCTACTTCTGGTGGATTGCAGGGTTATGGATATGCTGAGTTTCTCTGTGAGGTTGCTTGGGGACTTCAGAGTGACAGCCTTGTAGATTATGCAACAGGATTTGAAGATGATACTGCCTTGCAGCGGGAGCCTGTGCAGTTCGATGAGGATTGGGGTGATGTGGTAAAATGTGTGGATTCTTTTAAAACTAGAAGGCCTTCCAAAGGGGCATTTCCACCATCTAGATGTAAAGGACCAATAATTGGACAGTGGATCTGAAGTTGTTATCTGTTATGAAGGGTTTGATTTTCAGCAAGAGAGAAAATTGGTGTCAAGTAATTTGTGTCTTCCTTGCTATGTGCTTCCTGAACGTAAGGTGTCTGTTGATGTTGAATCCAATGGCAGTAGGGGCAAGCTGGGGTGTGAAGCCCTTGGGGTTCATAGCAGAAAGCCAGGTGTAGCATTTCATGCAGTTTAGAGTATGGAATGCTAGAAGAAAGATGCACTAAGGAAAGCTGTTGGGTCATTTGAAAGTAACTGTGCTTAGGAGCCGGTGGGCGTACATGAGATCCTTAATAAAGAAAAGTTTACCTGCAATCCGTTTCCTGGATCATTTTAGTGGCAACGAGGATACGGCACAGCAGCCCACAGAGTAGCCGTTTGTTATTGAACCCGGCAGCTCTTGTCTTCTTCCAGCCTGCTGTCTTAATGAGGAGCACCTTCAAGTGAGGGACCACTAGCCGGCATGGTACGAGGGGCGACACTGCACAAGAAGTGATCATCCTGCCAGTCAGCAATTCTTTTTGCAAAAACAAGGAGAGACCAAGTGCAGGGAGATAAAAAGTATCACAAGATAACTAACCATGCAGGGTATTCCACCTCCTAACTATTTTTTGGTTAGCATAGGTGAGTCCAGCATTCCGTGGAAACGTTGGAAGAAGCGTTTTGATCATTATCCGTTTGCAGCGAATGGTTTTAACTTTGCCAATGAGCGGAAGAAATGTCTGCTTATGCATTGCCACTAGCCGGCATGGTACGTGGGGCGACACTGCACAAGAAGTGAACATCCTGCCACAAAGTTAAAAAGTCAGTGAGCAGCACTTCCTGCCTGCTGCAAAAATCCCTGTGTCCATCTTCACATTTATACAGAAAAAGAGTGGGAGAAGGCCCTTATGCCCATGAAAATGCATGTGTCCAGTTTTGTAAAAAGAAGGGATGCAAAGGGGAAGTCCGTCCCCCCCAACACCAGCAGAGCGAGCTGCGGCAGGCACGAGTGACTGGAACCACTGTTACCTTAGAAGAAAAGACCAATTAGCGTCTCACTATGTGTGGCCATCTTGGTTTCCACGGAAACTAACATCAACATTGGAGAGACATCACCTGCACCATTAGAGGAAAGGCCTCAGAAGCGTTCATGCTGCTTGCCATCATTTTGGTTTCCACAGGAACCAGTATAAACATTGAAGGGTTTTTCACACGCCAGACCTCATTGTGTTCCCAAGGGAATTAGTACGCACGCACGTGTATGAACGAGCCAGGAGAATACACGGCTTGTCAACTGTGCACACCCAATGATTCACAAAAAGGAAATAAAACGAAGAATTGAGTTGTCAGTATTCAATTGAAGCCCACATATAAATACGGTTCCATTCTTCGTATATAGACAACTACAAAGAGTGCCTGCCAGTCAGCAGTTCTTTTCGCAAAAACAAGGAGAGACCAAATGCAGGGAGATAAAAAGTATCACAGGATAACTAACCATGCAGGGTATTCCACCTCCTAACTATTTTTTGGTTAGCATAGGTGAGCCCAGCATTCCGTGGAAACGATGGAAGAAGCGTTTTGATCATTATCTGTTTGCAGTGCATGGTTTTAACTTTGCCAATGAGCGGAAGAAATGTCTGCTTATGCATTGTTTGGGCAATTTTGTTGAGGAACAGTTTGAGAACCTTCCACCACTCTCTGATGAGGAATCAAGCCTCACTGAGGATGATAAATGCATGAAAATGCTTGACAAGCACTATGACAAATCCGTGAGTATCATACTCGAGAGGTAGGACTTTGCGAAAAGGAACAGTAGATTGGAATGGACAGACGGTTGAACAGTGCATCACAGCTCTCAGGTGTTTAGTGGCTTCATGCAACTTTGGCACCACTCTCAATGAGAGATTACGAGACCAGTTTATGTTAGAATGCAGCGATGGAAAGGTGAGGGAAGCCTTATGGTCGAAAAGCAACCCATCTATTGATGAAGTAATTAAGGTGGCTAAGGAAGTTGAACATGCAAACAAGTGTGTAAAAGTTTTAGAAAAAATAACTAAACCAGAAATGAAAAAAGAAGAAACTCTACAAGTAATGGACGTTTTTGCCATACAGGGAAAAAACATAGTTAGAAGGAAACTAGAAACTAGAAAGGAAAGTACGATAAAGGAAAAAGCAGGGAGGTTCAAAGAAAGAAAAGATTAAAGCGAGAGAAGAAGATGGTTTTGTTATGACAGTTTGTATTACTAAGCTAACAGCCACAAATGTCCCGGTATTAAAGCAATGTGTAAGAGGTGCAACAAACAGGAATACTTCACTAACTGTTCAAAGACAAAAGCTGAGAACAATGTGTTGATGAGTTGTGTGAAGAATTGGAAGAATGCACGTGTGTCATTGACAATGAAATAGGCAAAGTGGAGGATGAGGATGTCGATGTATAGAAGCCCAAGTCAACCATAGAGATTGGTGATATACATATAGATATGGTAATTGACCCTGGAGCCAAGTATACCTTGCTGCCCAGGGTAATTGTTAAAGCAAAAATGGGGTAAGAGATCACGCTCAATGAAGTAGATGTTAAACCAGTAGCCTATGGAGGCAAAATCATTGATTTAGAAGGTTTGTTTTGGTCTGTTATGTGATTTAAAGACAGATCAGCAAAAAGAAAGATTTATATTTCCAGCAAGGGGACATATCCACATCTTAGTTGGTCACATCAGAAGAGACTCAAAATAAAATTCGATCCAAATGCCGAAGAAGCAGTTCATGCTGTAGATTATGATAAATCAACAGAATGAATTACCCAACAATGGTGTGCACAGTGTGTTTTTGGAACTGCTTGGAGCTTGGCTGCTATTCTGCCAGTCCACGAACGCTGATAGGAAGACTTTTCTCACTATCTATGGCTGAGACATTCAGTGGGAGGACTCTTAATCCCCTGCACATGTGTAATGCGCAGGGTGCGCAGTGTGTTTTTGGAACTGTTTGTAGCCTGGCGGCTTCTCTGCCGGTCCTTGAACGCGGACAGGAAGTTTTTTCTCAGTATCTACGGCTGAGACATTCAGTGGGTGGTCTCGTAACCCCCTGCACACGCGGTGCGTGCAGTGTGCACAGTGTGTTTTTGGTATTTGTTGTGTGGAGGTGCGGTTGAGCAGCATGCCATCATTTTCTTCAGAGCTTGTTGTCTGGGGCTTGAGGGAATTCGAGGAAGTGGCTGCCCTGCCACCCACAGCAAGCTAGGGATATTTTGAACCCTGTGAAATCAGAGAAATGTGGTGGATCTATGCCATCTGATCCCATTCTTGAAACAACTCTCTACAGAAGATCTCGCTATAATCAAGTTCAGACGTGAAGGTGATCAGACCTTACCCATCTTCATTTGCATTCCATGGTCACCAAAAAGCATCTGCTCTCGAAAAGCCACACATTTCTAGAGTTGGATATGAAATCTCAGAACTATCATCACAGATTTCTGTAGCATCGCCCCCAACAAAGAGCCACATCAGAAAAGGAAACCCTAATATAAAACAAACCCGGGAATCGGGAATGGCCCTATCTGCACCGAAAGGTTTCTTTGAGGGTAACATGCAGATTCATCAGACATGATGGTGAAATGTTCTAAATGAGACGAAAAGCCTTTAATGAGGCCAAAAGCTATGATCACTTTGACGATCAAGTGAAATACACCACAAGATCTGCCTCCAAACCATCAGACACAACAGGGAGTGAGAAAATCACAGATTCTGATGACCCTTGGGCTTGGCTTCCTGTGGTCTTAGCATCAAAGAAAAAGAACTAGCAAAGAATCGATAGTTCTTGCCCACCCAAAGCCCACACAATTGTCTCGTGGAATACAAGAGGTTTTATCCATCTAACCCAACCAAATACCCTACCCTGAAAGGACCTGGAGATCATGTGCCTCCAAGAGACTTGGATGCACGAGGACCACTCTTGGATGGCTTTACAGTCCTGCTTACTCCGGCCATTAGAGGGTTGGCAGATAGACCAAGGGTCAGGCTTTTGACTCTCATTAATATTCAGCAGGCTATGAGATTTCTAATGCTGAGAACCCATCTGCATACATTCAATTTACACTATTAAGAAAAGGGGGGTTGCCAGAGACGGAAAAGTCACCTTCGCAAAGCCACCTATGCATACTTAACATATATTGGAATGACCCTGATGTAGACCCATTAGACATGATAAATAAGACCTCTGATCCTTGCAATATGGGTCTAATGTATGAAAATTCATCTATCATTATCTGTGGCGATTTAAACAATCCAGAAGAAAAATTGGAGGCCAGTGATATGAAAGGTAAAACATGAATGTGGTATTATTTTGTGAAAAGTCGCGATCTGCACATGACCAACGGTCATTTTGAGCCTAATAATGTATGCCATGCAACCTGCAAAAGGGGCGGCTCCTCCTCCACCATTGATGATATCTTTGTGTCCGGAGAGCGGAACTCGCTAATAACTAAGCTGGATGTCATCGTCATAGACAAAACAGAAAACAACTGGTTAAAACTATCCTGGAGAGCTCAAGCTTCTAAGTCACCTTTGCTCCTTCTTCTCTCAGTGATAGCAGACAAGGGAACCATCTGCATTTGGATGTTTTTAAAGTGGACCAACTAGCTGTAAACGTAGTTAATAGTTGGGGGCTCCTCAACGAAGGAGAAAGGAGAAATCAAGGCAGATTATACAAATCTGCTGGCGGTCTATATGACAAAAAATACCTCAGCATACGTATTATCCCACTCTCGTACAAAAACATAAAGAGATGAGGAAAGAGGTCCTGCTTACAAAGATTCTGCCACGTGTAGTGCAGGAGACACAAAGGAAACAAATTAAGTCAGCCTTTAGATCCTGGTGCAAAAATCATAGAGTGGCCCTCATCCAAAAAGATCTGGAATGTATGCTCACGGCAATTAACCACAAATGTGGTTCTTCTAAAAACACAGTTCCTAAGTCAGCACTACCTTGAAGCTACAGGTGTAATGGAAGCAGCTTGGGGGAAATTTTACGTAAACCTTTTTGAGGATCCTAATTGTAATAACATGACAGAGTCCTTGGCTCAGGAGGACTGCACTCTACCCTATGACCTAGACTCAATCCCTCAAAAGCTAGGAGACGCAATGGTATCTCTAATAAAATGTTGAAGGAACATCCGATACAACGGGACATTCTGATGGATCTAATTTGTCAAGAACTTTTAAAGCAAAAACAGATCTCGAAGTCCTGGATGACAGTTAACATGATTCTGATTTTTAAAAACGGATCCAGAGCTGAGCCAGCAACTATAGGCCCATTGCTCTCCTCGATGTCATGGGGAACGTTTATGCCTCTTTGCTGTTGAAAAAGATTGAATCATTGGTTGGAGCTTAATGCCTTACAAGATCCACTCTGGGCAGGATTTGTAAAGGGTCTGGGTACGGCACCTCCGGCATTTATCGGTGCAATGCTAAACGCGAACAGTCTGACCTCAAATAAGAACATCCACTTAGCCTTCGTGGACTTTATAAAGGCTTTTGATAGCTTTAGCCGAGATAGTCTATGGCATTAACTACAGGAGAAAAACTGCGTGGGAGATCTATTAGAACAACTAAAAAGTCTATATTCGAATATTTCTATAAGAATACGGTTGACAGCAGCAGGCCAACTAGGCAAATTAATTCAAACCTTTCAGAGAGTAATACAAGGATGCGCCCTGGCGCCTGCACTGTATAATTTTGACATCTCTGATTTGGGTAAACACATGGCTTTGAGCCGCTGCTTTCTGCCCAAACTGAGCAATATGACTATTACTCACTTACTATACCCAGATGATCTTGTTCTCTTGGACATCATATATATCAGTCTGCTCATGGGCTTACAGGACTATGCTGTGAGCAACCATCTGGAGATCAAAACAAAAATACAAAAATCTTATTCCTTAAAAAGGGTAGGGAAGGAAAGAAGAACAAATTCAAATGATTCCTGAATAAAGAAGAGATAATGAAAATACAGTCTTTCAAATACCTTGGAACCCAGAATTCATGAAGTAGGGTGGAATTGCCTGGTGTAGACTCATTAGCCTTAAGTCAGAATGCTGACAAACGAAGCAATGATAATCAAAAGAAAATACTGCAAATTATATTTGACCCCAATTATTGAGTTCTACAGAGCAAAAGTTCTACCAACCTTAACATATGGTTCGGTTGCACTCCTAAGTCTGCCTTCCAAGTGGTGGCCGCTTATGAAAGGCTACATTTGGAAAAAGCTGTTAGGCTTGCCATCATCAGTCCCTATTCAGCTTATAAGGAAAGAATTGGGCTTGAACTCGCTTCTAATGACGGTTCAATGGAAAAAATAAACTATCCTTGTGAAATGTTTGAGAGTCCCAGCAGTACCTATGATTCAAGCTATGCACCAGGAACTCCTTAAGAGATCAAACCTGTTAATTATCACTTGGGAAGACGAATGTAGGGCTCTAAAAGAGGCCTCAGAAACACAACCAGACGATCTACTGATTGCTCCAGCATTAGTTAAAAAGATTATAAAATGAAATGATTGGATAACAACACTTGATGAAGTCGCAAAAGTATCCCTCCATCACGACCTAGCAATGGAAGCAAGGAAAAGGAGTTCCCCCAAGCCGTACATCATCAAATGCCCTGACCCTGGGCTATGAAAAGCTTTCATGCATATACGATTCAACCTATGTACAACTAGTGAAATCCTCTGTGTGCTGGATTCAGAGCAATCAAAGTCCCCTTTATGTCAATGTTGTTCTATAAAGGAAAAGAAAGAAACTCTCAAACATCCCTTTAGGGGATGCCTGTTTTTCACGGAACAGAGATCACGTATCTTTGATTGCTTCCTGGTGAACTTGAGAACAATAACGCCTGACAGGTGGTGGTCATACCTGCTAAGTGGGACTAAAATCTCCTTGATGATTGCCATGGTCACTTTTTACAAACTGGTCCTAGAAAAAGAACTAGTTAAGAATGTTTAGAAAAATCCCCTGTAAGGTGATCAACTGAGGGACTTTACCCTTGTGGATGATATAGCTATGGTGGAAATGAAGATCGATGTCTCACCTGCGGGGGCTTGGATGTTTTGCTACAAGTTTTCCTAAAAGTTTAACTGTAAAATAATCTAAAAAACAAATAAAAAAATAAATAAAAAAAATGTGAACCTTCCTTCTGACAGTTTGTATCGCTAGAGTGTGCCATCCTGACCCCCCCACCCACCCCTATTTACCCTATCCCTCACATCAAGTGATTATAATATTGCTGGGAGGGGGTTGGGTAGGAGTTTGGGAATCGGAAGCCTATGGACTAACAACTCACAATTATTGAGCGATTGCGTGGAGACGGAGACAGAGTGACCTGTGGATCGGTGATGATTACCGATTGGGTGAGACCATGTAGGGTACAGCCCCCTACAAACAACGATTTTACAAACTTCACAAAACTAAAAACGAACAAGAAAAACAAATCCAACAGGTTATGAAGGAGCCAGAATGGTGGGTTCTCTGATCCGTTTTGAAATCTAGTGAGGAAGGAGTGAGGAATGGCAGGAGGAGTAGCTGTTAGGAGGGGGGTTAAGACTCCTTCGCCTTCAAAGGATCCCATAACCAAGTACTTTACATCTAAAAGTGCCAAGCAAATTAGAAGTCAAGTGGAACCACTAATGGAGGCTGTGCATGTGAATAGATCAACCAAAACCTGCTCCCTGGGTGCTACGATCAACTCCACCTTTAGGGAGATAGACACTAATTCTGTGTTAAGGCTCTGCTACCAGATGTGCTCTGGTGGCATGATTAATGAATCAGGAGAGTCATTGCCCACAAAAGTCTTTTGAACTCTATGGTTGTAGGCACTGAGATGTCTACATCACCCCCCACCCCACCAATGCAAGTACCAAGGGACCTTTCAATGACTGCCATCTCCCAACCGCAGGTAATGGCTCCTTGCGGACCACAATGAGTGAGGAACATGCTTCTGTCCCCCGCCCGTGTCTCCTAGCAAATGAAGATGAAGAAGTGGGTGTAGGCCAAGAGGCATCAGGAGACAACGATGCAGGCATTAATTGCTTGGGGTCGGGTGCCCTGCTGACCCAGTTGGAAGTAGGTGCCTCGTGGGATGAATTAAACTTTGCGGCAAAAATACTCCTTAAATTGTGTGGTAGTATCCACAATGAAGTTATTAAGCATGCAGATTATGCTGCTACAAGAAGGGATGGATGCCTGTCTGGAAGCCACCCATAAGAGTGGAGATGGGAGTAAGACGGGGCATCAAATGGAGATGGAAACGGCTCTGGCCGAAGAATGTGCAATTATCATTCCATCACAAAGTTCTGGCTAAATTGATGCTAGCCTGGAGGTATCAGCCTAATCACCAGCAAGCTATCTGACCTATAAACAGCACCTCTGTTTGAATAAGGGAAAGAAAAAGAAAGGAATCAAGGCTTCAAAAAGTGGGGAGATTGCTGCTGGTGTGTCGCCGACAGACCGTTCACAATTCAACTCCACTATAGCATTTGGTCCCACTTAAGAAATTTGACAAAACGTCAAAGAAAAAGAGCTGCCCGCAGAGCAGAAAGAAGTGCAACCTTTTGAGTGATGGTATTTTGACACGCTGGCTTTTAAAAGAGCAGGTGGAAGAGGAGCTGCTCTCTCAAACTATCGATGCAAATTGCAAAATGCCAGTGTCTGCGACAATAGCTTGCCTTGCACCCCCACACTTCGCAAGTGAACTTCTTAGGGTTTGTGACAAAATCCAGGGTCTTCGAATTTTATGTTCAGCTGACTTTGAATATGTGGAGCCCATGAAGGGAAGGGTGCTGGGGAGATCTGTGGTCCACTGTTGTCAGCCGGTAACTACCTCCCTGCTCCGTGACCAGTTGGAATCACAAGTATTCTTGGGGTACGAGCTGGATAAACCTATAACTCGAGGGGAAGGCCTATCATGTTTTAGCTGTAGCAAGACTTGCCCAGAGAGTTCCCCAAAGTGGGTACGATATGCCAGCGACCAGGTTCGACAACACTCAAGGCTTGCTTTGGTTGAAAGCTATGTTAGTGGGAGCAGAGAGTCAACTACAAAGATCTATATCCTTAACCTCGTGGAACACTAGAGCCCATGCCATTTTTTTGCAAAAGTGCCCTTTCCCTAGAGTTCCTGGTAAAACATGACGTGTACATGCTACAGGAGACCTGGCTGGTGGATCAGTTTCTGCTCGATGGGTTCAATATTCACCAGTCCAAGGCAGAGAAAGGATTATTGTGGTGACCATTTGGGGGGCTGATGATTGGGGTATCTAACGTCCTTACATCGAGATTGATTGCTCCAGTCGAGAAGGGGGGGAACATGCTAGTAGTAGAAGTATTATTGGGAGGACCCCTGGCCTGAACCAGGAGCTCCTCATCAACGTTTATGACCCCCGAGGTGGGTTAGTAACTGAGGTCATCTTTGAGTACGTTGACAAGGTAATCACAGAATGTGGTACAGCTAACATGAATTATGGCATTATCCTGGGAGGGGTTTTGAACCCAAGGTTAGGTGATCACTCAATTGAGGGGCACTTTGGTGAGGGGATCTCTACCAATAGAATGGAGTTAGAAACAGTAAATGCAAAGGGGAAAAAATGGCTAGCGTTTCTCAGGGACTGGGAATTGATAGTGATAAATGGCAGGACCAAGGGGGACATACCTGAGAAGCCCAAATGGCAGGGTGTGAAAAGCCGGCTACCCTGGATTATGTGGCTTGTAACAACATCCTGGTTGAGAGAATTATATCAATGTCAGTGATAATACAAATTGAAAGAAACCATGCTACCCTAATGGTGGAGTGGGGGTGAGAGCATAATGGGTTGAAACAACGAGGGCTAGCTGACTTGGGCATCTCTCAGCAAGGACATTGATTGCAATGGTCAGACAGAAATGTGAGTAGGGCATATGAAATGCTAAAGAATGAGCTCAGCAATTTAAGGTTACATGTATACTCTTGGTCTGCCAATTATATAGAGGAGTGGCTTGAGGACCTATCTTGCCAAACAGGAAATAGAAAGTGTAAGACCATATCTAAAACCGGGAATGAACGTAAACATGGGAATGACTGAGAAATGAATAAGGCTAAAAGAATGTTGAGGAGACAACTGAGTGCAGTGGCATATGCCAATGCCGCCCATGATAAGGTAAAGCAACATGCCACCGGCTTGAAGAACCAATATTGTCATTGGGTAAGCAGAAGGACTAGGGAAGGAAGGCTTGGTGACTGGCAGAATTTGATCAAGGCTTAACTCACCTGTAAAGTGGGAGAAATGTGGAGGATTCTGGCGGGTGCTAGGAAGCCTACGGTCCAGATGATATTGGACCCAATTGAAGAGCAAGTATGGACTAAGTTCCTGGAGAATAAAATGCTTATAGTATCTAAAATAGGAGTCAAGATTGGACATGATGCTTCTAAACGGCCTAATGGCTTTAGCCGGCATAACATTTGTAAGCATCTTCACAACCTTAAAAACTCTTGAGCAACAGGCCCAAATGGCCTTTCACCAGCAGTTCCAAGGGGAGATGTTGAGACCTGGGTGGAAGTTTTACACCCATCGTTTATTAACGTGTGCCAATGTAAAATTATTCCAGATTCCTGGAGGAAGGCGATCTTGGTCCCAGTTTTAAAAACAGTTGATTGTTTAGTCCCGGAAAATTACTGTTTGTTGTCCTTACTCGATGTTACCGGTGAGGTATTTACATCGTATGTCCTGGAACATCTCCAGGCATGGGTCAATGCAATGAACATCTTACATCCCTGCAGACTGGTTTCTGACCAGGTTCAAGTACCGTACACAATCTTAGAGTACTGGACACGATTTTTTGCCCAGGCTAGAATCCTTGCTACTCCGTCAATATGTACCGCATTCCTTGACTTCCGGTCAGCTTTTGACCAGGGGGACTGCAGTATTTTGTGGGGAAAATTGCTGCAATCGGGGTGTCCAAGCTTGCTTTTGGAAGTTATCATGGCTCTGCATGCCGAAAATACAGCTCGGATTAGGCTGGAAGATCAGGGCGCCCTGTCAGAAATGATACTCATTAATAGGGGTGGGGTGAGACAAGGGTGCACACTAGCCACGCTGCCTTTTAATATCTATGTAGCTGATTTTCTGGATAGATTTATGGCAAAAGCTGGTTGTTCTCCAAAGATAGGCCACGTGGGGATTGGGGGTATGCTTTATATCGAAGACTTGGCCATTTTAGACCACAAGTTGACCGGAATCAAGGCGATGATGGAAGAGCTGGCTAGTTATGCGAATGAAACCAAACTGTCAATAAACCTTGATAAAACTAAGGCAATGCTGGTGTCATCAAAGAAAATGAGTAGGGTGAAACTGCTGACCTCGGTCGGGACCATCAAGTATGCAGATTGTTATAAATATTTGGGGCTCGAGATTTCTGGGACTTCGGGATATGCCGACATTATAGCCTCTAAGTTAACCAGAGCCAGACAAATAACAAGCATGTGCAGGAAATGTGTAGGGGACCATTCTGGCTTTTCCCTAAAAGGGGCGCTGACTTTTTACAAACAATGGCTGTGCCCATCTGTTTTGTTTGTTTGTTTATTATTTATAGTGCGCACCAGACCCGGGAGTACCAGGGCGCAGAAAAAGATGTACAAATGATGTTTTCAGCTTAGGTTACAGGGCTGCTGTACAGGCCTATGCAACAAGATTAGAACAACGTGTTCTATACAGACAGTGGTCAGAAGCATTAGATATTATATACAGGCATTATATACAGGCATGAATCAATACTAAGACTGACTACAGGATGTTATAAATGTAGCAATAGGTAACATTATATACAGTGTAATACGGGAAGCTAGGGTACAGGCGGTGAGTCTTGGCTCTACGTTTTAGCAGTCATTTTCTTTAATCCAGTTGATAATATTGTGTATGAAGTGCCGGTATATATGGTCCGCCCTCAAAGACGTGGGTAAGGTGTTCCAAAACTATGCAGATTTAACTAGGAAACTGCAGCCTCCAGCTTTGGTAGGTAATTAGAGTTGGCAGTTCTTGCAGGCCGGTTGGATGAATGTCTGTTGAATCTTTCGGCGGCCTTGTTTAGAGACTTATATGTAAGTGAGGTGGTTTTTAGCAGAATTTTATCATTGGTCGTGAGCCAGTTGTTCTGTCTCCTTGTCTCAGACAGAGCCGTTGCTAGGGGGGGCTAAGGGGGCTATAGACCCTGATCTTTTGGTTTTAGCCCCGGATAGAATCTCAGGAGCTGCAGCCAAAAGACTAGCTAGCCCCAGTCCCAACAGTTCAGACATTAGCGTAGCCCCGGGTCTTTTCCAGACCTAGCAACTCCCTGGTCACAGATATATGTTCTTTTTTTATACCCAACGCTGCTCCAAGGGGTTATTTTGGAGGATCTGCATTTTGTTGATGATGTGCTTGTTAGCCAACAGGTATAGGGAGTTACAGTAATCCAGTCTGGAAAGTATTAGCACTCTGGCCAAGGTGGTGCAGATGTTAGGGGAGAGAAATGGCTTGGCAACTCTAGTTTACAGATATAAGCAGTGGCACAGGCCATGGAGTTGACCTCGTTGGTGAAGGATAGGGTGGCATCTAAATAAAAACCTAAAGTTTTTACTTCTTTGGCCACTTTGATGGTGATGCTGTCGATGTTGAAGGTAGAATATTTATGGCCCAGTTTATTTAGATTAAGTGTGGTGCCGAGGATGATGAGCTCAGTTTTGTCATCATTCAGGCATATACCATGGGTAGCCATCCATGCCTGGATGATGAGGTAAACTCTATTTACCAAGGCCAAATCCTTGTCATAATCTCCCGTCAGCGGTATGAGGATCTGGGTTTCATCTGCATAGTTAGTGTAGTTGATATCAAGACCGTCGAGATCATCGAAAAGGGGATTAGTGAATATGTTGTACAAGGTGGGGGAGACACATGAGCCTTGAGGTACTCCACATGTGATGGGAATGGGGTCTGCAGATGCAGATGGAGCGAAGACATGCATGGTCCTATTGTTTAGAAAGGATTGAATCCAACCTATAGCTTCTTGTGAGAAGTGCGCTGCCGAGTCTAGGTGGTTACAAAGGACTATGTGGTCCACCAGATCGAATGCTGGTTATACGTCGAGAAGGAGTAACAGAGCAGTCTTGCCCTTGTCCTTGAGTGCTTCGATTTGGGCTTTAAGGTCTATCAGGGCTGTTTCGGTCCCATGTTGGCCTGACTGACGTACTCCTAGTAGATGGTTGTGTTCTAAATACTTCTGTATTTGAGGGTACGCTACCCTATCTAAGATTTTAAGCAGTAACGGTACTGTGGAAATTGGCCTGTAGTTGGTTGGTATGGTAGGATCTAATGTTTGTTTTTTTAGGAGAGGGAGAACCCAGGACTCCTTTAAGTTGCTGGGGAAAGTGCCAGTGGAGAAGGATGCATTAATTAGCTTTGATATGAAAGGTGAGAGGTCCCTGGCAGCATCTTTAATAATTTGGGATGGGCATTGATTGCCTTGGAAATTTGGGGATTTAAGGGGGAGGATGACTTTTTCAACATCGAGGATAGAAACTTTAGAGAAGCTGAAGCGGGGTGTGGAGTTATGTGGGGACGGGGGAGTGCTAGGTTGTGGGCTAGAATTTGTGATGTTGGCTTTTTTGTTGGCAATCATAACCTAAAGGGATTCTACTTTGTTAGTTAGGGGTTTTTGAATCTTGGTACACCAATTGTTATCCTTCACACAGTTGTCTGGCACAAGGATCGGGGTTTCGAGTTCTTTTAAGGTTACAAAGAGTTCTTTTATACTAGAATTGGCCTGCAGGATTCTCTTGTTGTAGGTGTTTTATTTGGCAAGGAGTATTTATTTTTTGTAGAGTGAGGAGATATTGCTAAGGATGGACCTGTTGTCGTCTGATGGAAGTATTCTCCAGGTAACTTCGCACTTTCCTTTTTCCCTTCTCAGAGCTTTCAGTTGTGGGGAGATCCAGGTGTTCAAATGCATTTTAAGTTTGCTTTTTCTCAATTTCAGTGGGGCAGTGGAATCTAAGGCTTCAGTCATTACTTTGTTGTATTCATTGACTAGGATGGTGGGATCGGAGGTCTCAGATAGAGAGTTGAGTGTGGGTAGTATTAGAGGTAATAGTTTGTCGACCGTAATATTTGTTTTGTTCCTAGTTGGAATGGGAGGGGCTGTGGGGTTATCTTTGATGGTTGGCGTTTTGCTTCTAGTGAGAATGCTAGAAGGTGGTGGTCTGTCCATAATTGAGGGGTAATGGACGTAATGGTTTCACTACAATTATGGTCTGCCACCCAATCAAGAGTTCTTGCTTTTTTGTGGGTAGGAAGAGTCACTCTTTGTGTGAAGCCTAATTCAGGGATATCGCCGGCAATTGTGGTAGCTTGCTGGTCTTTAGGGTCTTCGAATCCCAAATTAAAATCCCCTAGCAAGAGTGCCTGAAAAGTATTTTTTAGGTTGTCAGACAGGATGGAGGTTAAGTCCTCCTCGAACGACCCAATGGGGTCTGGGTGTCTATATATTAAGTTAATGGTTAGAGTTTGGGATCCGCCAATAGGTATTTTGGCAGTCAGGGGTTCGCAAGATTTAACATCAGATGAAGGGGCTAGTCTCATTGCTAAATTGGACTTGGCTATTAATGCTATTCCTCCTCCACGAGGTATAGTGTAGTCCTCTGGGACTGCAAGCATGAGAGCTGGGCCTGCTGCAGTATGAAGCCAGGATTCGGTGATAGCTAGGAAATCAAACGTTTCAGTCTGTATGAGGTCAGTTATCTCCGTAGCATGAGCTACTAGAGATCGGGCATTGATTAAGGCCCCTTTTAGTAGTGGAACGTTATTGCCTGTTGGTAGTTTAGGTAGGTTTTGGTTGATTATTTAATTCTTGGGTGAATTATGAGGTTTGTCTTGCTGGTAGTTAGCATTCTTGGGTGGCGGAGAGGTGAGTGAAGTTGTGTTAGAATATTTCGTTAGTGGATTTCTTTTCCTAATATTAGTACTGGTCATTGACCTAGCAAGAGGTTTGTATAGTTTGGGTAGTCTGGTGCGTAGCCTGTGGTTTCTGCAGGGGGTACTGCATGGTTTGTTCATTATGGGCGGATACTGAGAACAAACATTCAGAGTTGATAGTTGTGCTTGGTTCGCATCACTATGTACCAGTGGGATCCGTGGGTAGTCCATGAATACTCGTGAGTTAGTTCTTGTGGTTAAATTTGGTGTAGGAGGGGTGTGTGGGTTGATTGTGCTAGTCACTGAAATCAAGGTTAATATGGCCCTCATTAGGACTGTGTAGATGCCTGTCACATACATAGTGCACTAAGTGTCAGAGACTGTGCATTACTACACATAGACTATGGTGGAAGGGATCTTCCAAGTGGGAGAGATGCAGAGAGTGGCTAGTTAGATTGGATAGAGGGGGGGGCTTTAAGTCGTCGAGTCACATCTGGCTAGGCAGGCAAAGAGTGATCAGAGCTGTCTAAGATAGAGGTTAATTCGAGTTTGCCGCTCACAGGTTATCGATGTTGTCAGATAAAGAGGCTGATTTGAATGTGTTAACAATGAAGTGAAACCAGCACAGTTGGAAGTAGTGGGCTATTCCAAGATTGCTGCCCGTGGGGTGAGACCACACAACTTAAAATAGTAAGCACATTCAGTTTGTTCCTAGTACGATGAAACAGCACAGTTTGCAATAATAGACTAGTGCAAAATTACAACCTGTAAGGTGAGTCAACGTAATTTGAGATAGAAGACTAAATCGAAATTGCACAGTTTACAGTAGTGGACTCATGCAGAATTACAATCACTATGGTGAGACCACACCGTTTGAGAAAGTAGGCTTGTTGTTCAAATTTCTCCCAGTAGGGTGAAACAGCAACATTAACAATAATACGCTATTGCGAAAATGCTAGCCGTGGGGTGAGACACAGATAAATAGCAGTACAGTTTGTGACAAGCGCTAAGCATGGCAAGAGTGAGTGGGCGTGAGCTGAGATTGGTGTTTGCTAGGCTGGCCAAATGGTGTTATAGAAACAAGTAGTAGGCTAAATTTCAAAACAACAAGTCATAAGTAAGACAGTGAAGTATAGCCAAATGGTGCTATACAAACAGGTAGTAGGCTAAATTTCAAAACAACAAGTAATAAGTAAGACAGTGAAGGATAGGTATCGGCAGCATATGGAAGGGTAGGATGCGGGCTAGTACAGGACTAGAGAAGCAGTTGGCAAGTTGGTGTACGTTCAGTGTCTCAAGTGTTCATACACTGGCACTGAGGTAATTCATATAATAGGAGGCTTGTTAGCTAGCTTCGTAGGCTATCGGTCGCATATTATGCCGAACGGGAGATAAGGCATAGGTATGGGAGACAGAAAAATGGCCATGGATGCGGTCTCAGTGGGAATCTGGTGAACAGGTTAGCGCACTAGTAGCTTACCCCAGGGTGAGGCAGGGAGAGTTTCCTTGCGGATCCGATGTGGTATAGACATTTTGTATGGACTAGAAGCCCTGGCTACGAAGGACCTAAAATGGTCAGATGGTGTGAAGGCAAGATTCTGGAAGTCTATTTTACGCCTGGCGAGATCGATCTCAGTAGAATATATACGCCTTGAGCTGGGACTTTTATCTCTTCAAGCTCAATTATTAGTGTGCATAGGCTGTTTGATGCTGAAAGCTAAAACCACTCTGAATTGTCTTCTACTAGGTATTGAGGGTTTAAGTTACGAGTTAGAGACGCGTGGGAAAAGTGCCTCTTGCTTTGTACAACTATTCCATGACTTATGCAGAGAGTTGGGATGGTCTCCGGACTTTAAATGCCGCTCCATATTTTAAACCCTGAAGGGAGCTTTTAAATGTAGGCTAATTAAATATGACTGGGTTTGCAATTATGACCATCTCTCATCACTTAAGAGTTATCAAAGTATAGCAAGTGTTGTACACCGTTATATGAAACCGGAACGGTACCTAGAGCTTTGTCCTGACCCGAAAGCCAGTGATTTCTCTCTATGTCCAAGTACTTACCAATTGCCAGTGTTGTTGACATTTGGCCCTAAAAAGAAGCTCCCTCCTGAAGGTAAATACTGTAGGATGTGCCAACTTGCCTCTAACCCAGAGACTGCGAAGCATGTCTTGACGGAATTCCCTAGATTGGGACCCGTTCATATGGTAGCACTGAGACATCTTGTGCATAATCCAGAAGCAATTAAGAGTGATGAGTTTTGGGTGTTTTGTTTAAACACTACCTCAATGTCAGTTCCATTGGCCCTTTATAGGGTCTGGTGGAGTATAATCTAGATCTTGGGTTAGCATGATTCTGGTGAGGCATAAATGCTGCACATAAATGTTTGGGTATGGGCAGACATCTTTCTAAAAGCCAAAAGGTCTCTGCCATTAGCGGGCAAGTTAAATGTTAACTATGTCTTCTACCACTAGTATCTGTAACCAGAGGAAGTCACTTGGTTGAAGTAAATACGATTCCTCCCTCATTGGTGAGTCCTTGAAACACTTGTGTATAGGCGCGTTACAAATGCCATATCATATCATATCATATCCTTGCTTTTGTGTTGGACCCTCGAAGATTGGTATCTTCGATGCAAACTTGTAATGCTGGGAGAGTTTGGGTTATGGGTTTAAAAAGCCTGGTAAGGTACTGGCCACCAGGGGGCGCACGGACGATGACTCCTTCCGTGTAAACTCTCCCCTCATGGTCCGCAAAGTGGATTGAGCCCCCACTCCTGGACCCCTTGCGGAGCTACAAACCAGCCTTCCTATGCGTGAAGGCCCCCCTCCAGCAGAAGAAAACCCGACAAAAATCGGTTTCGGATTGACAGAGAATTAACGCTGGCAAGGGACGCCCCACGGAACCGCGGCAAGTCTAAAGCAAAACTGTGGAGAACACACATGGCCAGTCCGAGCGGACAGGCCACGTAGCTAGCACCCAGCACGCCACAGGGTTTGCCCGAGCGAGTCCCCCAGCACTCACCCCCAAAACAACGAGGGGGGAGAAAGAGAGTAAGCAATTCCGAACAGAGGAGTAGAAGCGCGAAGACGCCAAAGCACCCACGCAACAGATCTCCAGGTGCCCCCGCACACCACGACAGCATGGAGAATGAATGCTGCAAGTCCGTCACAAACCCTCTTGGCGCACCACCCTGAAGCAACATACGAGTCAGGATATACCCCAACGTGCTGAGAGGCCCCCCACCCGGGAACGTACCAGAGCCATGCTACACAGGCCGAACTCCACGGGCCAACTAAAATGCAAGCAGTGAACCCCTGGAGCCTCACAGCAGCGGAAGAAAAGGTAAGCACCTGCACCGCCATGCTCAGACCCAAAGAGGAGCATACAGAAAACACACAGCGGAGGCCACCCTGATGCACAAGTAAGTGTTGCACCTTGCACTGCCCCGCTCCCACGGGGTCTGAAAGGGCCTCATCCCAGAGGAAACACAAACCCTCCCGGACCGCCATAGCTCCCCCAAACAGACAATAGTAGGAATCCATTTAACGCACCTTTGGCGCAGAACCCAACCAAAAAACCCTAAGGCCACGCACCCCTGGACACAGCAAGTGCAGATACCTGAGACCCACCTGATCAATGGAACAGTTCACACAAACATACAGACATCAGGTACCCAGCCCACCGACCAAACCGGTGCACTGACTGGCACTGAGCGCAGTCACCCCCTCAGATGCTAGACTCAATGAGGAACAAGTCCCAACCACAGAAGTGACTCGAGTGGCCTGCACACACCCCTCACCCAAAGCCGGGCAAAGCAGGAACCCAGATTCCTGAACAGTAACCAGAGATACATTCTATTCACCAATCGAAACATGTGGCACAGATAACACCTCTATCTAACCACATGGCGCAACCCACAGGCGCAATCAGAACCCACTGACCCTCGTACATGCAAGGTTAGATTGGAGAAGGTGGGAACCTCTTAACACGATACTGGAATCACTCTGAAGACATCCTGAGATCGGTCCAGCAGACCCAAAACCCTGTGCCCTAACGTCCCAATGGACCCGAAACTCCAAATCAACCCAGCACATATCACAAGCATTGAGAAGCAGGGGGACCTATCCAGAGTACAATAAAATGCTTACAGAACTCTGTGTACATGAACATACGAGACAAACTTGCACCCTTTAAATTTTCACCTCAGCAAACACGGAGAGACCCTACTTGCTCCACGAGCATGGCAACTTCGGGTCCAGAGGCAGCAGCCACTAAGGCTGATGTGGCTGATCTCCTAACTGAACTGAAGAGCACGAGAGCAGACATCACTGGAAAGATAGAAAATATAACCCACAGAAAAGACAAAATGGAGGAGAGGCTGGAAGAAGTAGAACATAATCAGACCTCCCTATCTGCACTTGAAACTCAAATGTATGTCAGAATCGCAGAAATAGAAACAAGAGAAGAGGAAGTTTGCATGAGGGTTGATGACCTCAAAAACCGTGAACAATGCAACAACATCCATGTCTTTGGAGTTCCGGAAAAGGATGGCGAAACAGACATAGACTTAAAAAAAAGCTCCACACAGTAATAAAAATATTCTTCGGAGATGACTCACAAGACGAGCCGAAACTCGACCGCATCCACCGTGCAGGCAGAACAGCAGGTAGCCCAAGATTGATACTCGCCAGGTTCCACAACTACGTGGACAAAGCCTGAGTCCTGGACAAAGCCAGAAGAGGTACTCACATCCCCCTGGAAGGAGCGAACATAACTATTTACCAAGACCTCTTGTCTCTTACTCTAGCGATGAGAAGAAAATGTCTACCGCTTACAAAATTCTTAAAAGACAAAGCAGTAAGATACCGATGGGGATAACCCTTTGCGCTAACATTTGAATGGGAGGGCTCCACAATACAGCTGAAAACTGAAAAAGACATTGCAGGGTGCATAGCGGACATAGTAGGAGGACAGGAGGGAGGATCAGCCCCTAACGACAGAAGAAATAGAGAGGTTGGATGGAAGATCAAAGGACCAAGACAGAAAAAAATTCCTGGCGCACAGAAATTCAGAAGGATGAACGCGCCCTCCGACATGGAACAATGAAACCCAGAGATCACAACAAAGACAAAGAAGGTATGTCGACCCACGGAGGGAAAAAGACAGCCTGCTTCAAGCAAAGTGCTCCGATGATGAGGTCAGATACAAACGAGTATGAGTATGAAGCTGAAACACCTGAAAGAAAGTATGAATTTTTGTTATAAACACTATGCACTGAAGGCATTTAGAAGGGGGGGGTGAACAAAGCAGCAGGAAAACGCACTTGTCAGAACAATGAGAGAATGGGGGGGATCCAAAGAGGGCTCACTACAAAGAGAAGTGTTAAGCTCACGGATCAAACAGGGTTAGGTCTTCACTGGTGGTGGTCCCAAACGGGCAAGCTCAAGATGGCTCAGAAGTATCGGACGTCACAAAAGGGGAGGGCGGGGGGTGGTACGGGGAAAGCAATAATGTTCATGACAGGCAAGCATAAAGAACCAAATAATCATAACTCGTTGACATTGAAAGGAAACACAAGGGAACCAACATACATAGAGAACAACCATGTCCCAGACATCTAAAGTGGAAACCGAAAGGCCCAGATCCATCAAAATCGGCACTCTGAATGTCAAGGGATTACATTTCCCCACTAAAAGTTCTTTAGTCTCCAGAGAATTTAAACCTGCCAATCTCAACATACTTTTCCTACAAGAGACAAGATACATACGAGGGAAAGAACGAAGGGTGCTATACACCAGGCAGGTGTAGGTATCCTGGTCAAGAAGGAACTCAAACTCGAAGTTCTGAATACCTGGTCCGATGTAGGATGTAGAGCAATTGTGGTAGTAGGCAGGTTACACAATACCACCATAGCACTCGCCTCCATCTACGCACCCAACACTGGTCAGTCCCGCCTCCTACAACGCATGGTCCCCAAACTTATGCTCGAGGCGGAAGGAGAAGTGATCCTCGGGGGCGATTTTAACTTGTGGGCTGACTCCACAATTGATAGAAAGCTGGCAACCCACTAGCGAATGAACCGCCCGATGCCGGTTGCTCAGAAGTGATCAAAATGATGAACATATACAGGCTACAAGACGCATGGCGTCTTACACACCCTCAGCAAACAGGGTTCACATTCTACTCGACCCCACATGCCACATACACAAGGATTGATTACATATACCTCACACTCTGCTTAATAGATGCAGTGACCACATCAACGATAGCCCCAATCACATGGTCAGACCACGACATGGTCACGGTTACCCTTAGCCTGATAGCGCTTCCTCACAGGAACTCAAAATGGCGATGCAATGAATCTCTTTGGAAAGACCCCGTATTCCACGAACAGCTAACAAAGGAAATTAATGAATACTTTGAACAAAATAACACAGGGGTAGGGTCCAAAAACGCAGTGTGGGAGGCGGGGAAAGCAACGTGGAGAGGCATTCTAATGAGCGAGTGAGCGTCCAAAAAGAGAGAGAGAACCCTGATAGAAAAGAAACTCAGATATTAGATTTCACAGTTAGACCTCTGTGCGCAATCCAACGATGCAGAGAGGGGTAAGAGAATAGCGGAAGCAGCTCAAAAAGGGGAAGAACTGCGCCAGCTGCAGCTAGGGCAAGTGATTCGTAGACTCCAATTCCTAAAACAAAAACATTATGAGAAAGGGTATAAAGTTGATGTGCTATTAGTTGCCAGATTGAGAGGGCAACGGGCAGATAGATGGGTGACATCCATTGAACACACAAATAACCCCCAAGCAACAGACCCCACTAATGTCACTGAGGCCTTCGCCGACTTCTATGAAAAACTATACACCTCCGAAACTACACAGGAAAAAGGGGAATTAGACAAATACTTGGAGGAGATCACCATGCCGAAATTCAAGCAAGATATAGCTGACATACTCGAATTTCCCTTTACTCCGAAAGAAATAGAAGATGCCATCATAAGGCTTCTGACAGGGAAGGCCCCAGGAGATGGCGGCTATACTGCAGGATTTTACAAAACCTTCTTAGACCCCCATAGTCCCCTTTATGGTCGAACTATTTAACCATATCCTCCAGACTGGATCTGCTCCTACATCATTCTCTGACACACTAATCTCGGTAATTCCCAAGGAAGGCAAAGACCCTAAACAGTGCGCATCCTACCGCCCCATCTCTCTCCTCAACATCAATGCCAAAATATACACACAAGTGATTGCCGCCAGAGTCGAAACACATAGGCCCTCCATTAGCCATCCGGACAAGGTTGGGTTTATCATCGGAAGACAAAGTGCTGACTCCATCCGTAAAACACTCCACCTAATACATGAAGCCAAAACAATGCCAAATGCCCCCCTCACTACTATCGATTGACGCGAATGGCGTTTCCTGGATGCAATTCTGTAAAAGATAGGCCTGGGCCCGACACTCCGTAAAGGAATTAAAGCAATATACACCTCACCCCGCGCGTCGTTGATGGTAAACTCACAATACTCACGTTGGTTTTCCCTGGGGAGAGGTACGAGACAAGGATGCCCCCTCTCGGCAATATTATTCGCCTTATCCTTAGAACCCCTTGCCCAGACACTTAGAGCTGACACACAGGTAGAGGGCCTGCACGTTCAAGGCAGGGAGTACAAACTGGCCCTATATGCCAATGACATCTTACTCCACATTCAAAATCCCATGGCGTCTGTGCCCCGCGCTATACAACTCATTGAGAAATACAGCGCACTACCAGGCTTCAAAATCAACCGAACCAAGTCCACCCTCTTCCCACTAAAAGAACCCACCGCAGACCAACTCTCTGAATTTTACCAACTAGGACTGACGATAGGAGGCCCAACCCTCCGATACCTAGGGATTAATCTAACAAGGAATATTGCAGATCTACACAAAGCCAATTCCCCACAACTTCTCACCCCGTTCAATGCGGATCTCAGGAAATGGCGCCCCCTCATGATTTCATGGATCAGACGACTGAACGCTATCAAGATGGTGAGCCTCCCATGCTTCCTATACCCCTTCCAAGTCCTACCCATGAAGGTCCAGGAAGACTTCTTCAGAGAAGTGAAAAAGGCAACTCTACGATTCTTATGGGATGGGAAAAAACCAAGAATAGCATATGAAACTCTCATACTCCCCAAAGAGAAAGCCGGTGTGGGCCTCCCCGACCTAAAGCTGTATTACCAAGCCATCCAGCTGAGGGTACTTATCCCCCATCTCAGGGACAAAAAAGAACTGCAATGGGTCGAATTGGATAACAGCAACCTGACCCTGGTCACAGTCTCCGAATGGCTATGGGCCACCAGACCAAAATTCACGTGAATACTGCGTGAGCACCCCATCCTGGGCATGATATGGGAAATATGGAGGGAAGGGAAAGAAATGACAGGGGTAACCACATGGCCTTCCCCCCTAAGTCACTTATGGGCTCCGGGAATTAGAGAGGAAATCCCAGAACACCTAAGGTACCAATCCTGATTCGAAGACACTCTAGAGAGAGTCGTACAGTTGTGGCGAGACAGTAAATTTATTGCAATCTCCGAACTAGAGGAGGCCCTCCAACTGAACCCGATCCCAGTCTTCCTCTATCTATGCCTCTAAGGCGTGCTATCAAAACAAGAAATGCACACAAAGCTATGCAGGGAACTCACACCCTTTGAAAAAATCCTCGACACAGTCACCACAACGAAAGGCCTAATTACTTCCATGTACAGAGCACTGCTCAACAAAGGACCAAACCCAATTGCAAAACTCTAAAACAGATGGGTGAATGACTTCAAAAGAGAATTCAACTAATATACATTGGACTCAATAACCAAAACACCACCCCGAATATCGATCGCAGAACAATATAAGCTACACACCATAAAACTACTACATAGCTGGCAATATGATCCTCACAGACTATCCAAAATGTTCCAGGCCAATAGCCCAAAGTGCTGTCTGAGCTGTGGGAGAAACGCTAACTACGGGCACATGTGGTGGGACTGCCCTAAAGTACGCATTTACTGGGAAGAGGTGTTAGGCTGGAGCAAAAAGATTAAATGTTTTGACCGGAAATCAACACCTCTCCTGGTTCTATTTGGGCTAGAAGAAGATGAAGAAGAAGTAACTAGAATGAAAGGAATAGCAGTCCCACTACTACTAGTGGTGCAAGCATGCATAGCTTCAAAATGGAAGTCCTCAAACCTCCCCACAAAAAAGGAATGGATTGGAGTAGCCACAAACATATATACAATGGAAAAAATCACAGCCACCCTTCACGAAAGAGCTGCCCAACACGAAAAACTCTGGTATGATTTTGCAGCCCTCTATGTGCCCGACCCGGGAGGAAACCAACACAACAACTGAGGAACACAATCCTAGCAAAACCTGATATCAGACCAGAATTCAACAAACAGACCATCCGGATAAGAGCTTGTTACAAGTATAACAACAGACATGCAAACACTCAACCAGGGTCCCAACCCGATGTGCAAATGCATCTTGGTCAACGAACTTCATATGTTATATACCTGTTTTAGAGGGGGGGTGTTAAAGGGGGTAGTTAAGTTAATTGCAATGGTACTATCTGCGGTTACTCAGACATGCTCGAATGCGTTAATAAGTTTACTCGCTGTAACCCAATGACAACACCAAGAAAGTTGGATTTGTTGTTTCTGTTCTTATGTTTTCTGAAAACTAATAAAAACTTACATTTAAAAAAATAAAAAGCCTGGGGCGTTGTGTAACATGGTTATTGGATTTGGATTTTAGTAATGTAATATTTTATAGATATTATATTTTTATATATATTTATATGACTGAATTTGTTTTATATTACCTGTGATAATTGTGATACATATGTCAATAACAATAATTGTAAACATTGTAAAAGTTCAGTTTTGAGCTATTATACAATTAAATGAAATTAAAAAATATAAAAAATTACCCAACACACAGTCTTCCGAGAGGAATTGGGCAATTTGAAACATTTTATGCACAAAATCTGCATGAAGTCTATTACTGTTCCAATTGTGCAAAAAGTGATACCAGTGACTCTAGCCATCAGGGCTGCTGTAAGGAATTAACTTGATCACATGGAGAGACAAGGTGTGATAGAAAGAGTTGAGTCCTCTGAGTGGGTCTCACCGTTAGTCATTGTTCGCAAACCCAATGGGAAACTCAGATTGTGCATAGATTTGAGGTGTATAAATCAATATGCAATACTAGATAGACATCCCTTACCAAATATAACAGAGATGTTAGGCATGATTAATGGAGCAAGGGTGATGAGTACTTTAGATTTAAAGTCTGCGTACCACAAACTTGTTTTGCACCCATCCTCTAGGAATATAAAAGCCTTTATCACCGCTGAAGGTTTGTTTCAATGTAAGCGCATGCCTTTTGGCCTTGTATCTGCAGCGGCCATGTTTCAATGTATCAATTGTTTCACCATATGGAGGGGGAATTATGCTTCCAAGATAACGTGTTGGTTTATGGGAGAACACTTGAAGGACACAATGCCAGGCTTAAGAAAGTGTTGAACACATTCAAGGAGACTGGCTTAACACAGAGTAAGGATAAGTGAACATTTCTTAATCTGTCATACAATATGTAGGATACGAGATATATGAACAGGGTATTAGGCCAAAGAAGGATCGTCTGAATACCATAAAAAAACATGCCCAGTCACAGTAACAAAGAGAAGATAATCTCCTTCGTAGGAATGGCTGAATATTATGCCAAATGTTTTCCTGAGCTGGCGTATAAAACTTTTTACATGAGAAAGCTTGTGAATAAAGGAGTGAGATTTCAGTGGGATGATGAAAGTGAGTGTGAATTTGAAGAGTTAAAGTTAGTGTTGAGTAATGCACCCACCTTGAAGAGTTTTGATCCCAACAAGAAAAGTGTTCTCACGACAGATGCCAACAATAATCGTTTGGGTGCAGTGTTGTCTTAGAGATATAAATGCAATAAGGGTCCCATTGCTTTTGCATCCAGAAATTTAAGGGAGGCGGAACATAATTGTTCCACAATTGAAAAAGAGCTACCAACTATTAAGTGGGTGATTGATTGATAAATTCCGTCCATTTCTTTGGGGTGTGAGATTTGTGGTCAAATCGGATCACAAGCCTTTGAAAGAAATTGCGATGACAAAGGGTTTGTTTAAAGTGTATTCGAGGATAGATAAGTGGGTTGCACTTCTGCAAGATTACAATTGGGAGATAGAATATGTACCCGGAGTGAGGAACAAGGCAGCAGATTGTCTGTCAAGGTTAACGAATGTGGTTGAAAATGAGGATGACAATAGCAATGAAGAGGATCACATTTTAAGTATTAACCAAGAGGGCATATCAGAAAAAGAGTCAGAGGACGCTATGTTAGCAGACGAGGTACTTAGAGATGGAGCGATGCCAGGTGCCATGAGGCATGTGTTTGATGAGTTGCTGATAAACAAAGGAATGATTTGGAGGGGAGACAAAGTGTTTCCACCTGCCAGAGAGAGAACGACTATCCTAGAGATTGCACATGAGGGACATCAAGGCATGACAAAGACCAAGCAACTCATAAGACATGACTACCAGTGGCCTGGAATGGATTTGCAGGTTGAGAGATCAATCAGGGGTTGTCATATTTGTGAGGATTCCACAAAGAGATGTGTTGCAAGGGTGGAAACCATGACAGTAATGTTGATTCCGTCGGTACCCTGTGTGTGTGTGTGTGTGTGGGGTTGGACATTGTGGGACCTGTGAGAAGTCAAGGTACTCTATGGTTTTTCTTTGTTTTAGTGGATATGCGATTTCGATGGGTGGAGATTTTGTGGGTGCAGAATGTCTGTTCCAAGGATATAATTACATTTTTGGAGGAACTGTAAAACTAGGTATGCTATGCTATGATACAAACAAAATAGAAGAGACTCACAGAGACACAGGAATCAGATTATTTCAAAGCAAAATGCATCTTTATGATATGCGATGCAGAAATGTCACTAATCTCTAACAAGCAAGCAATCAGCACTCTGTATCTAGCTATGAGTACAGCTACCCCAACCCTCCCAGCATTGGCAAATAGCAAAGCCCCTACTAGCTCTCAGCATTAGCTCTACACCCCCTCACAGCGAGATGTCTAGCCCTAAAACTGTGATGAGACTGTTCCCTTCTCTCTCAACCTGCTGATGAGACAGCCTCATAAACCTGAACCTACTGCTCTTTCTACATCTACTAAGCAGAACACCACGTTATACAGAACAATGATGCATTCATTTCTATGGCTACGTATGCGCATTGTATAATTTTCAGCATGCGAGCATAATCCTCTACTGACTAGTTCAGGGTGACATGTCTCTACATTATTCTAAGAACAAAACAGCAAGCCTATCGCTAACATTCTCTCTCGTCTCTAGACTGTCTCATTTGCCGAAACCAAAACAAGCATTCGTTCTGCGAAAACATTTCTTTGCAGTCAGCCAACCAAGGTTATATCTCTGTGCTCGAAAATAGCTGATTGTCTGCCAAGACTGTATTTGTTATCAAAAACATTTACACAATTGGTGTTCGACTGCTTCTTTCTGTGCACACAATTCATATGGACAGACACAAAGCAGACCTCTAGCCCCTAGAAACACACTACAATGTGCTATACATGACAAGTGTGTACAATTCTTCAAGGCTCTCAGCAAATATTGAACCATGACAGATTAGAACAAAACTATAGTGCTTAAACATGGCCTCTGCTAAATGGATGAAAAATGAATGCATGTATGAATGAATGGATTAATGGATTATCTCATGCTAAACTTATCATAAATAAAATGCAGATTTACAGAACTCTTTAGGTGAGAAGCTTATCCAACAACCATTGGGAAAAATAATGGCATTCAATAGGGTCATTAAAAATAGCATCAGATGTGCTATCTCAGAATATGGAGATTGGAGGAAAGCAACAGAAGACACATTAGTGGCACATAGGGTAACACCTCATGCCACTACATAGGTGTCTTCCTTTGAGATGCTGAGGGGGAGGAAACCCAACACCAGGGTTTGTCCTGCTTGGTTGGGCAGAGCATGGCATAAAGAAATTGATTTTGATGTTGTCAAGGAGAATATTACTAGGAGACAAGCGTGTTATTAAATCCATTTTGACATTAGGAAGGAAGCAAAGAAATATCTTTTTGAGAAAGGTCACTGGGTGCGGATAAAGTTTCCCCATGCCAGAATGGAAAGGGGTGTTGATTGGTCTGAACCTGTGAAAGTTGTGGAGAAGTTTCATGGAGCAATAAGGGTTGCAGATGATAGTGTGTAGAATGTTAACAGAGTATTCAAGTGTGTGAATGGTAAATTAATAGGTATGAGTTCAACAGACGAAAACATTGTTAGGGAGAAAAGGTGTCTCAGTGATGGGGATGAAGGTAAACGTCACTGTGTGGCTGTCGCTAAACGTGCATGTGGTAGGCCTTCATACTTGAAAGACTATTTGGATTGAGATTGAACATCTGATACCTTTACTAATGTGTTTCAGCCCTATATGTTGCTAGGATAAATGTATATATGTAAATGATTATCCCTGTGTACCTTTATTAACGTGTTTTAGCTCGGTAATTTGCCGGGAAGAGCACTTTTTGGGTTGCTTATAACTTCACGCCCCCTGGATGAATCCTCACCAAACTTTGCAAAAAAAGTATATGGCCCACTCAGAATTTCTTTGCAAAGTTTGGTGATGTTTGGTCCACGGAGGGCAAAGTTATAGGGGGGTCCCAAAACGTTTATTTTTTTCCGTAGACTGAATGGGGGAAAACTTTGCGCACTGCTACAGGCGAAACCGCTGGACAGATTTGCACCAAATTTGAGGCAGTGGCAGGGGCTTTGGCGTGAAAGCAAGCTTTTGCAAAGTTTGTGCCAATCCGTCCAGTAATTCCCTTAAAAACAATCAAAAAGTATGTCTCTAAAAATTAGTTACACTTCCCTGTTCGCTCCGTGGAGAACATTGCAATTGGCTACTCCCTGGCGTTCTGCCCGCGACCATGTTGCACTTTCACCGATTGGTTGTGGCACAGCGTGAAGTGTGTTGTAATCTTTCGATATGTCCGCCATGTTTACTTCGTTTTCTGTTCAACGCGAACATCGGCGCTAACATATGTAAACGAAGAAGGCACCAATGCACTTATAACGCTTACGGAACACTGTTTCAAAAGGTGAGCGTTAATGAGACGTGGCAGTAGAAAGTCAAACATTGAAGTATTCTTATTAGCACTGGCATACGGTACAGTGGGACTTGCTACTGATTGTACGGCATAAACTTACTTTGTCCATTTTACAATCCATAAACAACATTACTGCGGTCAGAGTGGCGGGAATCTGAGGCAGCCACCTACTCTATTTCGTACACAGAGCCCTTCTGCACGTGCACGCCAGTAGCGGTTCTCATAAATAGACGCTGATATGTTGTTGCAAAATGAGAATGTATTTGCATTCGGAGTGAAGGCCACTGCATTTTCTCTTTTCAACACGAGCTCAGTACGGCCGCATATTTGTCGAGACCCATAAAGGTCCCTTTTTTTTAACCTTGAAGTACTGGGAAAAAGTAGAAAGGATGTAGCGAGTAGCAGTTTGAAAAACTTATCATTTGATAAGGTTATGCTTCAAAAACCTTTGCACCGACCATGAGAAATTAGTTCCCGAACAGCCAGTCTTCCAGATACACTAGTGTCTACCTACAGTTAACGCAATGGAGGCGCTCCACATCATATAAGTGTATTTCTGCCGCCTAAATTCCGAATTGATGTTATGTTTTAGTTTGTAAAAAAAAAATATGTTCCCTAATATTTTGCAAGTGTTATGTGCCGTTGCAATTTTTTCCCTATTATGGACATTGCACATTTTTGCCGTTTGTAGGGTGCCACTAGATTTCCCCATATTAAAATAATATTTAATAAGAAAGGTATGTGTTACAATTTTTTTTTGTGTAGAGGTTGTGCAGTGATACACGTTTTATTTCCCCTTCCACCGCGCAGCTACTTCCAAAAAAAAATTGTATTATTAATAACGACGTTCCAGCTTTCTGTGCCGTTCGATTTATTTTTCCAATTATGGACATTGCACATTGTCGCCGTCCCTGGGGTCCCACTACATTTCCTCCTATTAAATACATTTTTTACTGAAAATGTTATGTAGTACAACTGTGGTTTATCCAAAGGTTGTGTATTAATACATCTTTTAATTCCCATTTCCTCCTCAGATACTTTCTTCCCTATTGTGATTGTCACGGATTACAGATGTCAAGTGACAGGTTTTTTAACCGTCAAATGCAACTGTTTATAACCGGCTCTCAGCATCATCATTCACTGGGATGATCATGTGGGCCCTTTGTGTCCTTATGCAGCTATCGCTATAAGAAGTAACATTCCATCCTTTCTGGTTCTGTAGATCACAGTGGTTGACGTCGTCTTGCACATCAATGTGGGAGGAAAATGACTATTGTGGTGCCAACGCTTACTTTCTGTGTGTGGAAAAAAACAATGTGACCTTTAACATTGTCAATGTCGACCAAAGAGACAAACTTAATACTTCTATGGAAAAGCGAATAGTGCTATCTTTTCACACAGTTCATTGTGAAACAAAACTACTTTAGTACTTGCAAAGGGCAATGATTTCCCTCACTTTATATTGAAATAAAACTACTGGGCAAATTTTTAAATGTTAGTCTTTTCTTTACAAAAGTACTCTTTGTTTGCACAATGTGGCATGCTACGTTGCAGTTCGAAATGTGTTCTTTTGTAGGTGCTACATCACGGCACGTATGTCCATAAGGACGCATTTGTTTAAGCTGCCAAGGAACATTATGGAGAAAGGTACTCCATACCACTTGCATTGGCTATGGGAGGGTCTGGCCCATCTCATATGCATTAGTGCCGTCAGGCCAATTTCTGTCACCGTCAGCCCAATTTCTAACACCCAGATGCCCTATGCACAGAAATGTTTGTACAATAATATATGGTTACACCCTCCCAATACACATATCTTCACACCTTTCCCATGTGTCACTTACCAAATTTTGTGTCGAAAGGTGAGTGGTAATGGTGTTGCGTCCAGTATTTCTGACGTCATTGCGCTTCACATCACAGAGTTTGTTTGATATTTTATGTCAACGTAAGTACAGTACTCTTTACGCACATTTTTACAGAATAAAATTAGTACATGTACTACACATGTATGTAAAGGTCAATGACAACAACTGATCAATGACATTTATGATGTCATCTTTCTTGTCCTGGGTGTTAGTGTTAGCAGTGCACAGTGGTGTGGGCAGTTATGTTTGTTTGTTTGTTTAGAATTTATTGTGCGCACCGGACCCTGGGGTATAAGGGCGCAGAAAGTAAGAATATGTACAGCTTAGAGCATAAGTTACAGGTTACAGTTACAAGTTACAGACATTACCAGTTACAGACATTACCAGTTACAGGTGCAAGTTTACAATACAAGTTTACAATCGTATGGTGCAGATACTGTGTAGCAAACAGGCGTGAGCATTATCATGGGTTCAATTAGCAGTTGCTGTCGTTAGCCAGTTGATTACAATTTGCCTGAATTTGGAAAAGGAGTGTTCTAGCCTCGCAGTAGTGGGTAATTCGTTCCACAATTGAGCAGCTTTGACTGGGAAGCTAGCTCCGCCTATGGTGGTCAGTTTAAAGCGTGGTACTTGTAAGCGATTGGTGTAAGCAAGTCTGGTTTGTCTTGTGGGGTGTGTTCTGGTGAATCTGTCCTTAAGATATTGGGGGGCTTTGTTGTGTAGGGATTTGTATGTGAGAGATGCAGTTTTGAGTCTGATTTTCTCATGGGTGGAGAGCCATTTGTGTTTCCTTCTTATTACTGTAATGTGTTCTCTCCTGGGGATGTTCAATGCCGCTCGGAGGGCCTTGTTTTGCTGTATCTGGATTTTGTTTATGATAGATTTAGTGGCTCCTATGTACAGTGCGTTACAATAATCTAGTTTAGAGATGATAAGGGCTCTGGCTAATGTTAGACAACTGTGCTGGGAAAGGAATTGTTTTCCTGCTCTAATGAGCTTACATGTGTAGGCTGTCGAGGAAGCTAGGGAGTTTACCTGTTTGGAGAATGATAGGGTAGAATCAAGGTAGATGCCTAATGTTTTAACTTCTTTGGCAACTTGTATGCAGTTCCCATCTATGATGAAGGAAGAGTAGTTTGAGCTTAGTTTTTTGATGAGGGGTGCGGTGCCTAGGATAAGAAGCTCAGTTTTATCATCGTTCAGGCATAGGCCATGGGTTGCCATCCATGCCTGAACGATGCTGTATATTTTGTTCACCATTGCTAGATCTTTTTCGTAAACCCCTGTGAGTGGGAGGAGGATCTGGGTATCGTCAGCGTAGTTGGTATACCTGATACCCAGATGGTCCAGATCATCAAACAGGGGCTTAGTGAATATGTTATATAGCGTTGGTGAAACGCATGATCCCTGTGGCACACCGCAGGTAATGGGGATGGGGTCTGCAGCTGCTATAGGTTATGGTTGCTTAGCTTACCATAATGGGGGAATGTGCAGTGTTTTTTGGTTTCACTGTGAAGTATAACATCCCTTTAACAAAGTTTTTTTACTGAATGTACATATATATATATATATATATATATATATATATATATATATATATATATATATATATATATATATATATATATATATATATGGCAGGCAACGAAAACAAATAGGCTAAACATGTGATGTTGTCAGTGATGTAATCAGTGACATTTCAGAGGACAGCTTTCATGTTCTGGGTGTTAGTGTTAGCAGTGAACAGTGGTGATGGCAAGTAAGGGGGCTCAGTCTCCCATAACTGGTGAATTTCAGGGGTTTTTCGTTATTAATTTGAACCACAATGGGGAGGGCGAACATTTTTCTTTAGTGAAGTGCACAGGTTTTCGTAGGGCAACTTAACCATAATGTCCCCTCAACAAAGTTTTTTTGTAGTGAATATATATGTAAGTAAGTTATTTTTCTTGTCACCTGCCATAAGATAGGTTGCACATTCAATCCTTCACAGTGTAAATAGTTTTTCAATGTTCTTCCTTCATCTACAGTGTTGAAACGTTGTTTATGTTATAGTGTAAAAAGGGAGATGTGTAGCATTCCATGCTCTGCATGCAACATTCCATGTTGAGGTAGACATGGAGTGTGGAGTGTAGAGTATGGAATGCTAGAGGAAAGATGCACTAAGGAAAGCTGCTGGCTCATTTGAAAGTAACTGTGCTTAGGAGCCGGTGGGCGTACATGAGATCCTTAATTAGGAAAGGTTTACCTGCAATCCATTTCCTGGATCATTTTACCAGGTCTGGATGCCAGGGTTTTCAGTGTTGTTGGTCAGCTGTAGGAATTCCGTCTTGCAGGGGTTGAGCTTCAGGTAAGCACTGGACATTCAGGACTGATTTAATGTGAGGCAGGCCTTGAGCCTGTGGATGTTTTCAATGCAGGATATCTTGAGGTAGATCTGCATGTCATCTACGTATTGGTGGCTGTGGAGGTTGTGTGGAGCGAGGAGGGTTCTGAGCAGTTTCATGGAAAGGTTGAAGAGCACATTGGACAGGATGGATCCTTACAGGACTCCACAGGTGATGGGTAGAGCAAGTGATCTGGAAGAATACATTTGTACACACTGTTGGTGATTAGCAAGGTAGGATTTGAAACTGTTCAGGATGATCTTGCTGATCCCCATGCAGTGATGTAGATTGTCGGTGAATGTGTCAAATGCTACTGGGAATGTGTCAAATGCTACTGGGAAGTCAAGAAGAACTAGGAGGCAAGGATGGCCATAATCGAGAATTTTAAGGGCATCGTCGATCACCTTGATGGTAGCTGATTCTATGCTGTATCTGGTCTGGAGTCCGAATGGTAGGACTGAAGGAGGTTATTGGGTTTGATGTGTTGGATGAGTTGCATGGCTACTGCTTTCTCAAGGATCTTACCTAAGAAGGGAAGATGTGTGATGGGGCAGTAGTTGCAGACATCGTCATGGTCCATTGTAGGTTTCTTAAGAAGCAGGAGGATTTGTCCGGTCTTGAGGGTCAAGGGGAATGTGCCTTGATTTAGGGAGCTGTTTCTGATTGTCAAGTAAGGGAGGAGTGCTTCAGTCAGAAGGGTCTTGAGTACAGAGGCAGAGAGGATGTTGTGTGCATACAATGTGGGCTTGAGGGATGCTATGCCCCTTATGCTACCAATGACAGTGGTAGTTAATAAGAAAACATCTGTGAGATCGACAACGAATATAGCCAGCTATCCACTTTTTACCATGCTTGCTAATTCAGATCACCTGTTCTTCTAAGTAACACTTAGTCAACTTTTAATGTTGTTTTCTGTAGTATCAATGTTCTCGGCTAGGCCACTTTCTATTGCTTTACACTGAATGTACACCCTATTCTCACTTTATTTTATTCAAAAAGTCTACACCATTATCAACCGTCGTCTGCATTTGTATCTCTGTGATCAGCACATAACATTACAGAGTATTGTTTCAAATGTAATCTTTTGTAATGCATATTTTCAATGGATGTTTGCTTTAGGTGAGACTTTTTATAAAGTAACATTTTTTTATTATCAAAGTAATATGATGCTTGATTTACTCACTCTGGAGATTTTTTAATGGTAATATTTATTTATATTTCTTTAACCTTTCATAGGGACAATCCAACAATGCCTTCTTGTATAATTTTGGATTGCATTAATAACAGCCATGCTAAAAGTCACAGTACAGTCCTGCATGTATTCCAAAGGATTTAAATTTTACAAGAAAATTGCTCTTTTAACTGCAGATTTCCATGCCCGAAATTGAAAGCAGAGCCAAGGATGTCTTGGATGATCTGAGGGGCAATCGAATCCACATTGGCAGCATGCACTTCTCAGAAGATATGCACAAACAATCATGGTATACTTAAAAGCGTTGCCCCAGACTCCTTTGCAAATTACTTCCCAATGCAGTTCCAACTGAATTTCAGCACACACTGACCCAGGAGAGTAGTGGACGCTATTCTTTTGAATGTATTTTACCATTTTCTTAATGTGCTTGTATAATATGCCTTATAAATGACCACTCAATATATTGAAATAGTCTGTGAACAGGTAACATAATGGACGGTTTTCAGTTTTTAGGGAATATTTCCATTGATATTTTATTACACAAGTTTCCTTCTTGACACAATGTACTCTGGTTTGTATATGTTGAACTTTAGCTTGCCTTGAGTGTGCCTACTTTAGAGATACTCAAATAGTTCAGTGCAATGGAAGCCTTTCCAAACACACACTCACATTGCGTCCTTCAAAATTAGGTCCATTTTTTAAAATTAAATGGTGATGCCAAGCAACTTGCACACAAACTTTTTAAATAGTTTTGATGTGGTCTAAATTATAATAGTAATGTCCATTTTCTATTGAACAATGGTATGAATATAGACATTGATTAAAGGACTGTGATGCTACATCAACCACTATTCCGGAGTCAACAGCAACCTCACTCACCATTCAAGTAATCTTTTTAGACTATTCCTTCAGATGCGACTATACAAAATATGTATTTGTTCAAGTTCAACTTAAAACATATTGATTATTGTTATGCATAATATTAGCTTTTGACACAAACTGGCTTGCAGGATTCTTTGTCAATATCAACCATCTTTTACATGTAATTTTTGTTTTGATGTTACATCTTTATCATTACAATTACTGTTATATAGGCGGAGCATGAAACTTCAACAACATACTATTCTTCTACTGCAACCAGTCTGGTGGATGATTTATTGAAGTATACTAATAGTTATTGATTAACAATATCTTTTTTACATTTAAGAAAACTTATTGTTTTGATAATTTGCAATACTGTCAGCAAATTGCAAAGCATTAAATCAACAACCTTGATGTATTTTATCACAAAAACACATGCAACAATGAAAGTAAACCTTCAGCAAAAATAAACTTTGTCACTGAATAACATAGACCCTTTCACTATATGAATGGTGTATGTTTTGGTTTATAAACTTAAGCTGCTTAGCGAAAAATTGAATCGTTGAAACAAAATAACATTGTAACACATTAAAAGGGCCACTCCCTGTGACAGCACTGAAGGTTATTAGGTACAGTTTTCAAATATGTCTTTTTAAAATGTTACATGTACGCAGTGTTCGACTTTATGTCAATACTAATTTCAAAATTTTAATCAGGTGATTAACTGTATCTTTTTAGATAATTTAACTTACAGTGTAAGGTCAACAAGCATTACATCAACTTTCTCAAGATGTACTTTGTGAGATCAAAGATTGTAACATTATGGGGCCGATTCATGGAATAATTGTATTGTATTGTATTGTATTTATTAGGCTTATATAGCGCTTTAAACCAAAGCGCTGCACATATGACAACAACAGGATACAATTAACATAATAATAACAGTAACAATACAAGCATTAGAAAATTGAATCAGTCAACAAAACAGTATGTAGAGCAATTAGATAGAGGGAAGGGAAGAGAAGTGTAATAGATCTAGGTGGAAGAGAGGGGGAGGGAGGTGGGAGGAGGAGGGAAATGAAGGGGTGGGGATGGGATGGGGGAAATGGAGGGAGAGGCTTAAGGAGGGAAGTGGGATAGGGTGGGAGGAGGAGAGCAAGAAAAAAGGGCAGGGGTATCATGGCGGGGAATGGAGAAGGAGAGACTTACGAGACGTGCGGAAAGAGGAAAAGGTAAGAATAGAGTGGCTTGAGAGAGGTAGGAATAGAGCAGATTGTGCGCCAAAATCAGAGGCGCAAGCGAGAAAAATCCAGCTCATGCGTGCGAATCGCACGCAAGCGATTCATGGAAGTCTGTGCGTGTGTTTTTCCTGGGAGCTGCACCGAAACCACGTGTGGCGCACATGTCACTGCGACATCCCAAAAGCCGTGCATGACGCGAACAGCGAATGCGCACAGCGTTTAGCACGCACACCAAAAAGGGGGCGGAACACGCGGAATGGGGAACAACATGTGAAAATGAGGGCGTAACTGGGGAAGTACTGCTGGGAAATACATGGAACACCCACACGCGCACAATACAACACGTATTCATGGAATCGAATAGGGAAAAGCCACGCACACCAAAAGACACGCACAGCCGTAAACACGTCCGCCACACGAAGGCAGGCAGAAGCGGCCCCACGCAGTACAAAAGTGCACGCAAACAACAAACACGTATATACAGCTACGATGAATGTCCCATTACTCGCAGCAGTGATCGTGGGATACCGCAGGAGGAGGAGAAAAGCCAGGCCCGCATTTTTTTGCCCAGGACCAGCCTTTTTGGAATGCCTGATGACAAGGTCTATGGCAGGTATAGGTTTCCACTTCCGATCATCCTAGACCTGGTCACTGAGTGGGAGGATGACCTCACATCACCCACCGTGTGCACCCTTGGAAAAGGTGCTCAATGACCTGCATTTTCTGGCCACTGGGTCATTTTAGCGGACAACTGCCATAGTTGGGGGTGTCTCACAGCCCACGCAGTCACGCTGCATGCACCAGGTGTTGGCAATCATGACTGCACGCCCCTCAGTCCGCCGGCACATATACATGCCCAGAACACCCCCAGAAAGGCAGGCCTTGATTTAGGACTTTTACAGCGTGGCACGCTTCCCCAATGTCCTCGGTGCCATAGATTTTACCCAGGTGGCCCTACGTCCACCTAGGGCTATTGAGAACATCTACCGCAACCGCAAGCACTGGCATTCCATGAACGTACAGGTTGTATGCGATGCCCATGGAATCATCACCTCTGTCTATGCAAACTATCCTGGGTCTACCCATGACAGTTTCATATACAGAATGTCCGCCCTGAGACGGGACCTGGAAGCTGGGAAGCATGGCGACACATGGCTCATTGGTGAGTAGAAATGTCTGTGCACATGCATGCATGTCAACCACAGACAAATACACAAACCTTACTAATGAGAACCATCATCACCACCCCAGGGGACAGTGCCTACCCTCTGACCCCCAGTAGTGTGCAGGATCATTGTGGCAGCATGTGTTCTGCACAATGTTGCAACACGGTGGGGCGTACAGGAGGACATGGTGGTGCCCCCACATCCCCAACCACATGCGCAGGCACTACACATGGGAGGGGAAAGGGCATGTGGCGAGGCAGCCCGGACCCAGCATGTGACCACATTTTTCACCTAAACTCCCACCCCTGCGGAGTGCACACAGGCCTGGCACATACCAGGTGACAATCGATGATGACAAAGAGACAGTCAACTGTCACAACCTTACCACCCTGAGAATGTTTTCACTGAAGTGCATCATTGTGTGCATCCCTAGCTACTTAAACATAACCAATCCGGTGTGACCAAAAGGAACACATGCAAGGTGCATATCCCACCACCCCCCTGCAAAACAGGCCATGAAAATCACTGGTATGTCACCCAAACCCTCCCAACCACCATTACCCTCGTTGGCCACACCATGACATGGCATGCAACAGCAAAAGAGCAAACTAAATGCACAACACATGACAAATTAGTTACAAAGTGCCACGTCATAAATGGAAACAGGCCTCAGACAATGCCACCTGACATGGAATCAGATGAAATGACTGACCAATAACCTCCCACACATACAAAGTCATACACAAATGCATGCCACCAGCGGTACCATCAACTAAAGACAGAATGCCTGTTGGCATGCACATTGGGCAATCCAAATCCACAAATATCAAAACCGTGTGCTGTTTGTGTCCCCTGCAACACACCACTCAGCACACAGCACAGTGAGCGGCCATTTTGTTGGGAATACACCTTGAGCATCAAATAAAAAAGGACAAGCACCTATAATTACCCAGTGACGCATGTACACAATCCTAAAAGTGCAAGTGATCATGCGCTGCAGGGACACAGCATGGCAGAGAGGGCAATCTACGTGCACGTGTGGGCATGGATAGGTGGTTGTATGTGTGGTGGTGCATTGTGTAAGTGTGTGTGTGTCAGTAGGGACACACACTCAATACATGCATGTGAAAAGAAGTGACTCTCAGTGTCCTGTACACATCACATGTGAACATTGCCCATGTGGACACCCCTGTGTGTCAAACCACACCAATCCCCTGACACCTGAAAAGTAAACCCAACACTGGAACATCCATTGACCAGCAAAACATATCATGTACATAGTACCCCACATTAACAATGTCACACAGTGACCAATCACTGTAGCCCAAGCATACTGTCCAACAACAAAAGCCCTTCTTCATTTCCTCATCACCTTGACATTCAGAAGAACTGTCTCTGCGGTCCGTCGGCTTCTTCCTTCTAGTGTACCTGGCTTCAGGATCCCCCTTCCCCTTGGTTTTCGTGTTCTTTCATTCATGTAAATAGGGTCTAGCTCCCTCAGAGGCCACCTTGACCAGTAAAAATACCAAATCACAGAGATCTCCAAGGAGGCAAACCCCCTAACCAGGGAAAAAGCCTCAAGGCACCAAAAAACCCTGGAAGAGTCTCCAGTAGATGACTTCAAGTTGTAAAATATGGCCAAGTACATGTCCAAGCTGAATGATAGAATAACTTCCAAGGTTGCACAGTTGAAGAAAGGTTCAACAGGATGGGTAGGAACTTGAGTAGACAATAATCAATGTGGATGCCACAACTGATGGGTAGAGCTGAAACTTGAGTAGAAAATAACCAAGGAGGCTGGCACAACTGGATGATAGAGCTGAAACCCAATCAATCCTTGATAGTGTGAATGGAGAAAGGCACAGACAGCACAAGTTTGGAAAGGCAGAGTGAAAGCGAGATTGCCGGAAACAGCTGACAGCAAGTTAAGCGCCAGAACAGTTGAATAGTTTTGGTAAAAGGCAGAAGTCAACATAAAGTGATGGATGTAACAGATGAAAAATAGGAGGAGCGAGAGAGAGCAAGAGAGAGAGATGCTGTGGTACAGAAGTGTACAGAGGCTAACCAAGGCAGCGTATGAGTACGCGGAAATAACTGCCCGAGAGACGGGCAGACAGATCTGCAACAAGGACATTAGCAGGAAGAAAAACAGGGACCAAAGGCGCCAGAGTATGAAAATTGAGTAAAAGAGCTGTAGTCCAGTAGGAAAACTGCGCCGTCACACAGCAGCAGCGAAGTCCAAGAGGGAAGACAGGTACAACGTGCCGTCCAAACGGAACGGAGCGTAAAAGTAGTATAGGTGGGCATCTCCAGTGAGGACAGGACCGTGAGTTGTGGTTCTTGTATCACATTCCTAATGCTTCTACCTTTGCCACAATTCCCAGGGGCTGAACCTAACACATACCAACTTGACATTGTCACCACCCGGCCCCCTCTCACCATCAGTGTGGCTTTGACAGCTAAAGGGTGCAGGCTACCGATTACAGCATGAAGTGCATCAAGCACGTATACAGGCAAGAAATGAAAAAATATCACAATCAACTTCAATAAAAGCACAGTTAAAAAATGTAATCACCAACAGTGATTGCAGACATGCCATGGAGAAAACATCCATAATCCCCACTAGGGGTGTATACACAGGTAGTACAGCAGACTGGCCACAGATATGACGAAAGTCCAATGCCCCTGTGTAATTTGCTGTCACACCGAACCATCCTTGCAAGCCCATGGAAAGGGGAAGTTGGAGTGGCATATGTGTCAGGACCCCAAGCCACAGACACATACACGAGACAAGCTTTATGGGCCCAGCTGGAACACACAGTGGATGCTTTCAAAAGCCACAAAGCACCACACCGTCACATGAATGCACAATAGACAAACAATATTATTTAAAAAAAATAAAAATGGCCACATACGACCCGGGGGGTGGGCACCTAGGAGGGGGGAGGTACAGGGTCACCTCAACACCCACATGCAATGATGTTGAGATAAAAAAAATCCTCCATGGGCTCACCGCCTGCACGGCCTGACCTGTGTGGGAGATAAGTCGTCGTCCTGCTCAACCGCTGGATGGAAATCAGAAGGTGGATGTGGCACAGTTGCCTGACCATGCCTATCCGCAGCTTGCCCCTCGACGGCAGCAAACATGCGGGCCTGGTAAGCCCTGTCCTGTGTGGCAATGGCACGTAGATCAGCATGCAGCACCTCACGTGATAGGTGTGCTTCCTCTTGCAAGGTAGCATGTGTAACACAGTGTTCTGCCTGCATGGCCTCACATGACATCTGGAGCACTTCCCGGCATGCACGTAGCTCAGTTGAGATTGTGTTCACAAGCTGCCCCAACCTCACTTCTGACCGCTGCCTCTGGGACATGTTGAGCAGACCCAGAGTAGATCTGAGGAATTGGTGATCATCCCTCAGGGCCTCCCTGTGTGCCTCTGCCTGAGCAGCAAGTGCCTCATGCAGAGACACCATTTTAGCCCGGCGTGACTTGTTTGAGGCCGCCATGCCCAGCCTGAGTGAGCGGCATGTAGACTGCGTGCTGGAGATCCACCTGCCGTTCAGGGGGGAGCATGGATTGGGCCACACATTCCATGCTTTGAGCAATCTTATCAATAGCTGCACCCTGTTGCTGTGAACTGGCATACATGGATTGCTCCCACTCATTATTCCCCAGTGGCGCACGGCGACCGCGTTGCCGGACATGACACCTGCCGGACCCAACGAGCCGTGGTCCTTGCTGGATTGGCACCGCCCGTGGCTGCAGGACTACATCTCTCTGTTGACATGATGCCCCAGGCACATCAGCAACTGTTGTGGAGTGTGACCGTATGTCCAGAACCACCACGGTCGGATGTTCCGACACTGCTTGGCCCCTCAGTGCAGGTGTCACGGACAGAAGATCATCCACATCAGGATCACTCACCGGCAACGAATGGTCATGATGCGCATCCAACTCAACATTGTGCTCAGAGTGGTCATCAGAGCTGGACTGATTGCCAGCCCTGGACACGATGGTCTGGAGCACAAGTGGGGTCTCGTGGTCTACCACCCCATGAGCCCCACTTGTGCCGGGTTGCTGATGTAAGAGCAACCCCATGTCTGGAATGACATCACCATCCTCTGGCTCCAATTGCGTCATCACCTGTAACGTGAACAAACAAACATGAGTTCAAATGTCAGCAGCACATAACCCACACACACACACATAGACATCACATCGACAACCAACACATGAAGCATACATGTCACACACAACTGAAATTCCGGCATGCATCCAGTGGCATTGACATCCCGAAAGCAGACATGGATGCTTGTAAATTGTGAAGCCTACACATGTACTGAATGTAGTATATCACCTTCATCACACACCACCTCTGGCAGGCACATATCACAGGCAGAATGACAGATGGCAACAAAGAGATGGCATGTAGCATAAGCATGTTTGAACAGCCAAATGGCAACAGCTGCAAGTGAATCAAAACACACCATGTAATGTGTGTGTACACATGCATCACTGCATCACTAAATCATCATCACCAATATAGCTTCATCCATCTGCAGCTCGCCCCGTACCGGGCTTCATGGGCCCTGAAGACATAGTGAATGTCCTGAGCAAAGCAAGGGCCTACAATGATGTATGAGGGACCATAATGCCCAGTACGGTCCGAGCTGGTGGTCAATGAAGCCATGAAGCCTCCAGATCACCCTCCAGGGCCTGAATCAGCACTTGGTGCATTGAATGTGCCAGTAACATTATTCAGTTTGTGAAATCACCACTCCCAGGCTCCACCAGATTTGCTAAGTGTGCCTGGACGTACACGTACTGCACGGCAGTGCACCTTCAGGATTGTGTCTGCTGAACATAACAGGCGCAATGCTGAAATCTCAGCAGCATTTACGTAAAATAAGGACATATTAGTTAATCAACAAAAATGCTGCTGAGAACACATGTGTGAATAAACACTTTCACACACACCCAAGTAAGTTGCTGCAATGTTGTACTACACAACGTTGAAGCTGCTTGCATATGTATATGTGAAAGTGTTCAAATACACCCATGTTCATATACACCCGTATGGTATATATGAACAACATCGTATACAGCAAAGCAAGTAGCTTCAATGCTGCTTGCTTTGATGTATGTGAAAGTGGACACATACACATGTGCAGGCAGCTCCACATTAATTACAACCCCAATGGCAGGCTATAAACAATCTGCACCTATAACAGTTAGTATAGGCCACAGATTGACCAATCTACTTTGCTAAACACCCACTAGGGTGTTCCAATACAGAGTACACGTGTCACAAGGTGCACCTGTGCTAGTGCATTTCATAACATTGAAGAGATGAAAATCTGAACATACATGCCAGGTCACTTTGACATTGCAGCAGTGAGTAGGCATGTAGAATGGTGTAGCATGGCTCAGAAGTGGGTGGGTGCAGTGCAGAACATTTGTACATTACCAACAATCTACATCAACAAGTACGTTTTGATGTCAATCACTAAACATGACAGCAGTGTAAGGGCAAGTTCAGCCATCATGTGCAATGTGCATGCATTGCCCCCGCCCCCTTAGTGAAAATGCAGGGAGGCATTGCATGGCAATGAAAGGTTGACCAGAGAACTGTGTATTGGCAGACAGTGTTGACAGTGTTGACTAGCGTCAATTGCATCCTCTCAGTCAACAGTCACCACAGCAGATGAGAATGGGACAGTAAGCAGGACACATGACAAACCCTCAGTAGTACACCCATTCATGCAGAAGGCACTGCACCAGTTGAACAGATTCAGGGGGCCTGCAACAGGGGGAGGCCTGTGCCCCACACAGACAATGACACCCTAAACATGTGCGTGCTGAAGGACTGAGCCAGAGTGAGCATCGAATGGATGACCAAATGCCATGATACATATGTAATCCTGGACACGTTCTACAGTGAGAATCCTGCCAGGGACACATAGGGGCATGCATGGAATGCACATGGAGCATGAATGGGCACTCATGTCCCCGGGGAGCATCTATTTATAGAACAAAAGGACATAGGCGACCCTGCATGTTTGGCACTGGCCGGTAGTGTTTATAGCACAATCTAAATGATCAAAGCATTTGATCTGTACATGAATTTGAGAGCACCACGTTTGTATTTGCTTATTTAACACATTTTATTATCTTTTGTAACATAAAAAGGCCTACTGAGGCCATTAAACATATATCATCATTTTCAACCCCATCTTGTATGGGAGTTTCATGCAATTAATATCATATTAAACATTCATATAATACGCAATTTGCTGTTGATATTTTGCACGGTGGGGGTTAGTAAAGTATGTGACTTAGAATGTGGTTTTTATAATCAAAACATCTGTCTAGTCGACACTTGTGGTGTTTCTGGCATGAAAGAGGAGATTTTGTATTCTAATGCCGTCTTCAGGACTGTAGAATTGGACTGAGTGGTGTCACTGGTGTACCTCATAGGTGGAACATCTAAAAGTAAGGAATAAAATAAGATCGGTGGTGTCTCTCAGCAGGATTTTCTACGTGCCTGGAGTGTGTGCTATAAGGTGTCCTATCTGCGCCTTTGATGTCAGTGTCACAGGTGATGAGAAACAATGCCGCATTCCTCTCTCAAAGTGCCTCTTGTGCTCCTCTGGTAATGTGATCCTGTATGATTAGGCTCAGTTGTCTCGCTGGTTATGTTGCATATTAATAGATAAAGGAAATCTGTCATATTTTGTTGCAGTTACTTTTAAACAAAGAAGACAGAAATGGCCGGCTGTATCTATTGCCATGCGGCCATTTTAGTGCATGAATGCTGGCACTCACTACTTAAGTGAATGCCAAAAGGTGGCGTTTCACCTACTGGGGTATTTATTAAAAAAAACGACGTCCCTGCCGGTTAATTGCGGAACAATGGCTGACTAGGCCATCTGATTAGTGAAACCACGTTATTGCGGTGCAGTAATATTCGTGCATCTCTACTGGCATGCTTGTGTAGAGACTGGTTCGTGGCGTATCGCCATCTAGAGATAAAATCAATATTCTGACTCGGTTGCTTATGGAATTGTGCTAGCTAAATGTCGCCATCTAATTAACAACAGCAAACCGAAAAGAGCAGCGCTGCTGTGCTGTGTCTTACCTGCATTAGCTTCCTGTGTTGGTGTGCTGTTTCCCCGATAGTGTTATGCGAGAGGCATGAAATCGGTACCACCCACTGTGTTTGTCCTGTTATGGATTCCCTAATCATGAGTCCATCCTGTAGTCTGATTCGTTTTTTATTCTTTAATAGCACCCTCAACTCTTCTTTTCCCACACATTTTCTGTTAAAGGATTTTGTTCAGGGTCTATCAAATTATTATAATAGATTCACAAAATTGGATCATCTTTGTGTGCCTTAATCAGGTCTTGATCTGGTGTATCATAACTCCCTTGCACTACTCGTTGTTCCACCTCTTTCGGTGCTTTAGATCGTGTAACTGCATCAATCTTTATTTCACCAAGTAAATGTTCAATAAGTATCAACTCTCCCATCACATCCCCAATTTTAGCTAAATGATCTGCCTTATCATTTCCCTCCTTATCTTCTCCTGGAGTTTTTTCACAAAGCTATTTCATGCATAATCAGAATCAGTAACCAGGACAATTTCACTAAATTAATTATCAACTGCAGTAGTAATTGCTTTATAAATGGCTGCCAATTCCAGTACTTGACTGATCCTAGCCGCAATTCTCATCCTTATAGTGGGAATGTCTTCACATTTCAACCAGACATTTCCTATTCCTGACACCAATTGTTTTCTGTTATATCCCGTGATTCCTAATAAACATTTTAATCCTTTCACACTTTTAGGATCTTTTAGTTTTTGTATGGCCTCTACCTTCTTCTTTTGTGGGTTTAGTCCATGTTCAGTCACTTCATGGCCTAGAAAATTGACCTATCCGAATGGAGTTTGAACCCTTGCGTATTGGGTCTTATCAAATGAAAATGAAAATAAATTCTGAATATCCTCTGCCAATGGCGCACACCAATATCCAAATGTGAGATCTAATGTAGTAAACACCTTTGAGCCATGCACCTGAGCCAGGCCTTGATCAATGAATGGCAGTGGCCATCTGGACACTGGCACTCTTTCATTTAATTATCTCAAATTTGCACACAGATGCCATTGACCATTTGGTTTTAACACTCCCAAAATAGGTGTGTCGGATGTGCTATGAATAGGCTTGATAATTTCCAGAGACTCAAAATTTTTTATTATCTCCGCCAGTGACTCTAAACATGCCAGTGGTAATCTATACTGGCGCACAAAGACTGGATTTCTACTACACCCTTCCGGTAATGTGGCAACATGTAAATTAGTCCGCAATCGTATGCATCTTTAGCAAAGACATCTTTAAACTCCATAAATATTTTCCTCAATTCATTTTTATCTTCATCGCTATCGCATGCGTCTGCTGACAAAATCGGCTCCTCTACCGTTTTTTGAGAATTCTGGGAAATCCTCCAATGGAGGAATCTCTGTGCTTTCTTCTTCCAACTGTGTGGCTGTGTCTCTCTGTAAAGCTGTCACTTTTAAATATCTTGGCATATCAAATTCCACTTCTGCTGATTTTCTGTTTCATTTTCATTCACATCAAATTCTATATAATCCTCTTGATGACAGCACACTGTCTCATTTGAATCATAAGGGTACACAGATTGAATTTTAAAGATCCCTTTGGGCTGAGAATCCAGGTCTTCTGGCAACACACCCCCTGCATCTACATACCTTTCAGGGATATTTCCAATTACCATGTTATTGAGATCTGCAGTATAATGTGATTTTTGTATGGCCATTCCTAATGAAGAAGTTTCCTCTAAATGAATATCCTGAAACCCTTTATTATTCACCATAATTTTTACAGAGGCTTCACCAACATCTATCAATGGAATGTATTCATAATCCAGACCTTGCTGTTTTATGGATTCATTCAAGCACACAAATGCATCAGAATCTTTCATCTGCTGTCCATTTTTGCACTTTAGCGTTATTGCAACCTGCTTGGTGAATGCAGGAACAATAGTATCCTTCCTCACCTGTAATTCAATTGCATATGGTACCAGTTGTGCACAATGATAAGCCCTTCTTTTGTCTTCAAATTCAGGTGCATGCCCATCTAGCCGTGACCATATATTTTGAGTAAGGAAATCTAACACCATACACATTCTGTGCATGATATCATTGTCCATTTAAAAGTCATTTTGTGTTCCACTCACTATCCATACATTATGATAAATTATCTTCTGCCCAATATTAATCTTTAGCATGCATCTGCCTGCTAAAGATGAATGCATCGCAATTCGGTTTTCAAAGTCTGGACTGTCCAAACCAGATGTCAGGACTTGATGGTTGTGTAGGCGATGATACCTCTGTCCCCAAGTTCCACTCGAGCAAACAGTCAATATACTGCCCGAGCAGCCCTTGAGGCCACAGGTGGTGAATGTCGTCAGCCGAAACCAGGAATGCCGGAAGATGTTTTCCCCTGACCACTGTAAGGCAAACACGCGGGTTAGATAACCATTACACCCTGTGCACAATCCTAAATGTTTACCTATAAGGAGCTTACCCTGAGTGGTTGTCTGGAATGTGATGTAGGGTGTCTGAGGGGCCAGCAGGGTTGACGACAAGGTAGCAGCCTGGCAAAGCACTTGAAGGATGGAATCACCACCTGATACGGAACCTGGTACTGTGAGCCAAACTAGATGGCACGTGATGCAGAAAGCTGAATTCAAACCAAAGGATAATCCAATTGCAGTCCAGAAGAAAAGCCAAGGTCGTGTCCAGGGGGAGCGGTTCAAGACAAGGTGCCAAACAAGGGAAATCCAAGAAGCAGTCCGTGGGAGTAGCCGAGGTCTAAACCAGGAAGAAGCAGGTCCAGGCGAGGTACAAAAGGGGAAGCGGTTCGGAAAAATCCAAGATCAAGGATAGCAGCGTCCGTAGTCCAACCAAGATCAGCTGTGAAGCGCGGATGGGAGTTCACGCGTCACTTTTGAACTCTCGCCTCAGTGGTCACGTGACTTACTCACGTGATTGGCGCACACGCGATTGGACGCGTGGAGGAAGAACGTCCAAGCGTCGGCAGCGGAGACGCGGAATGCTCATGACGCGTCTCCACGGCATCCGCCAATGCAGGAATGGAGAGCGAGGCATAAACCAGCGTCGCAGAGTTCGGCCAGCCCCTTGTCGGCAAACCTGAAGGCGAGAATGTGCAATGGTGCGTGTGGTGTCTTGTTGTGTACTATGATTCTGCCGTATATTGATGGAATTACGGGATGCAATAGGAGGGCTCGTGGATGTGGATGGGGCGTGACAGAGCCCCCCCTCAAAGGCCCACGACCCCGTGGGCTTGAAGGGTACTCCCTGTGGAACCGAGCCACCAACAATGGAGCATGGACGTCAGGAGACGGAACCCAGGACCGTTCCTCAGGACCATAGCCCAACCAATCAACCAGGTACTGCAACTGCCCTCTAACAATCCGGTACCCCAAAACAGCGCTAACCACATAATCCTCCTGGGAGGCCAGTGGAACAGGACCGGAAGTGGACGACATGCGAGTGATATCAGGGCAGGGTTTGAGAAGGGACTTGTGAAAAACAGGGTGCAGTCTCCACGAAGTGGGGACAGCAAGACGGTAAGCAACCGGATTCAGGACCTTGGAGACCCTATATGGGCCGCCGAAACGGGGCAGTAGTTTACGTGCACCTGGTATGCGCAGGTGACGCATAGACAACCACACCCGATCGCCCGGTGAGTATGAAGGGGCCTCCTTTCTCCTTTTGTTAGCGGCTGTCCGCATCGACTCCTGTGCTTCCCGGAGATGGACAAGGGCTTGTGCATGTATGGAAGCGAGATCCCGGGCACAGTCATTTGCCGCCGGATTCCCGGTCCGTAGTACGGGGGTATCGGAAAAGTCAGAATCAGAAAAAGGGAGAGTACGTGGATGCTGGCCATAGAGCGAGTAAAAAGGGGAGAACCTAGTGGATGAATGCATGGTGTTGTTGTAGGCAAATTCTGCGTAATGTAGTGAATCAAGCCAGGTGTATTGGAATTGCAAGGCTAAACAACGTAGGTACTGTTCCAGGGCCTGATTTACTCTCTCGGTCTGACCATCGCTTTCGGGATGGTAGGCCGACGAGAAGCGTGCGTCGATACCCAGTAGTTTGGTAAGGGCCACCCAGAAGCGTGACGTGAACTGTGTTCCACGATCCGACACAATGACACATGGCAGACCGAACAGACAGAAAACAGACCTGAAGAACATTTGAGCCAAGGAAGGAGCGGTGGGGATGCCTTTACATGGTATAAAGCGGGCCATTTTGGTGTATTAGTCCACTACTACCCAAACTGTGTCATAACCCCGAATACGTGGTAATTCTGTTATCAAATCCATGGACACCGTATGCCAAGGTTTTGGGGGTATGGGCAGGGGCTGCAGTAATCCCAACGGACGGCCTCTCTGTGTTTTGCACTGTGCGCATACAGAGCAGGTGTTGACATAAGTGTCCACGTCTCGTCGCATCGATGGCCACCAGCACCAGCGTTTCAACAATTCCAGAGATCGTCGTTGACCTGGGTGACCATTGATGAGAGCATTATGGGACCACTCCAAAGCCTGGTTACGTATATCGTTGGTGGGTAGGAATAGTTTCCCTTGAACAAAAGGCAAGCCGTCTTGTATGTCAGGATCCCAATCAGCTAGTATCTGGGGACATTGTGCAACCCATTGTCGAATAGCAGTCAACATAGGTGGGGGTGGTGTGCAAGCACAAACTACATGGCCTTCGCCTAGAAGCATCTCAGGATACGAAGGAAGGGGCACCCCCCCTGGTGAACGAGACAGGGCGTCAGCTTTTCCATGGATCGTCCCAGGTCTATGCTTAACGATGAAATCATAGGCAGAAAAGAAAAGATGCCAACGAACTTGTCTACTGTTAACACATTTCAATGATGCTAGGTCCTGTAGGTTTTTGTGGTCAGTGTAGACTGTGGTCTGGTGCTTTGCTCCCAGGAGATGATGTTTCCAAACCAGCAAAGCATCCCTGATTGCTAGGAGCTCTTTTTCGGTGACCGTATAGTGTGTCTCGGTCGGTGTGAATTTCCTGGAATGGTAGGCCACCGGGTGTAGTGCTCCGGCGGAGGGACATGGTTGGGACAGGATGGCCCCCAAAGCGAATGAAGAGGCATCTGCTTCCACAACATACGGGAGTTCTGGGTCCGGATGTTGCAAGACAGGAGCCGTGGTGAACGAGGTTTTGAGGGTATCAAAGGCTACCTGATGCGTAGAGGTCCAGTCAAACAACACTGCGGGACTGGTCAATGCGGTTAGGGGTGCCACAATGGAAGAGAAATTCGCGATGAATCTCCGATAAAAGTTAGCGAACCCCAAGAAAGATTGCAGTTGTTTCACAGTGACAGGAATCGGCCAGTCTATGATAGCTTGGACCTTGGACTGGTTCATAGTCAGCCCCCCAGGGGATATATGAAACCCCAAGAATTCGACTTCGGCTGTGTGAAATAGGCATTTCTCAGGTTTGGCATATAATGAATGTTTTCTGAGTCGTGTGAGTACTTCTCTAACATGAAGGACATGCTCGGCCATGGTTTGGGAGAAGACTAATATGTCATCTAGATATACTACGACATATAGGTCCAGAATATCATTGAATATGTCGTTTACGAACCGTTGAAAAGTGGCAGGGGCATTGCAAAGGCCAAAAGGCATCACCATATACTCATACAACCCATGACGGGAGCAGAATGCCGTTTTCCACTCGTCACCAGAGCGCATACGGACCAGATTGTATGCTCCCCGTAGATCCAACTTGGTATATACAGAAGCATTGGTCAATTTGTCTAGCAAGGTTGATATGAGCGGGAGAGGGTAGCGGTTTTTTATGGTGACCGCATTCAGGCGTCTGTAGTCTACACAAGGACGGAGGTCTCCCTCCTTCTTCGGAACGAAGAATATGGGACTAGCCACAGGAGATGAAGAAGGCCTGATGTGGCCTAATTGAAGAGCATGACCTATGTATTCCTTCAGGGCCATTTCTTCTGATGGTGATAGCGAATATATGCGCCCCTTGGGAAGCGTTGCCCCATCGATCAGATCAATGGGACAATCATACGGTCTGTGGGGTGGTAGTACTTCGGCAGAGACTTTATCAAAAACCGAATGGAAATCGTGGTATTCCGGGGGTACCCCTGACATAGTGGCTCCCACTGTGTGTGTCCCTTCAGGAGGACTCTCAACCACTATGCGTAGCCCCCCGAGTGCCCTTGCGGGACTATTGAGAACATCGTCGTCCAGTAGGCAAAAATGTTGGCATACCTCAGATTCAAACGAAACCTGACCAGTACCCCAATCGATGAGAGGGTTATGTTTTTTCAACCAGGGAAGACCCAAGATTATCCCGAACTGAGGGGTGGATATCAGATCAAAGGACAGTTGTTCCTTATGGTTGCCCTGGATGGTCACGTCCATTTGGGCGGTTTGTTGCTTGATCGGACCGGATACAAGGGAGGACCCGTCCACTGTCTGGACCAGTTCGGGATGTATCTTGGTCACTAGAGGAAGGTTCAGTGACTTGGCCAAGGATATGTCGATAAAGCAACCAGTAGCTCCTGAATCAATGACGATGTGGACTTCATGTGAACTCTCTCTGGCCGGTTGAAGAACCGCTTGAACAGCTACTGGCCTTATTGGACCGAATGAAGGAACCCCGGGGTTATAAACCGAGCTCGCCTTGTCCCCGGTATTCAAGGGCGAGCTTTCTGAAAACCCGAAGCCTTGTTCTTTGGACGTCGAGGGCACTCCTTGACAAAATGTCCACTGAGGCCACAATAGAAGCATGCATTGTCGGTTCTTCGACGCTCTCTCTCGGTTTGGGTAATAGGGCTTCGTAGACCCCCTATTTTCATGGGTTCCCCAGCACCATCTGGGGTAGAGGGGGAGGATTTTACAGAAAGGCCTGACTCCATCCGGCGTTCGGACTTCCGAGCGTCTACCTGTAGGGCTAGATCTATCAGATCAGAGTAGGTGTCAGGAAGGGAAGGTACAACAGAAAGAGCGTCCTTCATAGCGTTACATAAACCTTTGTAGAACACCACGGCTTTCTTGTTTTCTGGCCATGAGGTTTCAGCTGACAACTGGTTGAAATGTGTGATATATTCTATCAAAGACTGTCTGCCTTGGGATAGCTCTAGCAGCTCCAGGTCCCGGGACTGGGCTTTATACCTGGTGTCAAATATCTTTGCCAACTCACTCACCAGGAGGTCGAAATCATAAAGGGCCGGGTGATTGTTTTCAAGGAAAGGATTAGCCCAAGTAGCGGCAACCCCGGACAGATGGGAAAGCAGAAAAGCGGCTTTTGTGGTGGAATCATGAAAGACTAAGGGCCGACAAAGGAAATGAAGTTTACATTGATTGATAAAGGTACGGTATTTTCTGGGGTCCCCCTGGAACTTCTCAGGGGGTGCCAAAGGAAACTGAGAGGGCAATACCACAGGAGTAGGTGGCGTGAGTGGTGCAGAGGGCCCCGGGGTAGGCGGTACCGGATCCCCAAATTCGGCATCTGGCGGTAAAGGGTTGCGGTTGCTCTGAATGGTGTCTAAGCGATGATGAATCGCGGTTGTGGCAGCCGCCACTTCCGTTCTAAGAGATGCAACCGCTTGCATTAGAGCGGCCACGGGATCCCCGGCAGCGGATTCCATCGCCTGAAAGACCAGAAGACGCTTCACAGTCTGTCAGGACTTGATGGTCGTGTAGGCGATGATACCTCTGTCCCCAAGATCCACTCGAGCAAACAGTCAATATACTGCCCGAGCAGCCTTTGAGGCCACAGGTGGTGAATGTCGTCAGCCGAAACCAGGAATGCCGGAAGATGTTTTCCCCTGACCACTGTAAGGCAAACACGCGGGTTAGATAACCATTACACCCTGTGCACAATCCTAAATGTTTACCTATAAGGAGCTTACCCTGAGTGGTTGTCTGGAATGTGATGTAGGTTGTCTGAGGGGCCAGCAGGGTTGACGACAAGGTAGCAGCCTGGCAAAGCACTTGAAGGATGGAATCATCACCTGATACGGAACCTGGTACTGTGAGCCAAACTAGATGGCACGTGATGCAGAAAGCTGAATTCAAACCAAAGGATAATCCAATTGCAGTCCAGAAGAAAAGCCAAGGTCGTGTCCAGGGGGAGCGGTTCAAGACAAGGTGCCAAACAAGGGAAATCCAAGAAGCAGTCCGTGGGAGTAGCCGAGGTCTAAACCAGGAAGAAGCAGGTCCAGGCGAGGTACAAAAGAGGAAGCGATTCAGAAAAATCCAAGATCAAGGATAGCAGCGTCCGTAGTCCAACCAAGATCAGCTGTGAAGCGCGGATGGGAGTTCAGGGGTGCGCGGGAAGTTCCACACGCGATTGGCCTGGGCGCGTGTATTTCAGGGGTGCGCGGGAAGTTCCACACGTGACTGGCCTGCGCGCGTGTATTTCAGGGGTGCGCGGGAAGTTCCACACGCGTTTGGCCTGGGCGTGTGTATTTCAGGGGTGCGCGGGAAGTTGCACATGCGATTGGCCTGGGCGTGTGTATTTCAGGGATGCGCGGGAAGTTCCACACGCGATTGGCCTGGGCGCGTGTATTTCAGGGGTGCGCGGGAAGTTCCACACGCGATTGGCCTGGGCGCGTGTATTTCAGGGGTGCGCGGGAAGTTCCACACGCGATTGGCCTGGGCGCGTGTATTTCAGGGGTGCGCGGGAAGTTCCACACGTGACTGGCCTGGGCGCGTGTATTTCAGGGGTGCGCGGGAAGTTCCACACGCGATTGGCCTGGGCGCGTGTATTTCAGGGGTGCGCGGGAAGTTGCACACGCGATTGGCCTGGGCGCGTGTATTTCAGGGGTGCGCGGGAAGTTCCACACGCGATTGGCCTGGGCGTGTGTATTTCAGGGGTGCGCGGGAAGTTCCACACGCGATTGGCCTGGGCGCGTGTATTTCAGGGGTGCGCGGGAAGTTCCACAAGCGAATGGCCTGGGCGCGTGTATTTCAGGGGTGCGCGGGAAGTTCCACACGCGATTGCCCTGCACGCGTGTATTTCAGGGGTGCGCGGGAAGTTCCACACGCGAATGGCCTGGGCGCGTGTATTTCAGGGGTGCGCGGGAAGTTCCACACGCGATCTGGCCTGGGGGAGCGTGTGCGTGTATACCAGGGGTGCGCGGAAAGTTTTACACGCGATTTCAGCAGGGTACGTGTATTTCAGGGGTGCCGGGGAGTCCTACATGTGATTTGCCAGTGTGGGTCCTCCCAGGTGTTCCCTGTACACCCTCCACGGCCCCTGCAGGCAGCCCACACCACAGGGGACTACCCTGCATCCCTGGTCATGTCCCGCAGGCAGCCCACCCAACATGGGCATGCCCCCCAGCAAAGGCACATGTCTCCTTGCACTAATGATCACCAACTCATGTCCCCTTGCACCCCCACCCCCAGAATTGCGGGGCACCTGCCAGCAGGACCCCACCCATGTCCAACTCATGTCCCCTTGCACCCCCACCCCTAGAATTGCGGGGCACCTGCCAGCAGGCCTCCACCCATGTCCAACTCATGTCCCCTTGCACCCCCACCCCCAGAATTGCGGGGCACCTGCCAGCAGGCCCCCACCCATGTCCAACTCATGTTCCCCACCACCCCCACCCCCCAGCAGTGCAGGGGCACCCTCCACCAGGCCCCCACCCATGTCTCCCACCACCCCCACCTCCAGCATTGCGGGGCACCTGCCAGCAGGCCCCCACCCATGTCCAACTCATGTCCCCTTGCACCCCCACCCCCAGAATTGCGGGGCACCTGCCAGCAGGCCCCCACCCATGTCCAACTCATGTTCCCCACCCCCCTATCCCACAGCAGTGCAGGGGCACCCTCCACGAGGCCCTCGCCCATGTCCCATCCATGCCCCCCTGCACCTAGGTCCCAACAATCCCCAGTCATGTCCGTAATGGCCATCCTCCCCTGCCAAAAGGCCCAACCAACTATCACATCCACCCACATATCAAAGGCAATTACATGTTACACACCCAATGTAAATAATGCAAATGAACACATGTCTGTCACACACAATGGCTGCAAGTGAATGTTAAAACACCCAACATGACATGCATGAAAGTAATGAGATGATACGACACATTGAAGGATGAAAATAAAAATGTATTGAAAATCAACTTGAATGGAAATGAAATGAGAAAAACCACAAAGCAAAACAACCAAAAGAAGATGAATGTCCATGAAAAAAATCCAAAAAATAAAAAAATCCATTGAAGAACTATTTACAAGATAATCCCGGGTCCATGAGCACAACCAAATGAAACCTAATTATGACAACTAACTAAAAACCGAACTATATACAAAAATGTGGCGCATTGTCCAATCGCAACCAAATAAAAAAAAAATATCAAAGGAAACCTACCACTAACTATATAACTATATACAAAGGCAGCGGGCTAGTCCGACGGCTCACTGGTTGTTGTCATGGGCCAGGGCATCATCGAACTCCCGTTCAATGGCTTGGAGGCGGGCATGTTCCCTGGCCCCGAGGTCCCGCAGGGATAATGCAGTGTCCAGCTCCAACTCCCTGCGAAGACCCTCGAGGCACTCAGCCCGCCTCAGCGCCCTCCGCATGGAGTCCTCCGCCCTGACCATTGTGAGCCGTTCCTCCTCTGCCCGCTGCCTATCCGCACCTATCTGCTGGCCCAACCACTCCCACACGGAAGCCACTCCCATTCCAGGGTTCTCCTGCCCTCCGGCCGATGCCTGCACCCCTGATGTTGATGGCCCCGAGCCATGATGCCTCCCAGGTTGAGCCTGCTGCTGCCTCTGAAGCAACTGCCTGTGCCAGCACGACGGCATCCAGGCTGATGGAAACCACCGACGCCGTCAAGCACGTGCCCTGCCCGATGATGCCGTCACATCCTCCATCTGCTGGGGTCCGGTTGCTGTGGTGTCCACCCTTGCTGGACCTCTGACTCCCGACTGTGGCAGGGATGGGATCCCCACCGAGCTGGATGCATTGGTCAGGGCAGGTCCACAGGGGGCCCTGGTGGCATCTGGGGCGGAAGACGGCAAGGAGAACGACTGGCGTATAGTCTCCACAGAGGAAGAGAGGGCCGCCAGATTGGCCGACACATGCAGGAAACCCCCGAACATGGACGATCCCAATTGGGGCACGTCGGCACGGTGCTATTCGTGATGACGTGCGTGCTCCTCCTGGGAAGCACGCACGGCATCACGAATCACAGCCGTGCGCATCGCGAACCTAATCAGGACCTTCTCCATACAGCCAGGGGTCCCCTCGTCCGCAGGTGGAGGGGAGTCAGATGACATGGACATCCCCTCTACCTGCGGACGGGCCTGGGACGGGGCATCCCTGCTGGTGCATGGTGGTACACCCACAGGGTCAGGGACAGCGACATGCACAGGCCCCTCCACGGTGACCTGTGCTGCCTCCTGCCCCTGCCCCTGGACTGCACCACCTGCACCAGCAGGGATTCCCCCACCAGGCCCCATGTGCGCCTCAGTGGCGGCCTCCTCCTCCTCTGTGGAAACCACCAACCTGGATGGCTCCTCACCGTCTTCCGCCGTAGCAGGCCCCTGTGGGGGCTCACCCACCCCTTCCGCTGCAGCCATGGGGGCATCCCCGCCGCCTTGCTCCACAGCACCGTCTCTGCCCTCTTCTTCACTAGCCGCTGCGTAGAGGGAGACATAGAACACAAGCATCAGGGTACTGTACAATGGTTCCCTAGACAGGAAGCAATAGCAGATGAGTGCCACTGTCAAAGTACACTTCCATCATGTCCCTCCACAACACATGTGTCAGTCCAGGCAAAACACACACAGTGACAGTCATGGTGCATGCCATGGACATTTCCATACATGTCCAATGGACTCTCGAAACATACAATGTAATGGTACTCACATGCATCATGGGTCATGCCTATCACATGCACACACTTCACCTCAGTCACATCCATCTGGCCCCGTACACCCCAATCACAGTGGATACAAGGATGACTAGGCTGCATCAGTGAATCTGTACATTGTCACAGACATGTGTCATGCATCCATGGCATTCACAAGTCACAGACACGCAGGTCAGGCACACAGACATGGATACCATATATGTACCTGGCATCAGCACCCATCCCTCACCCCCACCCATGCCCAGGAACAGAGACTGCCATGCTCTCATGTGTACAATCTGCATAGGGCTCCCCATGTCGCATTTAAACACATGCAACGACCGTGCGGTTCACACATTACTGGTCGCACATGCATTACCATGATGTCCCGGCACACATACATGCGTACATGGCCTGTGTCACACATACAGGCAAGTATCAGACAACCAGCACACTGCAACATGCCCTGTCTCACACAGCAATGCTTGGCCACTTACCGCTCAACTCCAGACAGGTCTCCCTCTCAAGGACCCTCTCTGGCTGTACGTGTTCCAGGACCCTCATCTGGATGGAATGGAACTCATGCGGCCCCGGCCCCCCTCCACGAGGCGCCGAGCCTTTATGAGGGTCCTGGACCTCAAGTCTTCCCAGCGCTTCTTGACCTTCTGGATGGGGCGGGTTGCCACCCCCTCCGCGTTGATGGCAACCACACAGTCGGCCTGATCCTCTCCCGTCCTTCCTTGTTGGCGCGGGACGATCCGAAGAGGGCATCATACTGCCCCAGGACTTGCTCCACCAGGACACCAACTTCGGTGGCAGTGAAGCTGGTGCCCCTCTGCCCCTCTGGCCGGGGGTTGCCACTGGTGCCAGATGTGGATGTGCCCGACATGGCAACCCCAGGGGCAGGAGTGGGTGGGCAACTGGGTCCTGGGGCTGGGCTGTGGAGCGATGTTATCTGAGTCAGGAGTCTTCTGTTCCAGCAGGGGTGGACACAGCAACTGGACCCCTGCAGATGGCTGATGTGCAGGCACCAAATGGCAGGGCACGGTGGCAGCAGGCATGCAGGCAGGCAGGCAGGCAGGCAGGCAGCAGCAGATGGCACGTGGGAGGCTGCTCGGGGCACTGGGGGGCAGTAATTCTGCCTTCTGGGCAGGAGCGTGGTCTTCCGTGTGTTTTCGCGTGGCCAGCTTGATACGGAGTGATTTGGCACGTGAAAATCCTGCACGTCAGCGTGAAAATCGAGGAAAGGCCCTTAGCGCGTAAGCGCGTCAGCACGCGTACGCGATTTCATTGGACCAAAGGCCCTTACAGCATAAGCGCGTCTGTGACGTTTTGCGCACGGGCGTTGCCCTGGCAGGGCTTGGAGATCCCGCGTGCCTTTATGTTCTGTACGTGCTTTTCGTGCGGTGCGTGTGTTTTCCATCCGTTGGGGTTCACACGCTATTACTTCACAGCGGGTGTTGGCTACGCGTTTTTCTACACGCAAGGCAGACGGTAAGTGGTACCCCGCTCCCCCAGGCCCGATCGCGTGAAAAAGTTCACGCGAACCCCTGAAATACACGTAGCCCGCTCCCCCAGGCCCGATCGCATGAAAATGTTCACGCGAACCCCTGAAATACACGTAGCCCGCTCCCCCAGGCCAGATTGCGTGTGTGACTTCCCGCGAACCCCTGGAATACACGTACCCCGCTCAATCGCGTGTGTAACTTCCCGCGCGCCCCCGAAATACACGTACCCCGCTCATTCGCGTGTGTAACTTCCCGCGCGCCCCCGAAATACAGGCCCAATTGCTGTATGTTGCCACTTTTGTGATGCGCTGGGACTCTACCGCCTGCCGTCGTGTGGCGGACGTGTTTCAGCTTGTGCGTGTCTTTGGCTGTGCGTGGCTTTGCCCTATTCGATTCCATGAATACGTGTGGTTCGAGTGCGTGTGGGCGTTCCGTCTGCTTCCCTGCAGTACATCCCCAGTTACGCCCTTATTTTCGCGCGTTGTTCCCCATTCTGCGCGTTACGCCCCGTGTCCCGCCCACTTTCTGGTGTATGCGCCGAGGTTGTGCGCTTTCACTGTGCGCGTCGCGCACGCCTTTTGGGATGTTGCAGTGACTTGTGCGCCATGCACGGGTTTGGCGCTCATCCCGAGGTGTACACGCGCAGGGACTTCCATGAATCGCACGCGTGCGCGTGCGCCTGTTTTTTTCCGCTTGCGCCTGCTTGCGCCTGCTTGCGCGAAGATTTTCTGCGCACGTTTGTTCCATGAATCGGTCCCCAAATCCCCTAATGATGCTGGCTGTGGGAGCATCTAGAGTTAAATGAAAATATTGCCTGTATTGCTCCTTAGGTATCTGGAGAGCTTTAAATACATCATACACCGCTTCTAAGGGATCCTCTATGCAGCACTCCCCTCCTTCTTTAAATGATTTGATCAGAGCTTTGATGGATTCCATTATCTTTATGGGGCTACTCGTTGCTATGCACGGAATTGCACTACTTTGTGATTCAATCCTGGTTTCAGGTGTATGGGATTGGTGGCGGCCCCCAATGGGTGTGTCAAATCCCCCAAGGGCGCTGCAACCAAGTTCAGTCACTGGCCCAGTCACTGGGGCACTAGCTCTCTGTGTAGAAATAGAATTCACCGCAACTCCATTGAATGTGGTGCCCTGCCGTCTATCCTGGGACCTGGAAATGCATATTTGCTGTTCCAAATCCTTGCATTTTTTAAAGAGCCTCTCTGCCTCCTTATGCAAATAGTTGTTTTCTTCACTCATCTTATTAATTACCTCCTGCATATTGCCCATTTGCATTTGGCATTCATTGAATTCTTTGTTTCTTTGGTCTCTTTCTTGAAACATTTTAACCAGTTCCTGTTCAGCATTTTGGAGATCACTTTCTTTTTCACAATGTTCTTTTTGCAAAATCTGCATTTCCAAAAGAACCTCATCTTTGTCTTGTCTAATATGGCCTACCAACGCTTTCAAATGTATCAATTCTTGTTCACTATCCTCAAACTGTTTCTTGCTTTGAGACAACTGAGTGTCAAATCCCTATATTTTAACTGCATGTCTTTTTTACATACCTCCAATTCTGCTCTTAACATCTCCTCTTTTTCACTTGCCCCATCCAGATCAGCTTTTAACCTGCTAATCAGCTTGGTGTCATTTTCTTGCATTCGCAGGGACCTATTTCGGATAAACCTCATCTCGGCACATAGGTGTATCAGACAATCTTTCTCTGCATGTTTATCAGCTGCATTTAGTAGTCTCAACAGGCAGACCTGAATTTAGCTGCCTTCTGCAAAAATGCTGTCTAATGGTTCTTTCTGTACTTCACCATAGATGCGGTTATTCCATTCTGTGGCATTATTTGATGACCATGTTCCATGTGCATATAACTTTGCCTCTAGATATTGCACTAGCTCTGGGAATGTGGCCTCCATTTGAGACATTCTGAAATTCACTTTTAGTATCACACTGCTATTATGAAATGGGTTCCCTCTAATGCACGTATGGTAGTGTGAGACACACTTGCCATGCCCAGTAGATGCTCTATAATCACTTTCCCAGCCAACGCACCATACATGTTGGATATTTTGTGTAATTTTGGGGTCTGGCGGTATTTTCTTACTGCCAAAAGAAGAGTGGTAGTTTGGTAATAACCTATCCTTGCATTTAGATTGGGTGTGGCCTCACATCATTCTAGTGACCATACTTTGTTATACTATATTGGAGAATTTAGTAATATGTACTACTAGCAGTATTTTGTGGTAGTAAATTACTTAGTGGTGAGCATAAGTTTTCTTCCATACATTATAAACTCATCATACACAAAACCTTCCTTTCTATTAGAATACCTCCTAGTGATCTATAGAGAACCTTGGACTTATTCACGCAAGGGAACCAGCAATTTTATGTAGAGTGCCACCTACAGCCTGTGGCCGGTAGCACTGATTTATTTACACCAATGATCTATGCCCCTGTAGGCATCATTACTGGTTCATAGACCCCCAGTAATCTATATGCTATATTAGAATTCTCCAAACAACATGCAAGGGGAACACACGCATACACCTATTTATTACCGCTTATACTGTTTGTTATTCCATCTGCATGGGCAAATTGGCAAATGTATTACCAAAGAACACAAATCTTCCGCATGTCCGCATATGCAATTCCCAAAGCAATAAAAACTCTGAACCATTTGTTTATAAATATATTATATTGCAAACAGTTACAATTTCATGACACAAATCTTACCATGTACATTTCAGCATTACCTGTAATATAATAAGAAGAGAAAAAAACAACAGATACAATGCAAATAAACCCTTTTTACAAATAGGCATCACTTTTTATGATTCTAAACATGACAATTGAAAATACAGGGGATTTTCTTTTTGCTTCGCTACTCTGACTGCCTGGTATTTTTAGATTGCTATTGCTCATTCATACAAAAGCACATGATAACCTCACTTCAACTCTGGGTGCTTACCAAAGATTTGCAGTTCTCTACCCCACACAACCTTCTTTCATTCGCCTCAGAAGAACAGGCCCAGTCAGCATGAATTGCTTCTGTAATCTTGGTGTCTGATATGCACAGCAAAACTTCCAAGCTCATGCCAACACCAAGATCATCTGTCTCCCGAGCCCAGCAAACACAAACTCCTTCTCCCTCTCACCGTCTCCCCAGCAGAGCTCTGCACCTTCCCATTTTGCCTACGTAATAAATCTGCAGATACTCTGCTCCAATCAAGTTGAAAGGCAGCATCACCCTTCACTTCTGTACAATGGGCCCTTTACCCAGGGAGCAACTGTATCTAATATAATGTCCTGGTATGCAGGCTCTCTGCTTGCTTCAAACACAGAAAGAAAAGGACCCTCCAGTGCACGTTTGAAAAATGAATTTCAGAATATGTATTTTCACTTCATTTTGTACATGGAGATTACATTATAGTGTTAATGAGTTAGCACTAGTGATTAGTAATTGTTAATTAAATCGGTCAGTTACATAAATAATGTAGCCTCCTATGCATGAGGTATTCCAAAGAAGAAAAAAACAAATTGGTGCACTTTTAAACTTTGCAGCTTCACAATGAGCTTTTTGCTGCATTATAAATCCTGTACCTTGCATGTCTCCAGCCACATACTCACATGTTATACTGGCAACATAGACTGGCTATATGTGTGTGCCACATTATTACTGGCAACAAAATGCCATCACATTCATTGAAGTGCTACACACTCCAAGGTGCTATAAAGTGCTATTTATTGCTACAATGCACTAAAATGGCCACATGGCAATAGATACAGCGGGCCATTTCTGTCTTCTTTGTTTAAAAGTAACTGCAACAAAACATGACAGATTTCCTTTATTTATTAATATGCAGCATAACCAGTGAGACAACTGAGCCTAACCATACAGGATCACATTACCAGAGGAGCACAAGAGGCACTTTGAGAGAGGAACGCGGTATCGTTTCTCATCACCTGTGACACTGACATCAAAGGCGCAGGTAGGACACCTTATAGCACACACTCCAGGCACGTAGAAAAAAATCCTGCTGAGAGACACCACTGATCTTATTTTATTCCTTACTTTTAGATGTTCCACCTATGGGGTACACTAGTGACACCACTCAGTCCACTTCTACAGTCCTGAAGACGGCATTAGAATACAAAATCTCCTCTTTCATGCCAGAAACACCACAAGTGTCGACTAGACAGATGTTTTGGTTATAATAACCACATTCTAAGTCACATACTGTACTAACCCCCCGTGCAAAATATCAACTGCAAATTGCATAATATATGAATGTTTAATATGATATCAATTGCATGAAACTCCCATACAAGATGGGGTTGAAAATGATGAGATATGTTTAATGGCCTCAGTAGGCCTTTTTACGTTACAAAAGATAATAAAATTTTTTAAATAAGCAAATGCAAACTTGGTGCGTTCAAATTCATGTACAGATCAAATGCTATGATCAGTTAGATTGTGCTATAAACACTACCGGCCAGTGCCAGACAGGCGGGGTAGCCTATGTCCTTTTGTCCTATACATTTTTGTATACCCTCATGATATAGGCCCCCCACATCAAAAAAGAGGACTCTGACCCCTCATATTTTGGAAACCCGGGGAACATCTGCCATCTGCACAGTCCGAGTGAGACATCCTGCATCAAGGACAAAGGATGTACCCCACAGTATGTGTCGGACAGGTACACAGGGGGAAGTGTGCATGTACACAGGATCGTGGAACAGGCCATTGCAGTAGTCCAACATGTTACCCACCAGTGCCATGGTTAAATTGAGGTGCAGGGGGGTGGAGGGGCAAGGAAGCATGCCCGTGTGGAGTACCTGCATGCAGGCTGGACACACATGCATGTCAGTCATGCTATGACATATTCCGAGTGCTGAGTGGAAAAACACCACAGGCTACATGCAGACAGGTCAGTGAGTTGGACCATGGACCGGAGGGGCAGACGGGTGACTAGCATGTGAGTAGGGTGCATGTGTGGTGATGAGGACAGTCCCCGTCTCCTTCACATGTCCAGCATGCATCACAACAGGCACGCTTCAGTGAAGCATTGCATGACTCGCACATGAGAACCATGTGCACATAGCATGTAGTGGCAGTAAAGCACAACACATCATACAAGCAAACCACACATGGGCCTGACAAACACGCAACAACACTCACCGGACGGGGCATCATAATCCTGCATCTCTCCCACTCGTTCGATCAATTCTGCCGGGAGGAACTCCGCAGCGATCACCTCGTGCGGAGTGAGTTCTTCCTCCTCAGGTGGTGGCCCACTGCCAGTCACCTGAGTCATGGCATAATTGGAGGCACGCTTTTTCTTAGCAGAGCGTCGGAGGTCATCCCAATGCTTTTTGCAGTCCTGAGCTGAATGCACCTCATGTTCGAATGCACTAACACCATCTGCAACCTGATTCCAGTGTTCCCAACGCCGGGCAGGCGTAGTGTGGCAATTTGGGCCCACTAGCATATTGCGTTCATGTTCCGACACATAGCCCACAAGGAAGTCCAGTTCCTGCTTTCTGAACGGCTTCTTCCTCGACGTGCTGGAGGCTGGAGCCATGTCTGGTGTCCCAGCCTGTTGTGCAGGAGCAACCTTTCTGCTCTTGGGCAGTGGTACGGACCCTGACTGGCAAATGCTGCCCTGATCAGTAGGGGCAGTGATGCTGGTGGATCGGGCCAAGGGAGTGGCTTGTGGAACCAGGACGGAAGCCCTGACTTGCGTCAGTGGCTGCTGGGTGCTGTTGGTAGGACTTAGTGCATCAACTGGCGCAGTGGCAAGGACAGTGACCGAGACTGTCCTGGCTGGCCGACTCACAGCAGGGGTGGTGTTGGCTCCATCTGCCCATGCAGTTGCCACCACCCGGGTGCTTGGGGCAGCAGATGACAACACTGCCCCGGGGACAAGTGCCTTGGTCAGAGCATAGCTGCACACCCTTGACTTGTGTCTCCTGATCACCTGGAAATCAGACTGGGAGTCCTCAGGTGCCATCGCATCATGCGCTGGCTGAACCTGAGCCTCGGTGGTGGTTGCCACAGCTGCACCTGCAGCTACCACTACCGTTGGGCCCATGGCAATAGATGAAACTGACTGCCAGGTCACATGGGCGCCAGTGTCAGATGCAAGAGTTGCATCTCCCGCAGCTGCAGGGGGTGGTGGCATGACTGCACCAACACGTGGCAGTACCTCCTGCCAAAGTGGCGCACCCCTGCCTCTTCCCCCTCTGCAGCCACCCTGGGCACCCTGGACTGCCCCTACTCCCTGGTCACCCCGGCCATGTCCCTGACAACGCCCACCAGGTGGAGGACACCTAACTGAGGCGCCCCTCACCTTTCGCGGTCTTCCAACCATTGCACGGATGTACTAGTGCCAATGGGAGGTGCACACAACAATTGACCTGGGCAATTGGGGTGAAGGGTGCAGGGTACGTGATGTAAATAGCACCCCTGTGCTCCTGCAAGGCTGTATGTGACCCCTGTGAGAAAACGTGGTGCACCCAGGGACAAAAACAAACGAGTACGCCTGGAACACACAGGCTACTATGACCTCGAAAACAGGTAAGCGATAAACAGGGGGACCCGCAGTGGGAAAAATAGCGTGCGCGACTCACCATCTGACTTGTATGAGAAAGAAAAACACGCATAGCCGAGACCCCCGCCAAAAGAAGAGGTATGTCCATAAGCCCTGGGAGGACTGCAGGTCCAGGACCCTCAGGAAGGCCCAGAGCCTCTTGGACGCAGCGGATGCAGTGGAGTGCCGGGTCCTGCTTACCACCGACCAGATGAGGGTCCTGGAACGCATTCGCCCAGCGCTTCACTTCCAGGTCCTCGAGAGGCAGACCCGTCTGGAGTTGAGCGGTAAGTGTCCATACATACTCATTGGACGCAGTGCATGTTGATGTGTGCCAGGAGTGTGCAGCTTGGACATATGTCTGACATGGCCCATGTATGGATGTGTATGTGCAGGGACATGACCGTGCTACATGTGAGTCCAGTCATGTGTGATGCACATCAATGGTGCATGTGTTCCAAAGCATGATGCACAAATGCACGCCTTGTACAAATACACGGTGTACATGTGTGTGTGTGTCTGTTTGGGGGGGTATGACTGTGAGATGCCATGGATGCATGTGACTCGGACATGTGGGTACCTGACTGGCAGATGTGACTTAGTTGCTGATGATTGCACTGTGACAGGTGGCGGAGATGTACAGATGCATGTCTGTCTGGTGGTGTGTGTGCATGTGTTCGGCACTCCCCAAGTTGCTTGTGACGTCATGCCAACCTTTGGTTGTACATGCAGTTATGTGTGTATGGATGCTGATGCCGATTGCACAATACCATGTGTGTGGGTTCAAATGATATGAGTGTTGGGGAGTGTGATGCCATCTGTGAAGTTTGACACTGCCACTCATGTGCAACTGTCATGTGTGTATCAGACCATTGTACAGTGCCCTGATGCCTGTGTTCTATCTCTCCCTGTCTGCAGCATCGAATGATGAAGAGGGCAGAGTGAGGAGTCTGGTGCGGTGTCCATGGCCGCAGCTGCCGAGGGAAGGTCCAAGAGGCGAAGCTTGGAGGTTGGAGGTGGACTCCTCGGCAGCAGAAGGGGCAGCTGAGCCCCCACAGGGGTCTATGGAGGAAGACAGCACAGAGTCATCCAGGTTGGTGGGGGGTTTGGTTGAGGAGGAGGCCGTGACAGCCCCATGCACGGGGCCTGGAAGGGGGGATTCCACTGGTGCTAGTGGTGCAGTCCAGGAGCAGGGACATGAGGCAGCACAGGCCACCGCAGAGCGTCCTGTGTGTAATCCTGTCCCCGATCCTGTGACTGCATCATCCCGCACCAGCAGGGATGCCTTTGTCCAGATCCGTTTTCAGGGAGGGGATGTGCGAATAACAACTGGCCTTCCTCTCCCTGTGGACGTGGCAATCCGTGACCGGGTTGAGCCTGTCCTAGCTGGTTTGGCGTTGCGCGCACGTGGTATTCGGGATGACGTGCAGGGTTCTCATCAGGACAATGCACGTCATTTTGAATACCTGTTTGGGTTTGTCGAACTAATAGGACAGGTAGTCGGCACTGGGTTCCTCCGTGTGCAGGAGGGTCATGTGACCCCCTCCTCAACTGAACCCCCTATGCACCAGTCGTCCTCTGTGGTGTCTTCCCACTCAAGTATTACCTGGGCCCCCTGTGGAGCTGCACCTGAGCCAGCAGCCAGCCTGGTAGAGAACACATCCCTGCCACAGTCAGGAGTCGGAGGTCCAGCAGGGGTGGCCACCCCACCAACTGGACCCCAGCAAATGGAGGACGTGCAGGCATAAACAAGCAGGGCACGTGCACGACCGCGCCAGGGGATTCCATCAGCCTGGATGCCGTTCTGGTGCCAGAGGCAGTTGCATTGGAGGCAGCAGCAGGCTCAGCGTGGGAGACATCATGGCTCGGGGCCATCAACATCCCGGGTGCAGGCATCGGCAGGAGGACTCAGGACTGGGAGTGTCTTCCGTGTGGCAGTGGTTGGGCCAGCAGATAGATGCGGAGCAGCGGCGGGCGGAGAGGACACGTCTCAGGGTGGCCATGGCAGAGAACTCCATGAACCGGGCTTTGAGGCGAGCTGAGTGCCTCGAGGCAACTCGCAGGGATCTGGTGGATGCCATGGCTGCATCCCTGTGAAACCTCAAGGCCAGGGAACAGGCCCGCCCCCGGAACATCAACATGGAGTTCGATGATGCCCTGGGCCGGAACATCAGTAAGTGAGCTGTTGGACTAGCCCGCCACCTTTGTACATAGTTATATAGGAATAGGTTTCCTTTCTTTCAATTTATGATTTCGACAGACTTTGCTCCTCCTTTTTATATATAGTTCTGTTTTTGATATTATTTTTGATAGGTTTCCTTAATTTTTGGGATCATGGACCCTTGTGACTTACATTGTCTATAGCTCCGGACATGTACATACTTTCTTTTTTACGTCATCCCATGGAGTAATTTTGATTTATTTCTATGGACTTTGTCGATGGACCACTTTTCACTTTTCATGTCTTGAATTTTGATTTTTCCTTGGATTTTACTTTCTTTTTGGTATTGCATTCATAATTTCTTCATTTGCATTTGTGGTTTTGATTTTGTCATTTTGTTTTCTTTTTAATACCTTTCACTAATCTTCATTATTGGTATGGTCTCCTCTCATTGGGTTTGTGCATGTCTCTATGAGTATTGGCTCAGTCATGTGTTGCGACTGTGTGGCTCTGTAGGACATTTATTCATGGGCATGCTGGTTCTTTTCAGACTCTCATGGCAAGGGTAAAGGGCCATGGGTCTGTCTTGTTATGGTGTGGTGTTTGGGGGGATATGTGTCTGGGCCTGCTGGCAGGTGCCCGTCACTGGTGGGGGGGACATGTGTTGGGGCTCACAAGTGCATGGTGACATGTGGGCTGCCTGCGGGGCATGCCCAGGAGTGATGGTATGGCTGCGGGGCATGCCCTGCGGTGTAGGGTGGACCGCTGTGGTATGGGCTGCCTGTGGAGCATGGTCAGGGTGGATGGGCTGACTGCGGGGCATGGGGAGGGTTGATGGGCTGTCCGTGGGGCATGTCCAGGGGTGATGGGCTGCCTGTGGGGGATGGTCAGGGGTGTAGGGTGGTCCGCTGTGGTGTGGGCTGCCTGTGGGGTGTGGGGGGAGTTGGGGGGGAGTTCACACCCGGGAGGGCCCGCACTGCCAATTGGTGTGTAAAGCACACTTGAGTACGCCGGAATCTACGTAACCCGCTCGCACCAGGCCAATTGCATGTAAAACTCCCCGCGCACCCATCGGAATACGCATACCCCCCTCGTGCCAGGCAAATCGCATGTGAAACTCCCTGCGCACCCCTCAGAATACGCATACCCCTCTCACGCCAGGCCAATCGTGTGTAAAAATTCCCACACACCCCTCAGAATACGCATACCCCACTCGTGCCAGGCAAATCGTGTGTGAAACTCCCCGCGCACCCCTCGGAATACGCATGCCCCGCTCACACCAGGCCAATCCTGTGTAAAGTGCATTTGCGTACCCCCATATTCGCGGACCCGTGTGGTGAGGAGCCACATGCACCCCCTGCAGGCAGCCCACACCGCAGGGTAGCAACCTACAACCCTGGACATGCCCCACAGACAGCCCATCGACCCTCCCCATGCCCCGCAGGCAGCCCATCCACCCTCCCCATGCCACGCAGGCAGCCCGCCACCCCTGGACATGCCCCACAGACAGCCCATCAAATCTCCCATGCCTCGCAGGCAGCCCATCCACCCAGAGCATGCCCTGGAGGCAGCCCATCACCCCTGACCATACCCCGCAGACATCCCATCAACTCTCCCCATGCCCCGCAGGCAGCCTATCACTCCTGACCATGTCCCGCAGGCAGCCCATTCACACTGACATGCCCAGCAGGCAGCCCATCACCCCTGACCATGCCCCGCAGGCAGCCCATCACCCCAGGACATGCCCCGAGACAGCCCATCCACCCTCCCCATGCCCCGCAGGCAGCCCATTACCCCTGACCATGCCCTGCTGGCAGCCCATCCACCCTGACCATGCCCCGCAGACAGCCCATCACCCTTGACCATGCCCCGCAGGCAGCCCATTACCCCTGGACATGCCCCGCAGACAGCCCATCCACCCTCCCCATGCCCTGCAGTTAGCCCATCACTCCTGACCATGCCCTGCAGCCAGCCCATCCACCCTGACCATGCCCCGCAGGCAGCCCATCACCCCTCGACATGCCCCACAGACAGCCCATCCACCCTCCCCATGCCCCGCAGGCAGCCCATCACCCCTGACCATGTCCCGCAGGCAGCCCATCACCCCTAGACATGCCCCCCAGACAGCCCATCCACCCTTCCCATGCCCCGCAGGCAGCCCATCACCCCTGGACAGGCCCTGCAGACAGCCCATCCACCCTCCCCATGCCCCGCAGGTGGCCCATCACCCCTGGACATGCCCCGCAGACAGCCCATCCACCCTGACCATGCCCTGCAGGCATCCCATCACCCCTGGACATACCCCACACACAGCCCATCCACCCTCCCCATGCCTTGCAGGCAGCCCAACCACCCTGACCAAGCCCCGCAGGCAGCACATCACCCCTGACCATGCCCTGCAGCCGGCCCATCACCCCTGGACATGCCCCACAGGCAGCCCATCCACCCTCCCCATGCCTCGCAAGCAGCCCATCACCCCTGGACATGCCCTGCAGACAGCCCATCACCCCTGACCATGCCCTTCAAGCAGCCCAACCACCCTGACCAAGCCCCGCAGGCAGCACATCACCCCTGACCATGCCCTGCAGCCAGCCCATCACCCCTGGACATGCCCCGCAGACAGCCCATCCACCCTCCCCATGCCCTGCAGTCAGCCCATCATCCCTGACCATGCCCCGCAGGCAGCCCATCCACCCTGACCATGCCCCGCAGTCAGCCCATCATCCCTGACCATGCCCCGCAGGCAGCCCATCACCCCTGGACATGCCCCGCAAACAGCCCATCCACGCTGACAATGCCTCACAGGCAGCCCACACCACAGGGGACACCCCTACAACCCCTGGCCATGCCCTGCAGCCAGCCCACACTACAGGGGGGACTTTTTTCATGCGATTGGCCTGGTGTGAGCGGGGTACGGGTATTACGAGTGGTGCGCGGGGAGTTTTACGTGCGATTGGGCTGTCGCGAGCAGGGTACGCATATTACGAGGCGTGCACGGGGAGTTTTACATGCGATTGGCCTGGAGCGAGTGGCGTATGCATATTACGAGGGGTTTGCTGGGAGTTTTACACGCGATTGGCCTGGCGCGAGCGGGGTATGCGTATTCTGAGGGGTGCGTGGGGAGTTTTACACACAATTGGCCTGGCGCGAGCGGGGTATGCATGTTCCGACGGGAATTTTACACGTGATTGAGTTGTCGCGTGAGGGCTGAGTGACTTTTTAGCGTGATTTCATTGTTGGGTGGCTGTATGCTTGTCCACTGGCCTTTGCCTTTGCACAATGTAGGGGATTTGTGCAGATGTTTTTGGTCCATGGGGCGGGGTTGGGAGTGTAACTGGCACTGCTGCAGGGTCGCTGCGCCATGCTGCGCCACGCTGCACCACGGCTGGTTATGGATGTTTAAATCCATGAATACGCGGTGCATCAAAATCAGATTTGGCGCAAGCTGGCGCATGCTCCCTCTGTACGCCAGCCGCATGCGCCACTTCTGCGCTTTATTCCATGAATTACCCTGTAAATTGTTTAACAATTTAGGGGCTAATTCATGGAATAATTGGGCACCGAAATTGGTGGAGCTGCGCCGAAACCGCGTGTGGCGCACACGTCACTGGGACATCCCCACTGCTGTGTGTGACACGCACAGCGAAAGCACACAGCATGTAACGCAGACAACAAAAAGGGGGAGGAACACGCAGAATGGGGAACAACGCGTGGAAATGAGGGCGTAACCGGGGAAGTACTGCTGGGAAATACATGGAACGCCCACACGTGCGCGAACAACACATGTTCATGGAATCGAATAGGAAAAAAAAGCTGCGCACACTAAAAGACACGCACAGCCGTAAACACGTCCACCACACGAAGGCAGGCGGAAGCGGTCCCGCGCAGTTTAAAAGTGTGCGCAAACAACAAACACGTATATACAGCTACAATGAATGTCCCATTTCTCGCAGCAGTGATCGTGGGACACCGCAGGAGGAGGAGAATAGCCAGGCCCCGCATTTTTTTGCCCAGGACCAGCCTTTTTGGGATGCCTGATGATGAGGTCTATGGCAGGTATAGGTTTCCAGCTCAGATCATCCTAGACCTGGTCACTGAGTGGGAGGATGACCCCACATCAACCATCTTGTGCTCCCAAGCACTGAGCCCCTTGGAAAAGGTGCTCAATGTCCTGCATTTTTTTGGCCACTGGGTCATTTCAGCGGACAACTGCCATAGTTGGGGGTGTCTCACAGCCCACGCAGTCACGCTGCCTACACCAGGTGTTGGCAATCATGACTGCGCGCCCCCCAGTCCGCAGGCACATATACATACCTAGAACACCCGCAGAAAGGCAGGTCATAGTCCAGGACTTTTACAGGGTGGCACACTTCCCCAAAGTGCTCGGTGCCATAGATTGCACCCATGTGGCCCTACGTCCACCTAGGGCCACTGAGAACATCCACCGCAACCGCTACCACTGGCATTCCATGAACATACAGGTTGTATGCAATGCCCTTGGAATCATCACCTCTGTCTATGCATACTATCCTGGGTCTACCCATGACAGTTTCATATACAGAATGTCCGCCCTGAGCCGGGACCTGGAAGCTGGGAAGCATGGCGACACATGGCTCATTGGTGAGTAGAAATGTCTGTGCACATGCATGCATGTCACACACAGAAAAATACACAAACCCAACTAATGACAACCATCATCACCTCCCCAGGGGAAAGTGCCTACCCTCTGAACACCCACATGATGACGGCAATATGGAACCCCACCACACCACCCCAGGTAAGATACAACGCAGCCCATATTGCAACTAGGGGCATAGTGGAGCGAACATTTGGAGTGCTCAAGTCACGCTTCCGCTCCCTTGACTGCTCTGGCAACCAGCTACTATATGCAGCCCCAGTAGTGTGCAGGATCATTGTGGCAGCATGTGTCCTGCACAATGTTGCAACACGGTGGAGAGTACAGGTGTACATGGTGGTGCCCTCACATCCCCAACCCCATGCACAGGCGCTGCACATGAGAGGGGAAAGGGCACATGGCGAGGCAGCCCGGACCCAGCTTGTGGCCACATTTGTCACCTAAACTCCCACCCCTGCACAGTGCACACAGGCCAAGCACATACCAGGTGACAATCGATGATGACTAAGAGACAGCCAACGGTTGAAACCTTACCACCCTGAGAATGTTTCCATGGAAGTGCCACATTGTTTCCATCCCTAGCTACTTAAACATAACCAATCTGGTGTGACCAAAAGGAACACATGCAAGGTGCATATCACACCAGCCCCCTGTATAACAGGCCATGAACATCACGGGCATGTCACACAAACCCTCCCAACCCCCATTACTCTTGTTGGCCACACCATGACATGGCATGCAACAGCAAAAGAGCAGACCAAATGCACAACAGATGACAAATTAGTTACGAAGTGCCACGTCATAAATGGAAACAGGCCTCAGACAATCACACCTGATATGGAATCAGATGAAATGACTGACCAACAACCTCCCACATATAAAAAGTCATACACAAATGCATAACACCTACGGTACCATCAACAAAAGACAGAAAGCCTGTTGGCATGCACATTGGGCAATCCAAATCCGCAAATCTCAAAACCATGTGCTGTGTGTGTCCCCTGCAAAATACCCTCAGCACACAACAGAGTGAGCGCCCATTGTGTTGGCGATACACCTTGAGCATCATATAGAAAAGGACAAGCAACTAAAATTACCCAGTGACACATGTACACAGTCCTAAAATTGCAAGTGATCATGCGCTGCAGGGACAGAGCATGGCAGAGAAGGCAATCTGTGTGTGTGTCAGTAGGGACATGCACTCAATACATACATGTGAAAAGAAGTGACCATCAGTGTCCTGTACACATCACACGTGAACATTGCCCATGTGGACACCCCAGTGTGTCAAACCACACCAATCCCCTGACACCTAAAAAGTAAACCAAACCCTATGTTGTTTTGTGAAGGGACTGATATTGTTTTAATACAGGAATCCTGGGCTACGGAGGAAGTAGCTATAGACAGATTCAAAACCCATTCTGTACCAGCCTTGAAAGGCCAGAGGGGATGACACCACGGTGGGTTATGCATATTGGTCAAGCTCCTCCTTGTGAGCAAAGTTTTTCATTTTGAGTCTTCTTTTCCTTTTTTGCAAGGGGTGAGATTATGTAGGAGGTTTGGCCGAGACATGCTGGTGGTAAATTTTTACAACAGCCCCCATGTCTAATTTGGTAAAAAGTGCCTTTCAACCTTAACACTGACGATGGAGGGTTTGGTGAGTTGGGGCACCACGAATGAGGCATTTCTCATTTTGGGGGGGATTTTAAAGCAAAGCTGGGCAGTGAATTAGGCAACTCTCTGTTTCATTTGTTTGAAGACGATCTGGCTGGTGTGTTGCCTCCTGTTATGAAAGATGCTCCAAACTGTACGGAAGGGGCTAGGCTCTGCAAGCTTCTTTAAGGGTGGGTATATCATTCAGTCAATGGTCGTTTCATAGAAGACATTCCAGGGAATTTCACATTTTTTCTCCACATTGGGACATTTGACCATTGATTACATTTCTGTCCCAGTTAAGTGCTGGAGCTGTGTTAGTGGGTTTTAGAATAGTAGATAATCTAGGCAGTGATCACTTTCATATCTAGCTCGAAATGAGACTTCAGTGTGGGGTGCCCCACGTGGGCTCGTCGGCTCTCAGGGAGTGCCTACTTCTGCCTTGCACCGTAGGCTGAAAAGGCAATCAGTTGATCCTCAGCACCTGCAGAGTGTTATCGTTAGAAATAACTGGCAGATTTTGGAAAGACTACTCTGTGGGTGTATGGAACAAGGGGCTATCTGGTCAGATTTCTTGTTACTTTTATCTAACCTTTTGGCCATATTCACTTTGGCAGAGGGCAAAAGGAAGGTTAGTCCTCAACCTAGGTGGCTCAATTCAGAATGTGCAAAATTGAAGTCCTCCCTGTTAAGAATTCTGAAGAACCCCTTCTCTACACAGTTGGACATAACTGGGGATCAATGTAACGCTCACCTGATTCCCACGGAGACGCTGATCCCGGCTGGGCTGCTATCGTTTCTTCAATTGAGAAGCGTAGAGCTCGGACGACTCTCAGGACTGGGCTTCCCCTTATCGAATGTCTGACTTGCAGGGTAAGTTTTCTGCAGGTGGAAGAAAAAGGGTTAATCACCGTCTGATGGGATTCCTTCTCCCACCAATCGCCAGTTTCTCCCACAGCCTAGCTTTCTACTTGTCTCGGCGAGCTCTCACCTTAGGCGTATAAATGCTGAGCTCTCCATCCTGCGTCTGGTGCAGGGGTGCGTGGATTCCAGTTACGTCACTGGATGAGTTCAGTGTTGAGGCACAAGTCTTCTGCGCCCTTAGTTGTGGCACTGGTGCTGGGATGCTGAAGAGCGATGCCGCTGTTACTGCACGAGCGGATGCCTGTAAGTATACTGTAGTCTTTAGGCTTTAAAAGATGGGCACCTCAATAATGTCAATAATGTCCCTTTTCCTTTGTTTCAGGCCTCGGGATGCGTAGTTTTCCGTTGCCGCTGCACGTGCCGATGCACGTAAGTATAATGTTCGGTGGCCGCTTTTAATGGCACCTCTAATAATGTCCTTTTTCTAGTTTTCAGGTGCCGGGATGCTGCGGGCTTTATATCCGTTGCCACTGCACGTGCCGATGCACGTAAGTATAATGATCGTGGGCCGCTTTTAATGGCACCTCTAATAATGTCCTTTTTCTAGTTTTCAGGTGCCGGGATGCTGCGGTTGATGCGGCCGCTTCTGCGTGTGCAAAACTGGTAAGTTAAGATGAATGCGACTGCCTTCACCCGAACCCCTTTTTAATTATGTCCTTTGCCTTTCAGGTGCAGAGAAGCTGCCGAAGAGAAGGCCGCGGTTATCTCCATTGCAATCACGGATGGATCAGGTAAGCGGGCGCGGCTGCGAGCGAGTTGCACTTTTCTAACCTTATGTTTATTCTTTGCAGGTTTTGCCGGTGACTGGATTCCGGGATCTGGTAAGTATTGTTCTGTGTCTTTCTTCATCCACAGGTTGCTGCGCGGAAGCTGAAGATGACTCTGGACCTGGAATGCAGGAGCCGACTCAGTGAGCGTCCTGCTGCTGCTGCAGAATAACGCTAAGCACGTGTTTTCCATCGGGCGTGGTTTAAATAGAAGAGAAGTGCTTCCAGTGTGTGTTCTTCCACCGGTTCCACCCAGGTAAGAAAAGAGTTCCTGAATGGAGGGAATAGTTCCTTCCAGCCCTGATGGCTGGGGACTTCAACCAGACTGGATTGTTCTGGGTAAATATGCAGCATGGTCTGCCTCAGGTAAGTCCACCCAAGCATTATTACACTGTTTATCAATATGAGCCCGGCGCCTATGGCGCCGGGACTGAAACCCTTCATGAGCCTGGCGTCAAAGGCGCCAGGACACGGTCCAAAGGGCCCCTGTAGGGGTCTGCTGGGTCCGGAGTAGTGGAAGACGGGTCTGCTTCCGAGGGCGCTGGGCCAGTCCTGGCCCCTCGGGAGTAGCGCCCACGACAATCAAGCAGCATACAAGAAAGCCAGAAATTGAAAGAGACATGGGAGGATTGGATAAATTCCTCCGCCTCTAATAATGCTAAATTATTCTGGGAAATCATTAGCAAGGGACCTTTTTACACATTTAGGACTTGAGGGCAACCTGTGGTGGTTTTGGAACAGTGATGGATAGCTCATTATTCCTCCCTATTTGGCAGCGACTGTGCAAGTATGTATAGGGAGAGTTCAACAAGCCAGAGCCCCAAATTGACAATTTGTGACCAAGTAGTTTGTCTTGCCCTCACAGTGGAAGAGGTTTAGTGGCTATCAATAATCAAGGCAGGAGCAGGTCCCCTGGCCCGGACGATGTTCCAGCAGACTCGTTCATGGCACAGGCGAACTTGTGGGCTCCTGTTCTGACTCTGGGATTTAATGCTGTCTGTACTGGAGGTCGTGTCCTTGCATCTTGGTCCTGTGTGCTAATTGTCCCAATATATAAAAAGGGCCCAAGAGAGCAGCCAGGATCTTACAGACCTATCTCCCTGCTAGATACAGCTTTTAAGATCTTGGGACAGGCCATTTTAGGGAGACTAGAGTCCTGGGTTGAGAACGCAAACACCTGCTCCCTATTCAACTGGGCTTTGGGCCGCGCCTGGGAACAGCAAAGCAGGTTCTGAATCTTTATTTGATTGCAGCACATTCACTGTTTGTTAAGGAGGAGCCAATTTTCCTGGCCTTCATGAATCTTAACATGGCATTTGACAAGGTCAAACGTGTTAGACTGTGGAGCGTGATCAGATCCATGAATTGTCCCGGTCCACTGGTGGATTTGATTGCACCTCTCTACAGTGGCCCAAGTGAGGAGTAGAGCTGGTGGACAACGCAACGCACCTCCTCTTTCCAGGTGGAGTGGAGTGTGAGGTGCGTCAAGTGTGTGTCCTGGCTCCCCTGCTTTTTTGTCTCTACACTAACAGCCTATACGAACACCCATTGAAATCCTCCTCTGACCTCCTCAGGCTGGGCAATGGACATCTGCCAGAACTTGCCTTTGCTGATGAGGTGTTTTTACTTGCCCTCACCCCTAGATCATTACAAAGCTTGGTGGATGACTACTCTGGTTTTATGGATAATATTGGGCTCAAGATAAATTCCCAGAAATTGGCCATTATGGCCTGTTGCAGAAGGACATGCCCCTAGACATTTAGTTATCTTTTGTAAAGGAGAGCTAATCCCAAGTGAGAACCAATTTGATTATTTTGGGGTGAGATTCTCTGCAAATTTTAGGCCAGAGGCACATTCTGAGAAGCAGTTACAAAGGTCATTTAAAGTGAAACCATTAGAACTGGTACTGAAAGTCTACCATGGCAAAGCCGCGTCTGTGGCAAGATATTGTATGGAGCTGTGGGGCTTTTGCAAATTGGAGCTCATCCAGGTGCCCGAGAATTACTTTTTTAAGAGCATTCTGGGGCTGCCTTGGCCCGCCCTTAATTTTGCAATACACCAAGAGCTTAGATGTCGGTTCTTGGGTGATTTGATTGCAGCTTTACCGGTCAGCCATTGGCTCAGAATCTGGGGAAATAATAGAGCTACCTTGACTTATGAACTAATTAGCTACTTGGTTCCCAGAGACTCTCATCTAAAATTCCCTTGGCTCAGGCATGTGAAAACACTGCTGGCTGCTGCTGGGCTGGGTTTTTGTTTTCATGCATTAGTTTTGTTGCCCTCTGAGACTAAAAATTCTGTGAAAATAAATGTGCTCTATTTTCTTTTGGCCAATAGAGCATCTTCAGAGTTTTTGAAGCCTTCCAATAGGACACATTCACTGACTATGTCCCCCGGACTCCAAAAATATCAGAGCCGGGCCAACCATCCGTCACAGCGCTTTCCTGTTTCAAGGGCCCGTTTTAACTGCATACACTTGAGAGCTTTGATGTCGGTTTGGTCTAAAGGGAGGATGGACCAGTCTTGTCTCCTTTGTAGGGCACCCAAAGACGATCTTGCACACTTTTTTTTACTCTGTTCCTCCTTTACATCAATTAGGGAAATATAGTCAAACCCATTTTGCAGGGCCGTGGCCTGCGACACTACAAGCCTGCATTACATTATTTATTACGGGTTCATTCTGTTCAGGCGGGGTGGGCAGTTTTGATGTTTTTAAAGCATGCTTTGTCATTAAGAGAATCTTTATTCAGGCTTGACTGTTCACGATTTTAGAGTCTTGTTTTTATGAATATTGTGATGATAATTTTCTGTGTTTTTATGGTATGCCATGTCTTATCGAAATAAACTTCTTTTGATTTGACCTCTTTTCAGCGTTATGTCAAAATTAAAAGTACTTGTTACGCTCCTGACTATTGCTGCTCTCTTCAAAATAAACTGTTTTATCTCTTTTGTGAAAAGAAACAAATGTTTAGCGTCTGTTGTGGATGTGTCTGTTTATGTTACTGATTCTGCCACATTGGTGACGACAGAGTACGTTTGTCTACACTGCCTATTAACGTCATTAAAATAGGTGGAGATCATTTTAAGCGTCTAATGATGTAAGCATTAGGGGTGGCTGATCTGAATCGGTGCCGCAAGGGCACTTGAATTTAGGGTGATGGATCAACAGATAGGATTAGCACAAGATCGCGGTACCCGTCCAATCGTTTTTGCATGTGTTAAGTGAGAAAATCTCAGGTAAATTGCATTGGATTTTTTTTTAAGAACGATCAATGTATGCTCTAAAATACATGCCTGATCTATTCAATTAGGCCAAAAACATTTCGGACCACACTACCCCTTTAAATACAGTGCAGTCACAACAGAGGCTGCAGCAGTGCAAGCCAAGCTTCGTACAAAGACTACAGCCACAGTAGAGCCAGCAGCAGTGAAAGCTTCTTACATAGAACAGGCACAGCAAAGTCATTTCCAGTACAGCTTTATTCAAAAAAACAGGTACAGCATATCCAGCAGCAGTGCAAGCTTCCAAAACAGAACATGTACATCACAAGCAGCATCTGTGTAAACGTCTAAAAGAGAACATGTACATCACCGGCAGCAGTGGTGCGGGTTTCTCACCCAGAATATGTACTGCACAGGAGGCACCATTGCCAGGGTGGGACTGGGGCATAAAATTGTCTCGGACACTGATAAAAAAAAGTGGCCCACTGTTGCAATTGGCGATTCATTCCTTTTGTGCTAGACTAAAGTGTGATGCAAATTGTGAATTTTAAAGAATATTTATTCAGTAACAGTTTTCAAAACTCCTAGCTGCATGGTGAAGTAACTCATCAAACTGGCCCACATTGGCCAAAACAGTGGCCCACTTTGTCCCAAAAAACTGGCCCACACTAGCATTTTCCATTTTGGGTTTGGGCATTGCCCTATAGGCCAGTCCAAGTCTGACCATCTCACGCTTATTACACAGGAGTACATGGTACAGCACAGGCAGTTCAGTAAACAGTGTAAGCTACCGAAACGAATATGAACAGCATGGACTGTAGAAGTGCAAGTGTCTTTGGCAAAAGTAGTACATGGTGGGCAACAGTGCATGTTTCTTAAACAGGACAGATGCAGAGGCAGTCTTGGTGCAGGTTCCTTACCCACAATATGTACTGCCCAGGAGGCACCATTGGAAGCTCATTACACAGGAGGGGCACAGCACAAGCAGCTCAGTAAACAGTGCAGGCTACCTAAACAGAATATGTACAGCATGGACAGTAGAAGGGCAAGTGTCTTAGGACAAATAGGTACAAGGTGGGAAACAGTGCATGTGTCTTACACAGGACAGGTACAGCACAGGTAGCAATGGTGCAGGTTTCTTACCCAGAGTATGTAATGCACAGGAGGCACCATTGCAAGCATTATTACACATGAGAGGATCAGCACAGGCAGCGCAATAAACAGTGCCAGCTACCTAAACAGAATATGTATGGCATGAACAGTAGAAGTGCAAGTGTCTCAGGCGAAATAGGTACAAGGTGGATAGAAGTGACAACAACTATGGAGTTAGGTGGCTGGACTACTGCAAGAACTTGTATTTTGGTCTCCCTGTACACATTACGACATCCTGCAAATGATACAAAAACAATTCCGGGCTCATTCGGGAACTACATTGTATGACCATATTACACCAGCCTTAAAAGTCTTGCACTGGATCCCACTTGGAAAAGGAATCAAATTGTTGACCCTGTGAATCATCCACAAGGCATACTATGGCAATGTGCCAGAAAATTGAAAGTGCTTCTTTGCACTTATCTGAATGCATCAAGGTATTCGAACCATCACTTTTTTGTATCTCACCTTTTGTCCTGTGGTCCCCATCCGGCCCTTTTGGGGTGCCACAAAGCAATTTTAGAAATGTACAGGCAGCAGTGCAAACTAGTACATAGAAAAATTACATAATGTGCAGATGTGCAAGCTTCTTCTACAGGACGGATACAGCTTGGATAGCATTGCATGCTTCTTCCATGGAAAAATACCGCACATACAGCAGTGCAAGTGTCACAATACAGGCATCAGTGAAAGCTTCAAGCACCGTACAGATTAAGCATGGACAGCAGGGCAGGTGAACACTTCACGCACAGGACAGTTTAAGCATGGACCGCTGGGCAAGTGTTTTACACAGGAACAGTTACAATGCAGGCATCAGTGAAAGCTTCGTCCACAGTCCAGATTAAGCATGGACCGCAGGTTAAGTGTTTCACACAGAACAGTTCCAGTACAAGCATCAGTGAAAGCTTCACGCTCAGTACAGATTAAACATGAACAGCGGGGAAGGTGTTTTACACAGAACAGTTACAGTGAAGGCGTCCGTGAAAGGTTCATGCACAGTACAGATGAAGCATGAACAGCAGGGCAGGTGTCATACACAGAATAAGTACAGCACGTGCAGCAGCACTTGCCTCTTACATGGAACGTGTTACTGTGTAAAACGTGCAGCAGTGCAACTATCTTACAAAGAACACCTATAGCATGACCATCATGGAACGTTTCTTAAACTGGGCAGGTACATCTTGAACAGACATGTGTGGGTCTTACATGGATTGTACACGTGTCTCACACAGAACAGGTATTGCAAGGGCAAAAGTGCAAGCACCACACAGAATAGGTAGAGCACAGGCAGCAGTGCAAGTGTCACTGGAACTGCTGCAAGCATTTTACACAAAATAGGAACAGCATGGACAGTAGCAGTGCAAGCGTCTAACAAAGGTTTAGCATAGATACCTGCATAACAAGTTTCTTACATAGAGCAAGCATATCAAGGGAAACATCTTATAACATGCACTGCATATGCAGTAATGCAATTTACTTACAAGTACCACGGACAGTAGAAGCAGCAGCAATTGAAACACCTTTGATAGAAGAGGTACAGCAGGGACAGCAGTGCAAACAATAAACAATCTATTTAACAGGTAGGTGGGTAGTCTGCGCCAAAGTATATTTATTTCAAAATAATTTGTCAATTGACCAATAACCTTGACTCAAGCGTTGAGTGCTGAGGAGAGTGTGGTTGTCCATGGCTGGAATTTGTTGTTTCCAATACCAGTCTTTCCACAGTTGCAGTCATTGGAGCAGGAGAGACTTTCTACAAACCTTTTTGCACAGCCTGTTAGCGCAATAGCGCTGCCCGGAGTGCTGATAGTGGGGTTTTCCATGTCAGGCATCTGTTTCCAATACCAGTATTTCTACAGTTGTAGTCACTGGAGGTGGAGAGACTTTCTGCAAACCTCTTTACAAAGCTTGTTAGCACAATAGCGCTGCGCAGAGTGTTGAGGAGAGTGTGGCTGCACGTGGTTTTCTGTGGGAAGGCATGGAAGCTTTCCCTGTGGATGCTACATGTTAACTACTGTTTCAAAGTTTTTCCGATGGACACCTAGGTAAGTGAAATTCAGATATCTCTCAGATATTTCTTGTCACGCCCATTAAATGCACTCTCACACCGTCATATAAAGTATCAGTGTCTGTTGTTGGGCGAAGTTTACTGTTTGTCGAAATTTGATTTCATTTGTTTTTTTTTCCAATTGAGAACCAGTGCTTGCTGGCCTGGGTGCCAGGACTGACTTGCCGGAAGAGCACAGTCAAACTAAATCCTTTTTATTCTGCTGCCTAATCACTTGAATGGTGTGGTCAGGTCAGCCTTAATAAGCAGTGACTGTGGACTAATATAGCCTTTGACATGCTTGTACTGATCTGACAACAGACCCATAACGTGACATTGAGGTGTGAACCAATCCACCTCGTCAAGTATTGTAAACCTGCTTATTTCACGAGGGCCATGCAGGAAAACATTAACCTGTGAAGAGAGGGTCCCTGGAAAGGCCCTCCTCACTCCCATGAACATGACAGCCCGAAGAGTCAAAAATGCAGTCACTCACTATTCGACCAGTCCCCATGAGGATCAGTGACTGACATGTATGTGGAAAGATATTCTCTCAGACAGCCATTCAAACCTTATGCAGTGAATGTGTTTATGGATACAGGTGCTTCAGCATTGTTCATGGACCCAAATGCCTTGATGGATGACATTAACTAATGCAGAGAAACCACTGTGCTGACGTCATTAGTGACACCAAGACTTAGCCACGTCAGTCACGAAATACACTCGCAGCCATGCACAATGTTACACAAACACACACGTGAATACACAAAGAACATGGGTACACAGTTCTGTAGATTGAGGACAGATACATATACACACTGTCAAAAGCTTTTATTGTTTTTCTCATTAGCCATGTGCAGAAACGCTGAACGCAAGGCAACGAAGAGATGCAGAGCAAGCTTGCAGATGCTTATTGCAATTAACATTATGGAACCACAGGATCACATAAGGAACCTGGATGGACGAAATACAACTAACCTAGGGAAACATAGCATGGTATAGATATCTAGAAATCACAGTATACATATAGCAAGGATCCCATAAGGTCACAAGCCGCAGGACGAGAGACGAGGGAAAGCAGAACCAGGCTGCACAAAACAAGAAGGCCAGGGCTCACAGCCAAGGTCAGAAACAAGCAGCACTTTCCAAACTCAAAACGACAAGGGGCAATCTGCAGAAAAACTGAATAAATCCTCATAAATTGCTCAATTTCATGGTCCTCAACCACATTATGCAGCCTAGCTAGACAATGGTTATTTACCCGCGGTGGGAAGACAAACATTTTTCAGCAACACAGACATGAAGTGACACATGAACCTGACAACTAGGTTGCAATGTGGAGAGCACTCTCACAAGAAGAAGTGGTATTGCTAACAGATACATTGGGAACACATAGTCATTCTCATCGCCGTGAACAGGTGCATAGAGTGCTGAAAACAGAGCTGGGTCCCAGGCCTGGGGAGACCAGTTCCAGCCAATAAGGGGACAGAAATCCAGGGGTGGATGGCAGAGGGTAAGGACCAATGGCAACCCTGCAACAATGTAATAAATAGTTTCTTAGGGAAGGGGCAGGCGAGAGAAGGCCAATTAACTTAGATCGATGGGGGCAATTTATACAGTATACCACTCTGATAAACCAACCAAAAAGTGGAATAGGTTTTTTGGGGACGGGCCCATGTTGCAAAGTTACTTTGCAACAAAAAGGCTTGACACAGGTTTGGGAGCATTGACTCTGGAGACTTTTGAATGCCCTGTATGATCCCTGTCCGTTTTTGTAGTAAACAACTTGCTCTTGGCTGAGTCCTCCGTTTGTTCTGGGGGAAGGGTTGATGGGCCCTGGGAGCTGAACAGGTAACCTCGTATTAACCCCCAGACCTCTGGCATACCATACCACACCAACACCTGAGAAATGGTAAACAAATAACTATTGGCAATAATAAAAAGACCTTAGCAAATACAGGCCCAAAAATATGCTCAAAATAAGAAAGTGTTTCTAAACCTGAGGCTGCAAAAAAAGATAAAATAACTGAATTCTACAAAGAAAAGATGTTGGTAATTGAAGTCCATCCTATCCTAGAAATAAGTGAAAATCTGAACAGCAATGTGGCATGTACTATAGCTGAATTTGACAATAATAACATAGAGACGAAGACAATTGTTAATTTGTGTTAGTCAATGAGGCAAATGAGCAATTACGTGCCCCCTCCACGCAACTTTCATGCACCCCATGGCTTACAGGATTGAATGATGAAAACCCCAATATATCTAATGACTTACTCAATCTCACTGAAGCTGTCAGTTGTCATTTGAACATGGATAGCTTGTATCATGCAAAATTGAAAGACGCTCATAACTTTGCCTTAAAGAATTTGCTAAAATTGACACATAATATTTCTGGTCAAGTCCAAAAAATGCAAGTATGTTGTCAGAGCTGTGCCTTGAAAGATGAGTGTGTCCGGACAATTGTCCTATCATGCATCAATCATGGTCAGGCCCTGTGACCAACCCAATAATTGATATACATCCAATTTCTAACTCAGACATTATGGAATCAACAAAGGTAGAGATCCTGGATGGTAGCGATAAAGATGAAGAAGAGTGTCCTCTATCAAATATAGAAAAATGCAGAATTAAGAACTTAAAATCCCTGGGAACAAAGAAAACCCAGATTGTGGAAGAAATAACAGGGCAATCGTGTAAAGATAGTATGGATAAGAATCGCAACTCCTCTAAAAGATCTAGCAAAAAGGCTACACGTAGAGCTAAGAGAGCTGCAAAAAGCCGGAAACCTAACAAACTGGCTAATTGGTGCTAAGGCCACTAAGGGAAAAACAGTTCCATTGCATCAGGTGGTAGGTGTTGGAAAGAGGAAAGCTCAATAGATGCTACAGATACAACTTTAGAAATAAGCAGTGCAACTACTGCTGCAAGTGTTCAACTTAATAGACCTAAAATCAAACTGAAACAAGGAACAGTTACATCAACTAAGAAACTTTTTAAATTGTCAGCATCAGTAGGGGAAGTGACCTTTCTCACAAGGAGTTACTATTGTGAGTTTAATGCAGAAACCAAAGTGGCCGATAAATATAGGTCGCTTGCTTGAAATCTTTAACAATATCGTTCGGCTAAGAGTGAGAAATAGTAGTGACTTTGAATTTGTTGAGTTACACTCTAATTACGTAACCAATGTTCGTTGTACATTGTGAGAAACCAGAAGGTGTCTCACCCACTAGTCCCCGAGGATCTGTCATCCAGGTGTCCAGGACACGGCCATCGCTTTTGGATCCAGTTCCTGGGGTTGGACCAGTGCAGAAGGATCACCTGGGTGAGGGGGTCTTCGGGGAGTGGGAGTGGGAAGCCGGATGGTGAGACACAGTAGCCCCTTCCCTGTAACATATTTACCCCATCCTACCAGGTAGGATACTCAGGAATGATACCCCCCCCTTCACAACATGAACATTTTCACACAGACAGCCCGCTATGGGAGAAAACAGACTAAGACCCGAGCTGTGTACCTGATATGTCCCAATGAATTGGTCAGGCAAGGTCAAGCAATTGCTGACAATTACTCACACCTGACTTTCATTAAACTTCCCCACACAGAGAAAAGGCAGAGCATGAGAGCGCACTCTGAGCGAGGCAAAGCACATGAAGAAACAGCAATTTCAAGACAGCAACTGTATGAGAGAAGAAAGACAGCAAAACGGAAGGGGATCGCAAGGAGGGAAATTCCCTTGACCTTTTTGACAAGTAACCGTTACTTTCCAGAAACCTTAAGAATTGAAAGCCTAAGACCAGGAAACCAGGCTGAAGAATCTTGCATTGTGTGTCAGAGATACCCGGGGCCCTCCTGCGTCAGTAATCAAGGTGGGAGAAGCACCAGCCGCCGTGGTACCGTCCTTGGCTCCACGATGAAAGCAGCGTCAATGAAATCAACACAGACGGTGAGTTGGGGAGACAGGTACAAGACCGGTCTGTGTTTAAGCAGCAACATTATATGGTGAGCGCTGGAACGAACATTGTTAAAACGCATGTGATAAGAGCCACAAGTAAAGTTGAACTGCTGATGAGCGATTGAACTTTCAAAGCAAGATGCAATACCTTTGACAGTGTGGTCCAGCACTGCATGGGTGCTCAATTGAAGGTCTCTGCAAGGTATCTAGGCGAGAAGTGGCAAAAGTACAAGTGAGGAAAATGTTATATCAAGAAGAGAATGAGTAACTGTGAATCGAAGTGGTCCTGCGAATGATCAAGCAAAATCCTGTCCGTAGTCGAAAGTCTTTGATTTTGATGAATAAGGAGAGTTTGGAAATGTAGATACATTTGGTCTGAGCCATGATGTTGAGGTTTTGAACTACATCCTCGTGCTAGAGAAGCCCGAGACTGTGCTAAGCATTAGTGTGCCGCCTTGTCCCATGCTGAAAACATGGGGAAGGGAAGCCAACGGCTTGAATATCCTAACATATCATTTCTTGAACACTTTTCTTTTACATAACATTTTTTCCCACACTATTTGTATTTAGAAGTAGGGATTGGCGTTAGGTTTATTAGTATAGGGCCTTTTATTTGGACAGACTCTACTAGGACTGTGTTATTATTATTTGATGGTCATAGCTTGCTCACATCTTTAGATTTAGGAATCTTTAGATTTAGGAATTGATAGGCTTTTTTCAAACCCAACTGAAGTTCAATAAACACTGTTGAACTATGATCACTTGTGTCTGTCTTACTGTTTGATCCCATGCCTTCCTTACAACATCTACTGAAGTAGTTGGCCTAATTAAGGCTAACACTGGCATCACACTTGAAATGGGGGTAAACATTAGATTGTGATACCCCAGAAGAAGTCCTCCATAAAGATCAAAATTCAATCAGGAAGGGGATATTATTGTTCATTGGAATGTGTATTTTCTTCTTTTTTGTATCACTTTCAAACTAAAAAGACATGCCCTGATTTGAGAAAGGCAGTCAAAAATGCCAAAACACGTGTTATCACAAAGAGCCACCAATAAAATTAACTAATTGAACACCCAACACATTGCAAACATCATTTGGCGCAGTAACAAGGTGTGCTCAAAGCATTTTTCTTTCCTAATTTGACAAACTGAGTAGGGGAAGTCAAGGTCTCTGTTTCTTTTGACACACCATTGCGACAGTGGAATTCTGCACAAAGAGAAATAATAAGGTCACGGAGGTCACTAAGTGATATCACTGAAAAGTTCCCAGAGTTTCTTTTAAAGTAGTGATAATGACTGCTACTTTAGATTCTGATTTAATACATAAACCTTTTTTTTTTTTTTTGTTAGAAACACATACTTGTCGGTGTTAGCCGCTCGCTTTGGGCATTCTTGACTGCCTTTTTGGGGTATCCTCTCTGTAGCAGTCGCTTTTGCAGGTCAAGGGCGTGTTTGTTATATGTGTCAGCATCAGTAGAATTCCGTCTGACCCGTAGGAAATGGCCAATGCACCTACCTGCACGGCAAAAAAACCTCGGGGTTATCTTCGACTCCACACTCTCCTTCTCTCCTCATATATCTGATGTCTCTAAGAAGTCACACTACCAGCTGCACCTCCTCAGAGGTATTCTTCCCTTCCTCTCCTTCCCCCAGAAGCTCACTGTCTCACAAGCCCTGGTTCTCTCAAAGCTGGACTACTGTAACAGCCTCTATCTTAATCTGCCTGCCTCCACTCTCCGCCCTCTGCAACTCATCCAGAACAGAACTGCGAGACTTGTCCTTGGCCTTAAGCCCAGGGACCGTATCTCTCCAGGACTGAAGTCTCTACACTGGCTCCCAGTGGCTGCGAGGATAAAGTTCAAAACCCTCTGCATTGTCCACAAGGCCTTCTGGGGCCTGGGGCCTAAATACCTTCAACTCTCTCTTCCTAAATATCTTCCTTCCCGAGCCCTTCGCTCATCCGTCTCCAACTCCCTCTGGGTCAGCCGCTTCTCATAGCAACGAGCTGGGGGTAGATCTCTCTCTGCGGCAGGGGCCTCCCTCTGGAACAGCCTTCCTGCCTCCCTGAAACTTGAGGAGAACCATCTACGGTTCCGGAAGCACCTGAAAACCTTCCTCTTTGCTTCTGCTTTCTCTCTCCTTCTCCCCTGCTAATTCTTCGCTGAATCTGCACCGAATCTGCAACTGGGTCACTCTCGCCGACCTCGGTCCTGGGCCCAGCCACTCTGCACTTGCACTGCCTCGCTGGCAACCCCTGCTCTGCGGGACTGTCTCTGTATCCCTACAGCCCCCGTTCCCAGCACTTGTCTGCACTTACCTTGCACTTGCCACCAGCTGGCCCTATTCATTTTATTATATATACTTACCTTGTACTGCACTTGCCCCTTCCCCTCCCCTTGCGCTTTGTCCCTTCACCCTTCCCCTGCACTTGCGTGATCTGAATGACACGTGGCCTAGTAGGATCGTTGTCTGTCTTCCCCCGTTTCCCCCTCCCTGCCTCGTCGCGCCTTGAAACACTTGAAACGCTTGTGTATAGGCGCGTTACAAATGCCATATCATATCATATCATATCATAAGGCAGGTTATATTTGAGTCCTTCTGGGTGATAGCTCCCAAAATATAATAGACTGTTTCGATCTGTCGGTTTGCGGAATAGTTCGGTCTTCAAAGCGTTGCCTGACCTGAAGATGTGTAGGTCTAAAAAATCAATGCAATGGAAATCCCATTGAATCATGAACCGAATATTTTGGTTGCACTTGTTCAGCCATTGGTGGAATAGGGCCAGATCTTGCTGATTACCACGCCATATGAGGAAGACGTCGTCTATATATCATTTCCATATAACAATGTTTTCTCAGTAAGGATTTTGTGGGGACGTGATGTAGTCAGTCTCACATTGCGCCATGCATACATTTGCAATATTGGGGGCAAAGGTGGCCCCCACACTGACGCCTTTGATCTGTTTGTATAGCTGATCACGAAACAAGAAGAGATTCTTGGCCATGGCTAGTCTCACACACTCAAGTATCAAATTGGTGGGTGTAGAGACTGTGGGCCTCATCACGAGTCTGACGGTAACCCTTAAATGCGGCGGTACCACTATTACCGCCACATTTAATGGTCTGCCAGATCATGGCTTTGGCGGATCTGGGGGGAAATCCGCAGCAAAATTGGCGATTTTCGGCACGATTACCATCAGCGGGAAATCCGCCGGCGGTAATAGTGTGAATTTTCCCCATTGGGCCCAATGGGGAATGAGGAATTCCTGAATGGGCCCAATGGGGAATGGGCAATAACCCTTCCGCCAAACCCGTGATCCAGTGCTAATAGCGCCGGGGGGTTTGGCGGTAGGGCTATTAGCACCGGCGCTAATAGCGCAGGCGTTACCGCCCAACTCGTGATGAGGCCCTGTGTCTGTTCTTTTATCAAGGCACGTCCTGAGAGCTTCTAGCCCTTCTCGCTGAGGTATAGAGGTGTATAAAGCCTCCACGTCCATGATGGCCAAAATGTAGTCATGTTGCATGGTGATGTTGTTCAGCATGAGGATGGTATCAGTGCTGTCTTTCAAAAAGGAAGCCATCTGGTTCACAAACGGTTTCAAAAAGAAATCAGTATATAAGGACAGTGGTTCTAGTATATAATCACAGGTGGACACAATAGGTCGGCCTGGCGGTTGCTCCACATTTTTGTGCACCTTAGGTAAGATGTAGAAGTCTGGCATGCGTGGGTGTGTCTTATTAAGGAAAGTGTATTCATTGTCGCAAATCCAGGTTTGCTCGAGAGCATGACGGGTCAGACTCTTGATTTCCTCCTGTAGGTCTTTGGTTGGATCTCAATGTAGAGGTAAGTATGAGTCCCTGTCTCTCAGAAGGTGCAGGCATTCTTTATCACAGTCCTCGGTTTCTAGAATCACTAGCTCCCCCACCCTTATCAGCCAGTTTGATAGTGGTAGTTTTGTTGTTATTTAACGAGGTTATAGCCATCCTCTCCTCTTTAAACAGGTTGTCGAGGTAGTAGTTCTTTTTATTCCTGCCCATGTTGATAGTTCTCGTGATGAGTTTTTCAAATGTCTCAAATTTGCATGGAATGGTGTGCGGTGGTGGCAGAAAAGTCAATTTTGTTTTAAGCCCAGTGGTGTTCTCAGCTGGTTTGCTGGTCCTTTGCTCATTCGTACCAGTCCGATTCGACTGCTCTGGGGGATAGACTTCAAAAAAATATTTAAGTCGAATATTTCGAAAAAATCTTTTTAGTTCTAGTTCTGTTTCGAAAGCCTTTGCTTTTGCTGCTGGGACAAAAGATGGTCCTTTTTCTAAGAGATTCTGTTCTGAAGGAACCATCACATGTTTGGATAGTTTGAAGACTGGAATCCTCCCCTCTGTCCCTGGTTGAAATACCATTGCCTGGTTCGCATTTGTTGTCCCTGGGGCATCGGCCTTCTCTCGGGGCGGCCTCGTTGTCCGCCTCTTTGAAAAAAAGGTTGCTGTTGTTGATATTGTTGTCCTGAGGTACCTGGGTCGCTTCCGCTACTCGATGAAGTGCCGGAGAACGTGACTCCACGGTTTCTTCTATTGTAATTCCCTTGTTGAAGATCTGTATAGTACGTCTCACGCAGGTATGGGTAGGTCTTTTCTTCAGCATAATTTTGCAGATCTTTCTTGAATTTATGAGCTTTTCTTTTTATGGTGATACACTAGAACTTCTCTATTTTAATCTGTAATTTGTCCAATTTGGTTTTAGCATCCTGTATGGTGAGGTCTTCCTGGAATTTCTTCTCCAATTCTAATAATTCTGCTCCCTGCTTCTTGCATTCTTCGTTGGCGGTGTCTAGATCTAGGTGCTGCATTTATGCATCTTATACATTGCACCATTCTAATCAAATCCACTGATTAATCATGACACGTCATCAGGCCCTGGTTGCCATAACGACCATTCCTAACATCTGTGTAAAATGACTCCATAATTTTCATTTGGTCATACACTAACCTCTAAATTAATTTAGGAGGTCGGCACATGCAACCCGGCATTGTATGCACTCATTTCTGGCCATGCAGTCATTGACTGCCACATACTCATCCCAAAATGGCCACCACAACATATATTCTGCATTGCGATAGCAACTGCGTGCTTTCCTGTATGCGGAGGAGGAGAGGCTGATTGATCTCCTCACCGGCTCCCGGACTCGTTCAGAGCCGCACACGGTAATCCTGCATTTCCAACATACGCACACTATCTGGTTGTATCTTTACTAATGGCACACAGTGTGGGTATCGTAATCACAAGCGGACACCGTCCCCTATTTTTTGCATTGTTCGGCCGTAGTCCAAGGAGCGTCTTAGGAGACGTGCTTCGAGGAGCGGTACCTCACTGTCTAACACCGCACGTAAGTCGGATCCCCATGCAATTGTTCACATTCCCTTGCATTTGGTTTGGCCCCACCACGTTCAGCATGTGTACTTATTACATTCCCAATAGAATACAACACTGTACAGCAGTCAGATTTTCTCAGTGTCTAACACCGCTTCAGATACCCTGGCTTATTGCTCACATTCCTCTGCACCTTTTTGGCTCCACCATGTTCAGCATGTGTATTTATTACACACCGTAGAGCATTCTGATTTTTTATGCACAATCACGTGTGCCGTTGGTACTTGCATAGCCGTAACAAGATTACACGCACTGGCATGTCGTTCTGGGTTACACATGGAGCACTAAGCCGTCTCCTACACTCACACTGCCAGATTTAATCCACACACTAACCATCAACAGTGGTTTGTCTGCAATAGACTAACATACCATCCCGTTTCTTTCGCAGGCTAGATTGGATCCTTTGAGGTGGTCCACCATTGGGTGATTGACCACTCCCAGCCTTCCCTCTCCAAACTATCCAGTTTACAGGTCCATAGTTGGTAAGAGCGACCTCTGTAGTTTATTTACCAAACAATGTGGGCCATTATCTGCCAGTGTCTACCCACATACTAACCACCTCAATTGGTCTGTGTGCAGTAGACTGATATACCACCCATTCCTTTTACGGCTTTGATCGGATCTTTGAGACGCGGTCTACCCTCTGGTGAATTACCCCTCCCAGCCTACCTCTCCGAAGCATCCAGTTTACAGGTCCACAATTGGTAAGAGCGACCTCTACAGTTTTATTACTCGAACGTTGCAGAGCACTAACCTTCCGCATTTCTCATGTACTCCTTTCTGGTTATTATTTGCAGACATGACCTATATTGGAAACTTTTTCCTCCCTACATCTGACGATTCGAACCATCAGATTGTTGCCTCGGTGCAACCGATTAAGGCAAGATCTGTGATCCCATAGTCTCCCTTGGGATACCTCTAAGTATAGCATTTGTTGCACTCTAAATTGTCTCATTTGCATTGAACCCTACACACTCCTGACCTCCTCTTCTGTCTATTTTTCTGACAGATCACATAGGATTCCTCATGTGTACAATTCCCCCGTCCTGATGAAGGCTGACCGAACAACAGCTACACAAGGATAGCTTTGAAGCCAAAACACAGTTGTGTTGACCCTTTTATGTCACAATATTTCACCAATTCACAGTCGCATTCAGTATCTTTTATACCCTGCTTCTACAATTACACTGTTATGGCTCATGTTGTCCCCCACAAGGGACCATAGAGAATGTAATTGTTGTTAATACTGACCCAAAGAATTGACTTGGGACAAGAATGTATGTGCTATGTTATGTACGTTATATTTATTTTATTGAGTGTCCTATGTCTTTGCTTAATGTATATATAGCACATGCTTCTTATGTATTAAATCAGAATCTAAAGTAGCAGTCATTATCACTACTTTGTTTTGCTCACTGACTGACAGGAGTTAGTGTATGCAGATAACTGTAACATGAATGTAATCAATGGTGGTGACTTAAATGCTAATTGTATTGTAGTCGAAGCCAATAATGCAACCATTAGGAACTTTTCTGACTTCAAACGAAAATGTGTTTAAAAAGAATGCTTTGAATTGGTACAATTTTTTCAAGGATCTAAAACTTGTCATTCTGAATAGTACAGTAAATGCGGATATTCCCTCTGCCTCCATGTGGCGTAGTGGAAATAAATAATCTATGCTTGATTGAATCCACAAATGTGAAAAACCCTATGAGTAGATATTGGAAATGCAAATCCTATTTACAGATTATAATGAACATGCTATACTGACATTCAGATACCAACTACCTGCTATGAAGAATACCTGTTTTGATAAAGTGGGTTCCGTTAATGTCAATGCAGGTGGTAATAGGCTGGGTTGAATGGACAGAAATCTGGAAAAAGTGGAAAAGTGGGTTATTGATATACAGGATGAATATCATCACATGGAGAATGCTGATGACACAGTCTCCTGGATCTCTTCCCATATGCATGGCTTTATGCCCATGGGTAACTTTATATCCATAAAGCAGGGCCAAAAGGATTGCAGGTTGTATGATAAAGTTATTTGGTTCCATAAAATAATGTCACCACAAAAAACTCGCCATGCAAAAATATCGCCGAAAAATGGCCGTTTTTAGTGGCGACATTATTGCATGGAACATGCAGGGGACACCCCCGCAACCCCCAAACTTTTTATTTTATTTTATTTTATTTATTTATTTATTTTTTTTGGCCCTTGTCCCCATATATATGGTCACCCATATAATATCGCTGCAACCTTTTCCCAGCGATATTATTTACGGCGACCATATATATGGGGATAATATTATTACCTGATACCAGTTATTTGTGCTTGGAAAAAGAGCTTCACCATAAATTGAGAAGGATAGTTAAATCTGACTTGATGTGGATGGAAAGGTGCTTGATTATATGCATAGTGAAAAATAAGGACAATAACTGGATACAAAGATATAGGATGTCTGCAGACAATGTAGTGTGGCAAGGTATTGTCAGGGAGTTGATTGATGGTGACAGCAAAACATTATGGGCGAAATATAAAGATCTGACAAATAAAGGTGATAGTGAGGTCATCGGTACTATCCAAGAAGCCTCATGGAAAGACTATCTCGTGGATACATTTTCAGGCAGTGTGCACACTGTTGAAAAAATGTCCTCAATTAAGATCGAATTTGAATTAGAAGAGCTGATAAAAATAATTAAATGATTCATATCCTCACAGCTCGTGGACCGGATGGCCTTTGTAATGTGATATTAAAAGCTAACCAGGCATTGTGGGCAGACATCCTAAAAACGTTGATCTCAAGAATAACTAATTCTGGGAGAGTACCTGAATCCTGGAAGATATCACATTTAATCCTTGTACATAAAAAAGGCCTGAGGGATATACAAGCAAATTATTGCCTGCTTGCACTGACTGGTGTTTCAAGTGTTCTGTGCCTTCGAGGGAAATAAATAACTGGGTAATAAATTAAGATATCCTCTGCAGTTTACGGAACGGCTTCAGTAGGGGTTGCTCTACTAACATGAATATTTATATTGTAAATACTCTCCTAGAGAAGACTAAAGTGAAAGAGTCCATGCCTCTATACCTTCTGTTTTTGCACTTTGTGTCTGCATTCAAAACAGTGGATAGTGTAAAACTCTGGGAACAACTGGAAAAGCTGGGTATGCCAGAACATCTCCTATATGCCTGTAAGCTGATTTATGATGACAATACAGCTAGAGTCAGATTGAGCAATATGGGTGAACTCTCAGAAAAGATACCAATATATTAGGGAAGTCGGACAAGGTTGCGTTCTTGCTTCAATCCTATTTTACTCGTATCTATTTGACTTTGGAAGTATCTTTGAAGAAAAGATGCACACCTTCCCCAAACTGGGTGGAAATAAAGTTGGTTGGCGTAGATACGCGGATGACTTGATCATCTTCGATAATACCTTCTCGGGAATCAGTCATAGTGTCCAAGCTCCCATAAAATATGCAGAATTTAATGGGCTAAAAGTTAACTTTAGAAAAACCCAATTTATTTCAGTTGGGAAAGGATGTGCAGGGAAGTTTTCTATTAGTAATGCTCTGAGTGTGATAGATAGGGTTACAAGCTATAGATATCTGGGATACGATCTAACTTCTGATAAGAAAATGTAATATTGTTACAAAATGAAAGAGCTAAAGCCCTATCAACGATGTTAGCTATTACCCAGTTCTCAGAATAAACGGCTGGCTATAGTCTTATTGGAGTCATACACATTTACAAACAGAAACTATCTGCAACCTTTCTTTATGCTCTGGAAACATTTTATGATGACCTGAACGGTTGGGTTGATCGCCTGGAAGGTATAATATTAAGAAAGATACTGGTCCTCTCTAATTATACCGCTGTGGAGGCTATACGTCTTGAACTAGGCCTAATTTCTTTAGTTTTTAGAAACTCAAAGAAAACTCCCTCATGGATATGGTTAAGAGTACACTAAACCACAATAGATGCAAAATATTACAGGTATTCAAAAGGAAAATGAGGCCTCTTCATGAAAATAGGTTGGACACCACATTGGAGCTATGGTAAAGGTGCATTAATGAAATCCTTTAAGATCGGTGCTGAAAATAGGACTGGGTGGCCAGCCATGATAAAGTGGTCTTAATGGGTATAAAACCCCCCCAATATTACTTACAGTTGTCACCGACTCCCATATTTCAGAGGATGTTTATGGCACTTCGACTAAATAGGTTGGAGGTATTGGAGGTAAAAGGGGCATGGCTAGGTCTACCTAAAGAAAACACACATGTAGATTATGTAAGGATGCTCAGCAGCTCTAATGCGCTAGACATGTATTAAACCGTATACTCTACTATAAACCCTTTCTATGTACATTATCTGAGCCACCATTTAGAAAAACTGACTGACATTACAAGTTAAGTTTTTTGGTTGAGATGTGTCGCAGGCTATTGTCGGGGACAAACAAATGCAATTGTCCAGGTGTGGAAAGGTGATCTAAGTCACTTGCAGATTTGGAATAAAGATGCAACCTGCTAATGATATCTGTAATTTTAGACAAATACTTTAAAAAGTAATTTTTTAAGGTGATCTGTTAATGTTCTCCTTTTTCCTTTATGTTTTAATGAATTTATAATAAGGTTAACATTCATAATTTTAATGTACACTGTATGTTGATGAATTTGTTCTCGTTATATGTGCTGCTTTTCGATATCATTGTGTAAAAGTTTTCTTTTCTCAGAACTAAATACACAATAATAAAGCAGAAAAAAACACGTATTTATTTGCTCATGTTTTGTGATTTACATTGGTGCCAACATTAACATTACATGCATTTATTTGCTCATGTTTCGTGTATTTACAAAGGTACCAACTTTATCCAATTAGAGCATGTGCATATTTTTCGCCCAAACCTGGACTTTCTTAAGGCACAACAGCTTTTAACAAAAAAGTAATTTTCCAAATAGGTTATTTCAGAGCTGAAAGAATATACGTTTTCAATACTGAAATTCCCTTTTCCTGATTAGTTATATCACACTCTTTCTTCTCACACCCTGTTAAATCAGAACAAAAGGATTATATCCTTTCAATACAAAAAGGTGTTGTTCCTGGTTGGGTATATACATCCATAAAAAGTGTACATTTTCAATACATACTCAATCTTATATGTTACATATTGTATCACATTTGTACATTTGTCATTATTGTTTCATCACAATTGTTGCTACCAATGTCTGACTGTTATTACAACTATTGTCCATTTTTATCACAATGAGTGAAACCTGAGAAAGGAAGTGTTCAGAAGTGGATACAACCCCAGGAAAAGGAGGAGGTAAAGACATTAAGTAGAAGTCTAGAATCAGTAGAGTTAAAAGAATAGTTACGCCCGAATCAAAGAGTAATAAGGAATGGTACCAAGTCTTGTGGGATACTGTGATGCTGGAAATGCATCGGAGGGACATGGCCTCTGTATCCTTGTCCTTTACTGCTTTTTATCATGTGTTCTGTGGTGTTTTCCACGCAGGAGTTCATGTGGGACTCCAGGTGGTGCAGCTCTCTCTTTTGGTTTGGCGAACAGACCCATGGGATACCCTTATGGCACCCATGGGTGGGGGTACAGCCCTGTTCCCCTAGTGTATGTTTTTGGGCACCTGTGGGTGGCCCACAGAGCAGGGTATGGGCTGGTGGCAGCTCCATGCTGAATTTTACAGGTGCTCTGAGTATCCTCCATTTTGGGATACCCAGGCCCTGCCATTGGGATGTTGCTTCCTGATAGGAAACAAGATGGCCCCGTGGCCTCTTGCTTTCTATTGCCTGTTACCTTGTTTTCCCAAAGTCCTAGGAAGTCCTGACTCTGTCCCTTCCCCCTGACCGGCTGTTGGGTGGAAGTTCCATATATGGTGTTGTTGTGAAGTCCAGGCCAGACTGGCTGGAGCCTTCCCAGTGACTGTATGTTGTGGGTACACCCTGTGGGTGGGACCTGGGTGAATGGAGTGTGTGACTAATATGCATTCTGTGTTGTGGGTTTCTAGCATCTGGTGTTTGACACAATGACTGAGGCAGCCCTGCCCGAAACTGGTATGAATGCAGTGTGAAGTGTTGAATGGCTGGGTACTTGTCCCAATACACATAACTTGTTGTGAGTGTCTGGAGAGGAGTGAATGGCCTGAATGCGCTATGCACCTGATTGGATGCCTGCCTGCATGAATGCCCTTCTGACTGATTGGTTGCCTGAGTGTGACCCAGCAGAATGAATGGGAGATCAACTAGTATACTTAGGGGCCTCTCACTGCTAGAATTTGTGTTCAGAAGCTGAAGAGTAACTGGAGTGAAACTGAAGCTTAACCTTGAAGCCCTGCTTTAAGAGAAGAATTGCTGTTGCTCTCCTTCACAATCTGAAAGCTGCTGTGTCCCCAAGAACTGACCTAGAGAGGACCTGGTAAGGCGCCCTCTTCCCGAGCTATGAGGGACCATCGTGCACCAGCTGATCTTTGCCAAAGCTCCCTGGTAGACAGACCTCCGACAGGCTGTCGACCGGAGACGGGGACTGCCGCGGAATCCCAAAGAGAAGCGTCCGGACTGTTGTCTGCCATTGTCGACAACCGCTGTTGCCGACTGGAGCCGCCGTGCTCCTTTTTGCCTAAGAACTTAATTTGAGCCAAGGACACTCTCGTCTGCATCGCCGCCCGCTTTATCCCGCTGGAGAAGGCCTGACCATCGACACGCTGAGGAGCATCCGCCGGTGGGTTTGCCGCCACCTAAAGACCACAGAGACGCCGACGAATCGACGCCCTTGCTGGGCCACAGTTCTTCAACATCTCTTTGCGGTTCAGAACTACCGCACCGAGGTGCCCCGCATGCCTCTTCCTTGCAGGACGCCAACGCTCCGTCATCGACGAGCACCGCTAGGAACGAAGCTGCCACTTCACTGCCGTAGTTCACCCTGTTCTCTGTCGGACGTTCGACGACCCGTGACTCCTGCCTTAAAGGGAGGGCACTCAAGAAGGGCCGTCGATTCCCCGATGACAAACGCTACAATTCCAGGTACATTGGGGCTGTAGAACTATTGTAGAGGGAAATAAGACTTATAGAACAATATATGGACTGAGCTTGTGATACATCTTTGCTTTACAGGTTACCCAGGTGGGGGGATCTCCACACAGAATTGTGCCTAGTTGGTAAAGGCCAGTATTCTGCCAATTGTTCAACCATCTTGCTTTCCTTCACCTCTCTACTGCTGGTTTCCTCTTTATTGATCTGTGTGGCATTTTGACAGTATAGTTGATGCACTTTATTGAGATCTGATAATAATTGTGGTACCACTTTGGAACTGTATATATTTACCATTATTGATTTTCTGAGCACAAAGTGAGTTATTGTCATAGTGTACATAACCTTGAATATTAATTATATGAAGACTGTGTTTAAACTAATACAGTGTGTGGACATTCCTTTGTGGGGGCTTGGGGACTACACTGTACTTATGAATCCGTCTGCATCACCTCCTGAGAAGCTAGGACTTAATTGCTTGACCATAGCTACCGAATAGAGAATCTTGGCTGGGGTCTTCTGTGCCTCTCCTCTACCATATAGAGAGCAGAAGTACAGACACCCCCCCTCCAGTCTTTACAGATACTTACCCCAAGAAGAAAGGCTAAGCTTAGGTACATTGTAAAAGAACTCCAAAGTCTGGTCGAAAAGGTGGAAAGAGACTATTTGAAGATATCTCCAAGGTGAGAACTATCAAGTGAATAATAAGCATTGACATAACAGAATACTAGAATAGGGGAGAGGTTCTCCCAATATCAATAAAGTTAGTTAAAATAGAGGCAGGGTCAGATAGGAGTAGTTTTTTGACAGAAGATACTTTTCAGTTCAGACTTCCTGACAACTGTTGAGCACCTCTAGTTATTTATATAGGCAGGGAAATGCCTCTAAGAATAGGCCTGCCCTGCCCAGCTAACTTTTGCCCAATCTCCATCACTCCTTTCCTTGGCAAACTCCCGGAAAAGCTGGCCATCTCCCAGCTCAATCATCACACTGAATCTGTGGGTTGTCTCCATGATCATTAGTCTGGCTTCTGCCAGAAGCATGGAAACTGTTGTCCTGAACATCCGTAAAGACTTGCTCTCCAACCTTGATTGCAACACCCCCTGTGTCCTCATCTTACTTGATCCCTCTTCTGCCTTTGATACGGTCAACCATGCCATCCCGCTCAACTGTCTCTGTGATAACCTGGGAATCAGCGGTCAGGCCCTGGTGTAGCTGACTTCTTTACTCTCTGATCAACTGTTAAGCTCACCTGAGATCCCTGGGGGCGTCTGTCAGGCTCTGAGATCTGGAACCCTAGATGCGTAGTTGCCCAGTGCTGAATAATGAATCTTAGTTATTTGTAGGTTGAGCTAGCCGTCCTGCGTTTCTTGTGCAGGGGCGCTTGACGTTTGTTGGCGAGCTGGCCGAGTTGCTTCACTGGTGCAGTTTGCCTTCCTTAAGATCAGGCCTGCTGTGACCCTGAATCTGCTCGTAGGCAGCTAGGTTTGTTAATTGTAAGTCTTTGTTCTGTTTATGGTGGGAATTAGTTAATGTCTTTATCTCCTTCTTTTCAGGTGTGAAGGTCTTGATGCTGGCGTGCCGGATGGAGAGGCACGTTTTCTAGATAAGAGAAAGCGCCTTTATTGTCTTTTAAAGCATACCTGTGTTTTCTTCTTCTTCTCCTCACAGGCCGCTGTGGTGCTGCGAGTGGATGAGAGCGCGATGAAAAACAGGCCCCTGGAATCTGTTAAGGTAAGTGCAGTACTGTGCAGTTGTTTAATATTGAAAGCAAACCTGAATATGTCTCTTTTCCTTTGCAGATGTTGCTGTGATGCTCCGGATGGAAGCGTGGTGTAGCGCAATGTAATTCAGGTAAGACTGATGGAATTCGATGTTTTGGAAGCGCGTGTTCTAATATTGTTTTTCCCTTTCTCATTATTGCAGGTCTCAATGTTCAAACAGCAACTATGGTAGCCGTTCGCCGGAAGTCCTCAAGCTAGTACTCACGGGTGAGTGATGTTTCTTCTTCTCTCCGTTTCCACAGATTGCAGCTCAGTTGAGATGCTGAGTGCTGGATGGTGTTTTCCTAGGTAAGACAGAATAATCTTGTTCTTGTTCATGCAGGATTACAGGAAGATGCTGAAGACCAGGAAATGGACACGGTGAGCGTCACGCTGCGGTATGCAGAATAACTTGAAGCATCTTCTGCAGTCAGGGTGTGGTTCATATAGCCCAGGTAAAGTAGTACCAGGGAAAGTAGTTCCAGGCCTGCCACACCCAAAACACTAGACCGCATGGCTTGGTTCTTAGAACTAGACTGTGTGGGTGCTTCCATGTTGGATTTAAAGGCCCATGTACGTAAATTGGACCTAGTTTGAACAGCCCTTCCTTCCTACATATGAGCCTGGTGCCAAAGGCGCCAGGACTGGCTCCAGGAGCCCTTTTGCAGTGGTTATAAGGCCCTCAGGGTTCTGGTGGGTGCCTGCTTGTGGCACAACTTGTGCCCCCTCACAGTGGTCATGACATCGACCCTCCTAAGTTCAACTTGGGTCCTTCCTTTCCTCTATCTCTAGCTCTACCTGTGGTGTTCCCCAGGGTTCTAACCTCTCTACCTGGCTCTTCAACCAATACCTGGAACTTCTTGCCAACTACATTGCCACGCTCTGCCCCAACTTCCAGTGCTATGTGGATGACAATCAGCTCATTTTCAGGCTACCCTCAGCCACCTCTTCTCCCTCTCGCATCTCTGATTGTTTGTCTGCCATCCAGGAGTGGTGTGCCGCCATTGATCTCTACCTTAATGCCAGTAGGACTGAGATTCTCCTCATCGGCACACCTGCTCCCTCCTTTCCTGTCACTCTCTGGCCGGCCTCTCTTGGCCCTCTTCCTGCACCCACATATGAGGCTAAAAACCTCCGGGTTATCTTCGACTCCACACTCTCCTTCTCTCCTCAAATCCCTGATGTCTCTAAGAAGTCAGACTACCAGCTGTACCTCCTCAGAGGTATTCTTCCTTTCCTCTCCTTCCCCCAGATGCTCACTGTCTCCAGAGCTCTGGTTCTCTCTAGGCAGGATTATTGCAACAGCCTCTTTCTAAATCTGCCTGCTTCTAATCTCCACCCTCTGCAACACATCCGGAACAGAACTGCAAGACTTGTCCATGGCCTCAAGTCCATGAATCGTATCTCTCTAGGACTGAAATCTCTGCACTGGTTCCCAGTGGCTGCAAGGATTAAGTTCAAAATGCTTGCATTGTCCATAAGGACTTCGGGGCCTGGGGCCTCAATACCTTCAACTCTCTCTTCCTAAATATATTCCTTCTCAAGCTCTTGGCTCATCTGCCTCCAGTTCCCTCAGGGTCAGTCGCTTCTCCAAGCAACGAGTTGGTGGTACATCTCTTTCTTTGGCTGGGGTCTCCCTCTGGAACAGCCTCCCTGCCTCTCTGAAACTTAAGGAGAATCATCTCCGGTTCTGGAAGCACCTCAAAACCTTTCTCTTTGCTTCTGCTTTTTCTCCTTCTCCCCCCTGATAATCTCCTGGCTGATACTGAAACTGCACTGGTTACCTGGCCACCTTGTGATCTCAATGCCCAGGTCCCCTCCCCCGCCAGTCACACACCTGCACTGCCTTCCTGGCAACCCCACACTTGGGGACTGTTTTCTGTATCCCTACAGTCCCACTACCAGCACTTGACACCTGATGTCTGCACTTACCCTTGCACTTGCCACCTGCTGGCCGTACTTTTACTTTTGTTATTTATTTTATTATCCCATGTACTGCACTGTGCCCTTTCCCTTTCCCCCGCACTTTCCTCCTTCCCCTTCCCATGCACTTGAGCGATCTGAATGACACCTAGCCTAGTAGGATCATTGTCTGTCTTCCCTCTGTTCCCCCTCCCTTACCTCATCGCGCCTTGAAACACTTGTGTATAGGCGCGTTATAAATGCCACATCATATCATATCATATCATATCAAAGTTAGGCATTATTATTTGAATAAACCTAATCCACAATGTCCTCCAACTGTCCACCTCTTTCTTCCGACCCACTCACTAATTGTAGCTTGCTATTGGGTCTTTGATTCAAAATATGTTCTGGTAATGAATGCCTTATTCGGCTATGTTAACTGGAATGTACTGTCCTGCACAGCACTTTAGCAATGGACCATATGGTTATAGGGGCATTAACCGGAACATGAGTATGATATTAGATTAACTGCACTGTACTGCACCACACTTTAACAATTCGAAGCTATGTGATGCTTGAATTGATTTTAAACTCATTTACCAGCTGTACGACATGTATATATATTATGTGTTTTGAATATTTTGTGTTGTCTTATGGAATTGTATGAAGTTGAATGCTTTTAAGGCCTATTGCCGAAATAAAGTTTATTTTGAATTTGAGGTATCCCAAAGGTGTGCCTACTTGGCTGGCCAGTAGAACTAAACTAAAGGAATATTAAATTTGTAGTGCTAACAGGTCCTTTAGCAAAAGCGCTTATTGACAAATCGTTGATGTGCAAGGTGGCCCATATAAACTGAGCTTGGATCAGGAATCTGTTATGGTGTAATGAGCAAGAAGGCACACTCAGTAGTATACCGGCTGCCTTGTGGGAAAAATTACACAATTATCTTATGAAAAAGAGCAAATCCACTTCCAGCAGTTGTGTATACTGAATGTATACTGAATGTATACTGAATGTTTGTTGTATAGATATTGAGAGGTATGATCTATGAGGCCTTCTCTCCTACCCGATTAAGTTGAGCAATAATGTATGTTACTTACTCATAGAAAGGAAAGTACAGAGGCAATGCATTTGTCTTGGAAGCAAGACAATGCAGTGCAACACAGGTTTGAATCCCGATCCCTGCTTAATAACCACTCGTTCGAATTAAGTGTCTTATAAAAGAACAATTATTATTATATCTATTGACATGGTATATGTCTGTAATGCAATGTGGTCTGTTGTTATTTTTGGAGGATGAACTACAATAACAAGACGTTTAAAAAAAAATAACTACCAAAAGTCAATTTCCAAATCAATTCCCAAACATTTACTTCTCGAAGAACCTCACCCTCCACCTGCCTGTATTTTGAGCCATGGGTAATTGCTACAACCTCACTTTAGTAATTCATCTCCTCACCATCAAGTTAACAACTGTGTGAAGACAAATCTACATATAATTCATTAAATCATATGGTAAAATTTATATTTGAGGAGGGAACATTTTTGGGGCGAGGATACACTGCAGGTTTCTTTGTTCATTTATTTGCTGCTTTATAGAAATACATCTGATTCTGTTGCTGCTTCCCTGGTTATCGCATTGGGTTTCTTGGGCGAGTTTCCACAATTGGTGCGGTCACTCTTCAGATTCATCATGTCCAAATAAGACGATAGTGGGAGTAGTGAACAGCTGCCTCCTGATGCCCTTTACACACAAAATAATAGGTAAGGGAACTAATTGAAACCTCCAAAGGAGTTTTAAGTGCAAGGCGCTCATGAAGGTTGGCATTTCCTCTTAGGCTACTTCATTTAATTTTAATGGCTTCAGGGCAAACTCAGTGCTACAAAATTTGGGAAATTGAGTCAGAAGGAGACTGAAAAATACACAACACAATATTAATATCAAACAATGGATACGTAATAAAGGGGGTGGAAAGATAGAAGAGATCTTAAGACAGAGTAAAAGAGGTTGAGCGATGCAGAGGGTGGGTGCTAAAAAGAAACTGGGTTATTCTGAAAGTGTGAATGTGAGGATAACGCTGAAAAGAGACTAAGAAATGCAAAACATCCTTTATGTCATAAGTGTGTGTCTCAACTGCTTAAGCATAGATTGTATTAGAGCAGACCTGCTGTGTGAACGGGGAACATCTATTTGTAAAAATAAAGGGCAAAGAACAAACATGGGAAAGGGCAGTGAAAAGAATGAAATTTACCAGAGGGGGTACCTCAGAACATTTCATGTACACATATTATCATCAAATTCTTATAAGATAGGCCCTTCATAACAAAACAGGATAAGCATGAGCAATTTCCTGTAGAAGGTACCTTTGAATTGGCCAAGCTTTTACATTTATGATGAGTGCTGTAGAAGTAAAAAGTGATAGTAACTGCGAACCAATGGGACGTATTTATAGACTGGTTTGCAGAAGCAATGAAACTGGTTGGAGACGTGTGGAAAAGTTGTGCACTTATTACTACCTGAAACTCCCCATCGGCCGTGTCCTTTACCACAGCGGTACCTGTATATCTCTGTCCATCATTTGATCAATTCTTCAAGAACCGTCAATAAAAAGAATCTCCCCCGCTGCCACTGAATTCTCTTTTACTCTCGGGAGTTCATCATGGAACTCTTCATAGTTCAAACAATCATGTGCATGTTTGTCTTCTGCCAGTGGTTCAGCTACAAACATGGCAGGATTCACTATTCTGCATCGAACTACTTTAATTGTTGGATTCGATATGACTACTTCATAAGCAGAAGCCCTCTGAGAAGTCAACGTACCTTTGGGTTTCTCCAAAATGGCAAATAATGCATGTTTAACAAATAACGTCATGGAACATCCCATTACTATACTGGCAGCCTTCTCAATGGTGAATGTGGGAGCTGCCAAAGACTGTTCGCAAGGAAAATGACCCTTTATCACTGGGTCCAGAATCCCACTGTAATATGCAAGGGGCTTGTACCCCGACGTGGTTCTCTGTGTAAGGACTGCTGTCATAACAGTACCATCCGTGTGCAAAAACAAAAAGAATTCCTCAGCATAATTAGGAATCCCTAAACTTGGAGCTGTACAGATTGCCTTTTTTAATTCATCATACCTGTATTGCGTCTCCCCAGTCCAAATAATGTTTTCCTGCGTTGCCTGTGCTTTCTTCAGAACTTGCAACAAGGGCCTTATGTATGAACTGTAATCAAAGACCCATGCTCTCACATAGTTACATAGTCCCAAAAATCTCTGCATGTGCTTTATCGTCTGTGGCTTTACTGTTTTAAAAATAGCCTCAGCACTTTCAGGAATAACCTTCTTTCCTTCATGTGAAATCAACTGGCCGATGTACAACACTTTTTGTTGACAGTACTGTAACTTCTCTCTGTCAACTTTATATCCTTTGTCAGCAAGAATAATCATTAGCTGAACGGAATCGCGTCTGCACTTTTCCTCTGTGGTGCTACAGACCATTATGTCATCTACATACTGCAACAAAACACTTTCTAAATCAATATTGCTTCAGTCCATCTGCAGGACCCTATTGAAAATCGATGGAGACTCACACCCTTGGGGTAGACGAGTGCTTTTCAGGTGAGTCTGTCTGAACGTAAATGGTGTCAGATCTTGCGAGTCTTTAGGCAATGGGATTGAGAAAAACACATTTTTCAAGTCAATCACAGTGAAATAGTGTACCTCAACAGGTATATTACATCAAATTGGTGCAGGATTAGGAAATAGAGGGAACTCTGCCTCTACAATCTGGTTAATTGGCCTTAAATTGCAGTATTACACAATGACTCTGAAGTCACTAAGACCTTCATCTGCCTTTCGAGACATGGGATACTGCCTGGCTCAAGGTAAAATTTCTCCTGGTTTCAATTTAATCTTAACTTCTCCAAGCCCCTTTAATAGGCCTACATCATAGGAGCCTGTCGTCCATAATGAAGATAGCACATTCGCCATGTCCTCCTCAAAATACTCGGGACGTTTTTGTGTTAACATCATTTTCTAAGGAACCTCGCGTTTAGTTGCTCTCACCCAATAAGTAATACTCATCTCACATATCACTTCGTCATCTGATGGATGATCTCCAAACATGTCCTCCTTAGTGACATTAGTCAATCTGTAACCCTCCCCAATGGCAATCACTGTGCACCATTGTCTGCCATCATGATCATTCCCATCAAGCAAAGCCATTTCTCCTCTCACTATGGCTTCTTGTAATTCCAAAGGAAAGATTCACCCTTCCTCTTGATCCGTAGGTATCTTTGGTCTGGTATTCTCATAATCCTGCCCACTAAGCCTGGCAACCATGTTAACAAAATGAATACACCATAGTGCAAAACTTCTGGTTCTAACGGTAATCCTTGTATGGCCACTTGTCCTGTAAATGCCATAATAAATTCACTCACATTTAAATAATGCATTCCTGGTGTTGAACAAACTATGCCTTCATCAGTAAACGAAATTGTCATATTTAACTTGGCAATCAAATCTTGACCCAATATATTAACAGGTGTCTTCCTTGAATATAGCAATGACACTGATATATCACACTCTCCTATAGAGACTAATATTTAGTAAAAGGAACTCTGCTTGTAGCTCCTGTAAAACCTTGAATATTCATGGCATTTCCAGATATTGAAAACTTCCCCTCTTGTATACATGAGCGTGTTGCACCCATGTCTACTAAAAACTAAAAAGACTTGCCTCCTGTATTGATGTCAACCCTCGGTTCCTCTTTAGGATTAGGTGTCACAGATAGTACTGAACACGTTAAGTCTCCCAGTGAGCTGTCCTATTGTGGATACAGCCTCACGCCCAGTGCCTGTGAATGGATTTCCTCGGTCAACCGTGATGCCCCCCTCCCTAGGATTCATTAACTATCCTGTGCTCATGCTTTGCTGTTTCTGCATGGGTGAATGCTGTGACTGTCCTTGTGGCATGCTCATTGTCACCTGCTGTGTCTATAAACCTTGCTGTACTCTCGGCGCTTGTGTCTGTTGCATTGTTTGATTCTGGGCAAACCCATCTCTACTCTGCTGAGAATATGAAGGTGGGTTTGAAGTCCCCCCTCTCGAAAATTGATTATTCTGCATGAATCCTTGACTTCTATATGTGCGGGAAAGATGATCTGTCATGCCACAAGTCCAAAATATAGGCAGAGGTCTTTCCATTTGTCCTCCCTGCATGCCTTGATTATCATTCTGCATGTTCTGAAACCCACCTTGATTATTCTGGAAATTCCCTTGATTATTCTGAAATCCTCTTCCTCTAAAACCTCCCCTTCGCCGTGGTGTAAACCCAGTATTTCCTTAATCAAACTGCCTCTGGTTATTTATCTGTGGCATGTTTACCGCTTGCTGTGAGCTCAATCCATCCCCACTGGTTAACATTGCCCATTCGATGGCGTGTGGGTACTTTGCTGCTCCTCTACATACATTTATTTTTCTAGAATTCTGGAATATGCAAACCACTGGAAATGGCGTGAGAAGTTTTCACTGTGGTGTATATTCGAGAGTTGATGCCGAAACCTAAACAACAGTCAATGATTATGTGCGTGGGTTAGTAATCAAAGCCCTCACAAAAATAGTGGCGATTGCTATCTATTGTATTTCCTGTCCCGAACAGAAATTAGAAAAGACAGAATGCAATCTATGGCTTTACAATTTCAGAATTTACATGGGTAGGGCAGAGGAATAAACAGGAATACAAATGTAAATGCAAATAAGGTTCTTGGATGTGGGAGAGGTAGAAGTAAAAGACAGAGTGGTGGTGCACCCAATCCTCAAAGTGTGCTGGGCATACAGAATGGATTTGTGACAAGTAGAATAGAGCCCCCATTACTGCAAGCAGTAGGGATATTGGAAATGTGAGCTTCTTCTTTTTTTATTGTGACAAAAAAGTATATACATTTATAAAAATACAAATATCAAAACATAGAAAAAAAATTATAATATGAAATAAGATGACATAAAATTGCATACCAACCAGTCAAAACAAAACCCCTCTAGACTTAAACCATCAATAACAGCATTTCATTAATAAATTGTCACAAGGCAATTATCAATGACATATTCTCTCCCCACATGAGACGAGACCAGAAAAGAGCCTTTGAAAAACAATAATTAAAACATTCCCGATTTCTAAAATAAGTTTCCCTTAAATTAGCCAACACCTGGCAATCCATCACCCAGGTTTTTAGGGTGTCAGCCTCATCACACTATTTACAAATATGACAATTGGAGCCATTACCGGGGTTACCCAACAGTTTCCAATTTCTAGTTGTTCCCTTTGACTGTGAGCTTCATACTGGCATCATTTCCACAGCTCATCCCTGGCCGAGTGTTAATGCACAGAATGCCCATCCTCATAGTGAAGTGTGACTGTTAGGACAACCAGGGAAAATCTGTCAACATCGTTCAGACATTAATCCCCGCAGCTCAAGAGAGTCCCTTTGTTAATTGTGAAATTGAAGTAAATGTTGTGTCTTGTTTAGTAGATACCAGAGCATATTGCTCAGCAATTCTAACAACTATTTGATACACTCTGTTACTACCTTCTTTTCAATAACCACAGGACCTATTCTTCAGGGGACCATTCCTTTCTTTTAAGCATTTTCTCTCCATTGAATTTGTTAGGGCATGACCTGGTCTGTAAATAATGGTGCATCATCCATTACACAACAGAAGGTGCGTTCTTGGATATTCCTAGTGAATATGAAAACAAGATGTTAACTAGGTTTCAAGCAGATGTATTGCAATCACAAACAGATTAAGATTTAAACTCAGATGTGGTTATACTGTTATCTAACGTGCCTGACAAATTACCTCAACATCCAAATGTGGTGGGGCTGATTAGAAACATTGAGCCAGTCCGTATTCGGGTCAGCCCAATGAAACCTTTACTATTAAACCCCTACTATCCCTTAAAATAATAAGAAGAGAAGTGCATATCCATAGTCATAGTGTTAGACCAGAAAAGGTAACCCTATTGCCGAATGATACGCATAATATGTTGGCCAGAAGCCAATCACATCATGTGACAAACATTGCGATCAAAGAATCATCAATGTAACCAAGGGCGTTCATTTTGTGAAATGTTGGCCATTTGCTTTTTCTTTTCTGTCAAAACGCTTTGCAAAATGTATTCTATGCTCTTGACTCGTACACCGTGCGAGGCACGGCTTGAATGCTGAAACACTAACACAGACAGGAATGTCAAACTGTGCAGAAATACATTGTTTTCCTCTTTCACTAAGTCCTTGAAGTCGAGCAGAAGCCGCATCTAATCAGGTGACCAGGTGCCGGTTTGTCCTGCAAGCGCTGTTGTAAAAGGCAGTTAAGCATGAATTATATACTCCTAGCGGTGCTCCTTCATGGAGAGTCGTATTTTCTGCTTCAGGACTATCTGACCCTTAGCTCATGAGCCGAAACACACAGATAAGATAGTAAGGAATGTTTCCCTGCTAAGAACACAATATCCTTGCTGAGCCAGAGCTCCATGTTCCTCATAACGGAAAGCTGTCTTTGCTGCCTTTGCTAAAATAACTATGTTTAGGCTGAATGAAGACTTGTCATAACTTGTCATAATTGTCAATCATTGAACCCTAGCCTGTATGACATGTATGTGGGCGGGTCGAACTGTCTTAGCAAAGGTTATATCTAATGTATATATATTGCTGCTTGAGCGCTATTCGCTCTCTCGCATGTCACAGTGTTTGGGAACACACGTCGTGAGGCGGTGAGACCCAGTCGGCCGACTGAGTATACTTTGAAATAAACCAGACTTGTTTGGGAAACGAACCTTGTGTCTGACGGGTCGTTTTAGTATATGGTTATTGTGCCTTAGTTTCCATATGCATTCTTTATGGCCTAGCAACAGAATCAATATTGCGAAGGGGATTAATGTTCTGACTACTAACTCATGTAACATCCCAAGTTTACCGTTGAAAAAGCCAGGTAGATAGATATACATATTGCTTTCTACACGATTTAGCAGCTGTGAATTCAGTAGTTTTGCTTACTTACATTTCAAGTGGTCCCAAACCCAGAAACAATACATTCTTGCATTCCACCTCCAGCTGCACATGTGTTTTTGTTGTTGATTTGTGTTCTGCTTTCTTCTCTATCCCTATTCACCTTGACAGTCAATATTTATTCACCTGTATTAATTCTGGTTTTCAATATACATGGACTAAGCTTCCACCGGCAAACACCAAAATGACAACCATCATCTTCCAAATCCTCAAGAAGAACTTCATTTAGAGTTTCATGGTGGTTAGGGATGGCCCAGTTGGTTATTGCAAGGGTATGTTGCCTCAACCTTGTATCCTCCAACTCTGATTTGTTTTTACTGAGTAAGGGTTTTGCAATCAATTCTTGCTCCTCTCAGAATCTCGCTATTCCTTCCCTGGTTATCTTTAATTAATGTTAAGAAATATGTTTTAGCTGGCCTACAATCTCAATCATAGCAGCGTTTAGTGACTGTAAATTGAGAACAATCCAATAGAAGTTAGAGACACACACATGCTACCTACTGTGCACGTTAGATACAGGTCTTGGTGCATAAAACAGTCCACAATTGTATGGCAGGGAAGCAGTTGCAGGAGTGCATCTTGTGAATGCCAAATTACCTATTACCTGGGGATTAAGTAACAATGGGTTTCAGGCCTCCCCTGAACTGGAAGTCCAGTGACTGGGAAAGAGAGACTCTTCTAAAAACAATGCCAGAATCAGAAGGGGCCAAAAAAAGGGTGTAAGGGTGTACTAATTTCCAAGAAGTGGAAATTAGTGTTCCTACTATAAAGACAACTCAAATTAGGTGGCCAAGACCAATGCAGAAACATTATTTGACTTTATATTGTTTAACCAAACTGTATTCACCAGAGTAAGGACAGTTCCTCATATTGGTGGTCCACTGGATGACTGATTGTACACTGAAAGTTGTGACAAAGACTGTGATGAGTGAGGAACTCTTCCAGGGAGCAGCAATATGTTTGGTGCTGCAGAAGAACACGCTGAAGATTAAATGCAGAAAGCAGAGAGACCTCAAAGGTCACACCTGGGATGGAGTCAATTCAGTAGCATCTCTTTGGAATGTGTATCCTTCCAGGTTGAAGTGGAATGGTTGATTCACCTGGAGAAGGTGGTAGGACTGATAACAGGGGCTCAACTCTCAAATATTGATTGCAAGCTTGTAAGAACTCCATGTGGTCAGAAATGTAAGAAGTATCACACAAAGCATGCTAAGAACACAGTAACATAGTCCAAAATAAAGGGAATGTCCAATCAAGGTTCCATAAAAATATATATACTTTAATTAAACAAACCATCTTCAATAGAACAAACAGAAAATACTGTCCAAAAACCCATCCCGAAGGAAGAACATAGAAGATGCACCGTAATGATGAAAGTAGCACTCTAGGTGTAGTTCCAGGGATGGTAGGCAAGTTACTAGCCATGAAAAGGATATTCCCTGATGCGATTGTGACCTAAACAGTGTCTAGGGCCTAAGGGGACCGAGGGGGCAGTTTGGGGTTAATAGTATATGGGTTCAGTTCTTGGTGAGTTGACAGAGTCAGACCCAGTGTCGAACATTGATGCAAGTGGATTAAGCTGAGTTCTGGTATGTTGAATCATGTGGGCTCAAGCAGCAAGTGGGTATCAAGTAGGGGTGAATGCGGTTGCTCTGTGCAGTGAATTGGGGGCTTCCAAACATGCAGGTTGGGGTAATCCCAGGATTACTTGGCAATGGGCCCAGCCCAAGTGGGGATTTAGCTGCTGGGGGAGGAGGGCCGATGCATGATGCTCCAGCGGTTCATGTCGATGGCAAATTATCGCTGAAGGGGATGACTTTGGGTGCGTCGATGTGCAGGTCAATGAGGCAGCCATTCAAGGGCTAGCTGGGTCCAAGCCATGGTTGTAATCCCTGGCCAGAGTCAGCGTATGACTCACCAGTGGTTTGGAACAGGTTCCAGAGTCGAGCAATCAATTTGGGGCCTACCAGGTGATAGGCTTAGCTAGAGGATGATGAAGCATTGAGATAATTCAAAGTGCAATAGTACAGATTGGTGGAGGAGTGCAAAAGACAGCACCAGCATCTTCCCTCTTCTTTCTGGTGTATTGAACATGGAGCGGTCAGTTGGGTGTGGTAGAACAGGGAGATTCGGCTGGTCTGGACCTCGGGCTGCTATGAGGCCCACTCATGGGAACTCAAGGACATGATTATTCTGTTCAGGGTCTGCTCTCCCAGCATTAGGAGATTCTGGTGCAGAGTGGTAGGTCACAGTAAAGGTCACTCCTGATGTGACTTGGCAGTTGGTAAGCGACAGATATGCCTTCTGCATTGGATGGCTTCTTCGTCACCTCAGGCTGAGTTCTTCCAGATTGATGCTATGGGGTTGAGAGGATCCGAGAGGATATGAGAAAATCTAAAGAAGGGGTGGGAGACCCCTTCTTTTGAAGGGAAAAGTACCCAGGTGATTGGACTGAAACGAGCATGCCTTAGTGGTTCAATCTCTGCTCTTGAACGGACTGAACTTTGTCCTTCTGTTATCATGCCCAAAGTGCTTTGCTCCAGAGAAAGTGGAGTGGACAGGAAAGAGAAGGAGGCAGAGTGACAGAGAGAAACAAGACAGTGGAAGTCTCGTTCCAAATAAAGGAGCACTCCTGCATACTCTAATCCCACCCCTTACCTTCTCACTGAGAACAAAGGCCTTTAGAGATACAGCACCCTGGTGTGAGGCTACTCCTTTTGAATGTGTGTGCTCCTTTGATGGCCAGGCCCAGATCAGCTGCCTACTGTGCAGCTGTCCTGGCAGAGTCGTCTACCCTCACAAAGAGATCAAGGAAGAGGCTCAGTCCTCCAGGTCTCTGTCCTGGTATTTGTCCATCTCCAGCCAGCTGACCAGAATACCCATCACTTTCCAAAGCAGACCTGACTCACAGAATTTGGCTCACACATGTGCACTATCAATTGGGGTGTGACTGTCATCATCATAAGTAGTACCATGCACTATGCCTAAACTCTGGCAGATCTGTATTTAGAGCGTACCCTGTGTGAAGGCCTCAGGAATTAGACTCAGACAACAGAGTATAGTTTGGGCTGCAAACATTTATTAAAATCATGCTGAGGTGGCGATAGGGCCTTCCTTGCACTATGCTAAGGTGGGATTTCCCTACCTAAATAGAACTAAGTAAAGTCTATGTCAGGAGGTCCTAAGTAAATGTCAGTCTGAGTCCAAAACCTATACTTGCTCTCACAGATATTTGTTCAAACTGTGTGGTGAGGTCAGCTTCAAATGAATAAGAGTTCAAAATAAAGTTCCCTTCCCCAGGATTCCAAATAGAGCAATGTAAAACATAAGGGGTTCCCTTGCACAAGCTTTCAATTCTCTCACTGTTTTCACAATAACACAATTCCACTGGATTCCTCACAGCTTTCAGGCTCTTGGCTCTTTCATCTAAATCATAAAGATCAACTCTTTAAGTTCACAATGCACAGGATGTTCTGTATATTCAACCATTGACTTAAACATGTTCCAAGTGGCTTCACCTGAGTGGGGTGTATTCAGCCTAGGAGCAGTTGTTGGACTGCATGGTCCTACCATTACAGGTCACTCAACCAACACACATGATTGACTTCTTTTACACAGTTGTACCACCACTGCTTCAGCTCAACAGTGGTATCAGACTTATATGCTGTCAGCCTTTTCCAACACTTGTCTTGCCACTATTCGCTTGTTGAAGAATCACAACCTTTTCATAGTTTTGCCACAACTTGTGCAATTCCTCTTTTCCTTATGGCTTTAGCCAAAGCTTGCTTTTGCTCAACTTGAACACTTCACAGTTCAGCATATGAGTTCTCCAGTTTATCTGATTTACATTTCCTTTGTATCAAGCAACACTTGCCTCTGCTTTCCATGCATGTGGCAATTCATTCCTTATCTTTTTTCTTTGGTTTGGTATTCAAAATGCTTTTCATTCATATTCGAAACAATGTAATGGCCAATTCCCCGTCACTCTCCTGCTGCGAATTTGCACCCAGCTCACGGGTTTCGCAGATGAACATCAGAGGTCCAAAACAGTATAGTACTCTACCTGATATTTGCCAATAAAGAGACAACACAGAGTGGATTGAGGTATGCCCAATGCAAGGTAACCCAGCTTTATTCAAAGTATGCGAAAGCTGGGGAGAACACAAGATCAACAGCAAAGCTCTCTCTCTCAAATTCCTCTTTGTTCTGAACAGCAGAGTATATATAATATAGATGAGTTACTCTGATGTCATCATAATCACTGAGCTATGAAAACCTAGTGTAGAGGAGGAGCCAAGTACCCCTACCAGAAACTCCGCCCGCATGTTGCCTACATGTTGGGAACCGGAAATTGCAACACGTGCAATACCAGTGAGGGTGCCTATACCGCAAAGAGTTCTTGAGACAAGGTATCCCTTCAGAAAACCTTATATGTATTCGCAAAGAAACAATGGTCTTCTGGACAAAGTCTCAAAAGAAGTATGAAAATGGATGAGAAAGAAGACTAGTGACGTCATATGAAGCAGAACTGATGCACCCTGAAACGATATATAAGACAAGAGAACCTTGGTATTCTATAGGAGCTGAAGAGGGGGCATCGAAGATAAGCAACATTTTGGGATCGAAATGAAGGAGCTCATGTATAGAAGCACTGAAGAAAATGCAAAGTCATTGCATGTACAGATGCAGTAACAGAAACAGACAAAGTAATCTTAAGGCTGGCTACGTAGTGAATCAATTGCGGCGATGCGCCATTGTATATGCATAGGAATGTATAGAATTTGGATGTTCCACAATGCACTTTAGCAAGGCTTGAAGCCCCGTGATTGGGAAGGGTATCAGTATGGCCCAGTTGGAAAATAGCTGATGGTGAAGGAAAATTCAAGAAAGGCTTGGCTGGCCCAGTACCAAGAGTCGAGGCCACTGTGAGCCTGACTGTCTGTTCAGAAGCTACAGTGAACGTGAGAAAGAAACAAACTTCTGTTTGAAGTAGAATGGAAAAACACTGAAGGCATCAAAAGTTCATCATTTAAGAGTATTTTATGCAGTGAAAAGCTCGAAAGCATGGTGTTCAGTCACATGGTCGAGATCAAAATAGCTTTGAGTCAAGCTACACCGAAACCAGAAGATGAAACCATGCAATACTCCCTTTAATTCTCAGGCACACTGAGTTTCTGCAAGGCCAAGTTCAAAGCCTTAATTGACTGGCAGATGGCAGGAGTGATGATAGATGTTGGGCTGATTGGGTGGGGAGGCATGACCATGTCAAACCCAAATGTACCTGGGGTGCCAGCCTGCATGCTGCTAGCATGGGGAATATTCCAGAAGGGTGCAAGTGTGCCAAACCAATTGAAGAGGGCCACGTATTAGAGAGCCATATAGTTTGTATAACCAATGAATCGTAGTGTATTTTGTGACGATGAAGATGACTTGAACTTGGGATGGGCTTAGTTGTTGACCTGATCTTAGAGACACAATCATAGCCCCCGTTAGTATGGCACGTTTACTTAGATGTTCCCTGTAAACCAATCACTTCCCCATGTAGGTTTTGTAGTTTGCCACGTAGTGTGACATTAATGATGAGTTTTGACTATAAAAGTTATGTTTTTTATGAAAATCATTAAGATCGCACTGTGCAACATCGGATGATGTCTGTTGTAACCCTGTTTTAGATAATTGCAAATAAAACAGAATTGCATTTTGCCAACTTCCTGAGTCATTTTGAGTATTGATGTTTGAGTAACTTCTGCATCTCCATCCATCTCTAAGTATTGCTACCTTGTCTTAAAGGACCCAGGTCTATGGGTTCACTATTTCTACTGCTCTTCGGTCCTAATTGCAAAGCTACATAAAGTGTCTATATGTCCCACCCTACTGATTGGGTAACTCTCTATCTAAGGTCCCACCCATAAAACATCCCATACAAATGTGCGACCTCATCATTCTTGATTATTATTGGTAAGCTCTAAATTACTTCTAGGGTGAAAAGGACATAGGCTTATCAGTTAACATGCGGTCACACTCTCCGTGAACTGGCGGCTTGATGACATGTTTATGTAGATGGAAGGAGAGGACAAGCGTATCGCCTTTGTTCTTAATTAAATAGAACAGCCGATGTTATCTCCGCCATGATGTTTCTGAGTTTCAAGGACCTTGTCATTGCCCACTTCCAGTTATTCCGGCCCTCCCTGTTCTTGCAACAGTAAATACACCATTCTGTTCTTGACATATTTATGAATAACTATCTTGTGAGTCATGCTACTTCCACCATGTTAAGATTTTGTTGCAGCAATTGTTTGTCTTTTTAGCAGCATCCGAGTTTCTCTGTCACGACTAGCCGATCGCTGAGACATTAATCTGTAAAGTACATATGAAACTTCCTAGTCTACATTATTGTCGTAAATGATTCACCTTAATGGTTGAACAGTGGGTGCCCAAATACTGGTATCTTGTCCCGTTATGCAAACTTGGTGTCCTCGGTTTTTGACATTCCTTAGAGGCAGCTATGTCCAGCCACTGCAGCATTTTCCTGAATTAAAAGTATTTATTTCAAACAGCGTGCTTAGCTGGGGGCCTCTCTTAAAGCTACAGAGCTTAATTCTCTGCTGTGCTGGTGCAATTTAAAATAGCAACTGTGTGTCATGTTTTTCCTCTGCAGAGCACATTTGCTTTGCTATCTACCAATTACCTGGTGCATGCCTGTGACATGATTTCCTTCGTATGTGTACGCTGCAACGTTACCTACCTTCAATTTTCTGCCCTGCTTGTGTAGTCAGTCCCTTTCTTGTGTACATCCCTTCCTGTCACCTAATCTATTCTATTTGGAAACATAGTAATTGTGCAAGCTAATGCCTTATCTGTTCCCTACTTTGGTAGCGCAAAATAACTATTCTTTGTGTCAGATGCATTTCCAGGAGAATCTAAAGTGCAGTTTCAAATGTGTCCTTATAATGTCGTTTCTTCTGAGGAAGGCAGGGGGCAGGGCCTGAACATGCTCTCTAGTCAATAATTGCCCCACTACACATTGGGCCTCATTACGAGTTTAGAGGTAAGTAACTGTCCTTACCAGCATGGAGCAAATACTGTGTCTGTGTAGTAAAGAGCCCGCTAATAGAGGGATATTACGAGTTCGCAGGCACGAGCTTTGCGCCATGCTGGTAATGACATTACCACCATGCCGCTAAAGTCCAAAAAATTGACCTTAGCAGCATCATGGAAAGCACTGACAGTACTACTGGCATCAATGGATATGGCATTAGCAGGCACTGCTATTAGCGGTGACTGCTATTAGCGGTGCCTGTAAATAAACGGAACCGGAAGTAGCATCATCGCACAGGAACGGGAAAGAACACAGCGGCTATCTTGAAAAACACAATCCATTGCACTCCTCTGTACACAGGGCCTGCATCGTCACCACAGCAGCCCCAACTTCATATTCCACCACATCACCATGGGCAAGGCCCTGAAGAAAGGTGCTGCACGCCTGCGCAAAGTGCGTTTTTCGGAGGATGAGCTAAACATGCTCGCGGACACCCTTGCAGAAAATGGGGATGTTGTGTTTGCGGCAGATATGACTCGACCTGCCATTATGAGGAAGAAGGAGATCTGGGAGGAGGTGGCACGTAAAGTCAGTGCGGTTGGTACCACCCCCCCACACCGTGAAAGATGTGCGCAAGCGCTGGAACGACCTGCGCCTAGGTGTCAGAAACATTCTGGCAGTTAACAGGGCATGGAAACAGGTGACCGAGCAAGCTCACTAATCAAGACGACTCGCTGGGAGGAAACATGTGGCAGGAAAATTGGGATAGAGTCAATTGAGGGAGTGGGAGAAAAGAAGCGGGGAGCGCCGTCATCGGCAGATGTAGGTGAGTGTCCACACAAACCACTGTAATGCAAAGCATGATGATGTCCCACAAATGTGACAATGAAATGAGCCAATGCATGGGCCATCACACACACATGTACACAACCCTGCCTACCGGCTGTCCACAGCACCATCACATCCACATGCATCCAGCACCTCAAAGCCATACCTGACACACACCCCACAAGCATTTAAACGTCATGTGTCACACTGCACGTATTGCACAACTGGAAGGAACGTCACACAGCATACACCACCTCATAGATGTGTGACCCAGACATATGCCTGCATGACCTACCCATATGGCAAGCAACCTGTATGTCACAAATCCAAAACCCAATCTCCTCAAATGTGTAGAACTGCATCAATACCAATATATGCATGATGCATGTAGACCCATTTGGAAGTGTTTCCAGTCTCACTGCGCCAACACAAAAAACGATAGACACTGCTTAAATTGCAGATTTATTTGGTTGAATGGAGTACAGCCTGACACATGTTTCGAGCAATCCTTGTTCTTTCTCAGAAGCTGGTACATAACAATTGAAAGATATATTTCAAAGTAAACAAAAATATTGTAAAAATAAAATATGTGTCAAATTAAATTAAACGATAAATTGGTCATTTAGGATAAGTAATGTATCCTGGCGTAACCACCTAAGGTTTGAATGTCTTGATCTGAGTGGCAAAGAATTTTTTAAGTTTAAGTTTCCGTACAAACTTGAAAATGTCTATTTGGATATCCACAAAATTGTTAAGCCCTGAAGGTGCAAAGGATAAACCTTTGTTTAGTACAGCATGCTCAGCAGGTGAGAGATGATGCATACTTAAATTACAAACAAGTTTTCAATGGTTCTGATTTATCAATTGTTGTTGATGATAGGCTCTTGTTAACCTGCGTGTTGCTGCAGGGACGTTTCCGCTGGTGTTGGTTACCGCCCCTGGTGACACTCGTGGTATATTTGGGGTTGTCATATTGGAAATGACTGGTGTTTGAAAGCGTACTGTTTTTTTGTTGACGTTGGCAAGCACGGCTTGCCTGTTCCCTTTTTTGTAACGCTTGATTTGCTCTAAAAAAGTATTCTGTGCAGGTGAGGGTCGTGGGATATTTTCACCTTCGGTTAAGTCTTCGCTTGCCACATTGTGAGAATGTTTGGTTTCCTCCTGTTCACTAACCGGGGTGATGGAGGCTGAGATCTCTGTTTCACTGTCTGGATCCGAACTTGCTGCGGATGCAACATTTCTCTTGGCTGCCGCTCTCACAAAAATCACACACGCTGATATAACCAATCAGTTAGCTCGGCGCTCGCATGGGGAACAGACGCTTGCAAGCAGACCGCCAGGGTAAGGAAATCTCCTCTGTCCCTTAGACCCCCTTCAAGGTATCATCGGACGCTATAATTAACAATAACTAGAGACAGAAATCCAGCAGTCATCTGACTAGTTTCTAAATGCGTTTGTTTACTTTTTCTTGTTCATGTTCTACCGGAACGCTTCTTTACGACTACATATTGATACAAAGCATACAATCTGACAATTAATTAATTGCCTTCCGCTATCGCGAGGATATTTAAAAGGTATGCTTAGGTTATGCCTCAACTGACCAACAACTCTATGTAATGATGATTTTAAAGGAATGCCACGCTGCTAGCACCTAAGATAACCTATCAGTTCACATTCTAATTTAATATTGTACCTTTACAGTACAACTACAATCACACATGAATATATGCATCTGAATTGCGTCAATACAACGGGCCTCATTACGACCCAGGCGGTAAGTTACCGCCTGGGTCGTACCCTTACCACCATGGTGTAAACTATGTTTACACCATGCTGGATGGCGGATTTACCGCCCCATTCCAAGGTGAGTGGGGCGGTAAATCCCCATTTCCCATTTTACCCTTCCCCATTCCCATTTTTGCCCCAAAGGGCATAATGCGAGTGGGGAAGGTGCTAATTACACCACCGTAAATTACGGTGGCGTAATTAGCACCATGGTCCCTTTGCGCCATGGATTTTAACGCCTGCAAAAAGCAGGCGTTAAACTCACCATGGCGCAAAGGGACCTCGGAATCAGGCGTTAAGGGTCGGCGCCGTTTACGGCGCCGTTAACCCCTTAACGCCTGATTCGTAATGAGGCCCAAGGTATACTAATGTATCCTATTATCGGTCTGTGCACGACTAATGGTATAATATACATAATTTGATATTGAGTAATTGCTTTGCCTCAGATGGACTAACGCAACTTTGCTTCTTTGTTTCTCTTCCCTGCCTTCTTTTTCCTTTTTCTCTTACTCTCTCTTCTCAAATAACTAATCAACTGTATTGCTCCTTGGTTCCCTATGAAACTATTCATCAAAATCATGGTATTATATAGTTTTACACAAATTTTCAATTTTGACTGTCAATGTGCAATTGTATGTACCCATATGATCGATTTGTTAGATCCATCTCTAACTGAACATACATGTAAATGTTATTCTATTCGACTTGTGCTAAAACCATGGAATGTATCCTCTAATTGGGTTGCTATACTGGTTTTGCTGCCCCTTTGGACACAACTGTATACATTACTTATCCTAAATTACCAATTTTTCGTTTAATTTAATTTTACTCATATTTTATTTTTACAATATTTTTGTTTACTTTGAAATATATCTTTCAATTGTTATGTACCAGCCTCAGAGGAAGAGCAAGGATTGCTGGAAACACGTGTCAGGCTCCACTCCATTCAACCAAATAAATTTGCAACTTAAGCAGTGTCTACGTTTTTTGCGTTGGCGCAGTGAGACTGGAAACACTTCCAATTAGTTCATTTTTACTGTGGAGTATTTGGGCAACGTACCCACAACCCCAGCCACCTGCTGCCTTCCGTTTTCTTATCCCAGACTGCAAGCGCAGTGTCCCACTAGGCTTACTTGCCCAGCCCCCTTTCTCGCACGTAGAACCATCACTGATGCTGTCCCTCTCCCTGTCCCCCACAGGCTCACAATCTGACAGCGAGGGCCAGGACTCCACCGCGCAGGCCATGACATCCAGGAAGAAGGCCAGGGGCACAGTAGGAGGCAACAGGCCTTCTACATCAAGAGGCACAGCCAAACCTGGACTGCCACAGAAGGCCAAAGCATCACAGGATGCACCGGCATCGGGGCGCAAAGGGCCACTGACACTGCAAAAGTGGCCACACCAGCTGCTACCGCCACACAGGAGCCAGTGGCAGATGGGCCACTGTCCGCTACCAACAGTTTTGTCGGTTAATCAGCTGCCACTGCTCCCCCGACAGACGATGAGGTGCACAGCCAAACATCCGGACCACATGGCACACCCAGGACGCAGCTGTCACCCCACACAGCACACCCAACGCCAGCAGCCATGAGCAGTCTGGAGGGGAGTCATGGCCAGGGAACTTGAGCCCCACAGAGAGCACACATGATGTAGGACCCTTGCCGCATGCTGCATCAACATCCACTGGTGTCAGGGACGGGGAGCTGAGAATGGCACTCATAGAACAACGCCAGAAGGAGCTCACAGCACTGGTCGGACAGCACGTGACCGAAGGTGCCCTGGCAAGGCAGTAGTGCCGCCAACACACTGCGGCCCTTAAAGTAGCGATAGATGTGAGTACGACTCGCATCTGCGATGAGTTGGCTGCTGTGAGGCAGGTGCTCAGCTGCATAGCAGATGCCATGGAGGCCCAGCGTCCCGCACAGGGACTGGAGCAAGCGAGCACGTGCTCCTCTGCCAGCTCCACGCAGACTAGCTCCCTGCGCAGGTCCGTGTGGACCTGCGCCGGTCAGACATGCCACCACCCGAGGCTGGTAGAGGACATCGAAAGTAGGGGCAGCCTGGAAATGGCAACTGTTGCAGACTCATGCTGCATTGAAATGCACACCATGTGTGGGGTAGTTCTGGGGGAGGGGGAGGGAAGAGGGTGTGTGGGGTAGTTCTGGGGGAGGGGGAGAGGGTGTGTGGGGTAGTTCTGGGGGAGGGGGAGAGGTTGTGTGGGGTAGTTCTGGGGGAGGGGGGAGGGTGTGTGGGGTAGTTCTGGGGGGGGAAAGGGGGAGAGGGTTAGAGCACTTTGTATATAGTTCATGTTTAATACACTTGTTGTGTCAAGAAAAATCACATGACTGGACATTGGTTATTGTGTATGTGTGCTTTATTGGTTAATAGTGCACAGTGTCCATGTCCCCCCCACACCCAGTGCCCTGAGTCCCACCTCCATGGCACCCTCCGCATCCATCTGTTTTAGTAATATCGGTCTATCACATACTGGTGCACAGCACATCCCACCTGTGCAACGCCACCTGCCTGACGTGCAACCCCATCTTCTTCCTCTTCCTCATCCTCACCCGGTGCATGCTAGTCAATGTCAGGTGGCAGTGGTATATTTCTCTGGGTGCATATGTTGTGCAGCATGGCACAGACCATGGAGATCTATCCCACCTTCTCAGGCCCATACAGGAGTGCGCAACCAGACCTACTGAGGCAGCAAAACCATGCCTTCAACAGGCCAAAGGTCTGCTCGATCGACACAAGGGTAAAGGTATGGGCACGATTGTAGTCCTCGTCGTGCCTGTTCTGCGGGTTCCAGACAGGGGTGAAGAGCCACCTCTTCAAGGGATAGCCAGCATCACCTGCATGGGTGCAACATTGGATATGTGTAAATGATTTCATGAAATTACACCTGTACTTATCACTCACATGCCTGTAGTTATTTGTCGTTCACATCCACACATACCTGCATGAATGGAGACCTTCAAACTATCCACAATGTGTGAAGTCACATGGTCCACAGGTGTGGGTTGCATCGTCAAGTTGATGCAGGGTGTCCCCTTCCTTGCCAGTGTTCATGCATTTGCTATGATCTATGTGATGTGTAGTTAATCGTATGCATCCATCCTGGCACCATTGCCACCAGTCTCATCATGATCTGCCATTCCACGCTTGATGTTCTCATGATGTTCTCATGCTGGCATGCTGGCATGCTGCGCTTCTGTGGTGGTGTGCCAGTGGCTACCTGTGTATTGGCTTCGTGTGATTCATTTTAACGCTCACCTGATTCCCGCAGAGGCGCCGGTCTTGACTGGGTGAATGCCGTATCTTCAAAGGTGATGTGTAACACACAGTTGGCTCTTTGGGCTGGACCTCTGTGCACTGTATGTCTGACTCGAAGAGTAAGATGTCTTAGGTAAGTGAACGCCGAGCTCTCCATCTGCCTCGGGGCAGGGTGCCGTAACCAGTTTCTTCACTGGATAAGGGTGCAGGCCTCTTGACCTCAGAGGACTGCTGTCCGTCGTTAACTGCACGAACGGTAAGTTCTGGGCACTTCAAATGTCTTAAAAGACTTTTGTAATGATATCTCTTGTTTTGCAGGGTTCCGGCGATGGCGGATGGCGGGCTGATGAGAGTTGAGGATCGAACCCGCGTGAGGAATAGAAGCACCTGGAAGCACGTAAGTAAGCGCTTGTAGCCTGCTTCACGATGCACACTAACTGTCCCTTTTATCTTGCAGGTACAAGTTCGGAGCTTTAGAGAAGCTGAAGGGTGCTGGAATACCCACTGGATTCGGCGTGGGAAGGAGTAATGGCACGTGAGTAATAAAGTTGCCCAATGTCTTTAAACGCACCTTCTTTTGTCTTTCAGATGCCGGAATGCAGTGCGAAGACCTCCGAAGCATGCGAAGAGTAGGTAAGCCTTTGTCTTTCAGATGCCGGAATGCAGCGCGAGGCGTTGGTGACAGCCGATGGACCAGGTAAGAGATGCGCTGCCACTGAAGACCGTAGTGCTAACCTGTTCTTTCTTTGTCTTTACAGGTGCTGCTGAAGACTGGATTCCAGGATGGTAAACCTTTGTTCCCTTAGGCCCAGGATCAGAAGCAGAAGACACGATGAGCGTTCTGCTGCAGAGAATGCAGAATAACGCAAAGCAAGATTCATCCATCCGGTGTGGTTTAAATAGCCTCCTGTAGTGCTTAGGTGTCTCCTTCCACAGCCTCGCCTAGGTAAGAAAAGAGTTCTTGATTTCCAGAAGAGTTCCAGTGTTCTGAACCTAGGGAGTGGCTCCTGCCCCACCCAACAGGAAAAGTAGTCCCAAACAGAAGAGGATCAGGGGCTCAACTGGCAGGTAAGTAAGCAGCATGGTCTGCTGCAGGTAAGTCCACCCAAGCATTATGAGCCCGGCGCTTCCAGCGCTGGGACTGGGCATCTTTATGAGCCTGGTGCCACTGGCGCCAGGACAGGGTCCAAAAGGTCCCAATTGGGACTGGCTGGCACTCGGAACCGGGGTTATGGGTCTGCTTCCAAGGGAGTTGGGCAAGTCCTGATCTTTTGGAAGCAGAGATCATGACAGCACTCATGGACGCATGTCCGGTGTAGTGCTGTTCAGCGGTCATTTGCATTGGGCATACTCACAGCATGCATGTTGCTGCATTGTGTTGCAGAGGGTACGGTCTGATGATGTGCAGTGTACGTGTTGATGGATATGGCATGGTTGCAGTACTGGCATGTTGTCATTGTTGTGCAGCTTACATCTTTCATATTGATTTCAGGTGTCAAGTTCAGTCTGGGGGCACAGTGTATTGCAGTATTGCCATCGTCCAGTTGCACACCTAATGCCACCCAGGTGGAGTATGCATCTCTACTCCATTACACTGCCATGTACTTACCATGCAACTCACCAAGCAGCCAGGCACGTCGTCCAGCATGTCGGTCCATTTTGCGTGGTATCGTTGAGTTCCGCAGGACCATTGAAACATGGGTTCATGTGGGATATCGGGCAGAACAATGTGTGATGATCTTGGTTGGGTCACATTCCATTTGCACATTGATGGAGTGTTGTTGCTTGCGATTGCGGTACACCACCTCCATGGCATGTGGGACCACCAAATCCACGTGGGTGCAGTCGAGGGCACCAATACAATTTGGCATGCCTGCCAGTGCACGGAAGCCATATTTTGTATCAAATGTGTCCTGGGGAGTCCGTGGTAGGGATATGTAGTCACTTGTGTGCTTCAGGAGGGCATCCTGCACTTGGTTCAGCATGCAAGAAAATAAGGGTTGTGATATGCCATGCATGTGCCCCACTGTGTGCTGGTAGGTGCCTGTTGCAAGGAAGTGGAGCACCAACACTACCTTCAGTAGAGGGGGGATGGTGGTGCATATTTCTATGAGGCTGACCTGTGTATCATATCCACGATGGTGGTGATGATGTCCCGGTCCAGACGGTACAGGGTGTGGATCTGCTCAGGGGTTAGGTTGAATGGACTGGCTCTGATGCGAGGGATTGGGGGCTGCCTGCATGGTACCACTGGCTGCACTGGTGGGGCATGCTGGGCCTGTCTCACCCTCCTTCTCCTCCAGCGTCTCCTCTGTGGTGCCTGCTGTTGTTGTTGCTGGTGTAGCAATGAAAGCATGTCCTCCAGCCCCAGTATTGCTACTACTAGTGGAATCATTTTGGTGTGGGAAGGGGTGTGGTGTGTGGGTGTGCTCCTTTTGTGCTGGCCCAGACTCCATTGCCTCCTCCTGTGCTGATTGTGTGCAACTGTGGCAGTTTGGAACACTGCACATAGTATTTTACGGTTGGTTCACGATGCTGGTATTACCGGCATGATGGTATCCCCTATTAGCGCCTTTATGATGCCGGTATTTGCATGTCCGCCTGACTTGTGATGTCCTCCCATTAGCGGCATGCCGCTATTGACGGCCTGATGGGCCGCGTGCCCATGCCCTTGCCGCTATTAGAGGCACCGTTATTAGCGGTGCCTCTAATACCGGGGTCTTAGGTCAGAATAGCCCGGAGTGGTATGCAATGCCAGTAATCCTTTATCGGCATTGTTTTTCCAATACCTCCAACCTCGTAATGACCCCCATTGACTTTCAACTTTACTATTTTGCTGCTCCTTCCGCTGCTTTTTTTTCAATTGCTTTACAGTTTTGATATTCTTAAATGGCTCTTTTCATAAAGTTTATCAACACTTCACAACATCGTATGCATCCAGCATCTGTGTTTTATCTTTCTGAAGGAATAATCACATTGCTGCTGCTTCCGCTCCCTCACTTGTGAGCAGTCTGACCTTTCTTCAGCACACTGCTTGCACCACAGCACCCCAGAGTCCCACAGCCTCACTTGACTCACTGGGGACGCTGTCTTCGGGTTCCCTTGTCCGCTCGGGTTGGTTCTTCGTGGCTGCTGCTCCTGGCTCGGCAGGCCCCTCTTCTCGGGGGTTTCCGACACCTAGAGATGTTGGATAGGGAGTCCTCTCGACTTCTGGATATTGGCAGCCTGCTCCTGCCACCGGAGACCTTCAGACAATGCCAGCCACAGTCTTCTTCCACGGCAATGACTCTGAAGCACGTCAGCGCTTCGGATATGCGTCTCCCGGCTTCTTTCTCCGGCCTCTCCATCTGCAAGCATTCCACAGGTCTTCCCGTTCTCTCCATTAGCCCTGCATGAGCTGGCCATTTTTACCGCTCCTTTGGCTTCAGGTGCTGGCTATTCATGCTGATTACACAACAGTCTTGGTACTCAGCACCCCTCTTCCTCATCCCAGTACTAGAGTGCTGTTTGTGTGTGTTGAGCTAATAAAAAATGTATGTGTGTTCTTATGTGGTCTCTTCCTTGTCTCAGTGTCATATTGGTATATTTTGAGAGATGATCTTCTATCACAATCCGTAAAGGATTGGAAATACCCCTTGCAAGCTTGGGGAACATTTTATTCCTGATGAAAGGGAAATGGGGAATACCGTGTCTCACCCAAGGGTGCCTCAACCCCAGTCCCCAAGCCTCCTCCTCCAAGGTGATCCTCCCTCCCATATCTACACCCCAGGATCAGGATCCAAATGCAATAGCCTTTACCTGGCCATCTGAGGGGAGGATATTTTGGGGAAAGAAGGGAGGAGCCCCTCAGATTCCTCACACCTGCTACCAGCATGGGTTATTTATGATCATGGTAGTTTTGGTACAGGAAGGCATATCTTAAATGTCACCTCTGTACTGCAGAGCCTTGGCTGCTGCTGCAGCTGTTGAGTGTGAACTTGTGACCTTTGAACCCATTCTACACCATGAGTAGAGCACTGTGGATCACGCTACTAATGCAGCAGGGCACAAGTACACTATGCTTTTGGCATGGAGTTGGAGATAAGGGGAATCTGGTTTGCAGATTACCCTTTTGGAGATGGAATTACCCTCATCATTTTATGTATTAAAAAAAATCAGAAATGCCAGGGATTTGCACCCTTGCCAGATGCAATTCCTCATGCTCCCCCCTGCCAAAAAGGTTGAAACTTACCCCTCTAAGAGTCTGACTCATCCTCCTGGTGAAAGTACCAACAGAGTCCATCTACATTGGGATGCTGTATCCCAAGTTTGTGTTGGATGCCAATGTCCAATCCTTGTAGGAATATGGCTCAAAAGAGTTACGTGAGATTCTCTCCCTTCATGGCTATAAGCCACCTAGGAGGTCTGGTGTCTGTTTGAACAGTGAAGTGAAACCCCTTCAAATGTAGGATTTAAACTCACGTATGGCCCAAACCACTGCCAATGCCTCCTTCTCAATGGTGAACCAGTTGCTCTCTCGCTTGGTGAAGCACTGGCTTAGGGATGCACAAGGTTGTTCTACCCCTTCAGATTCCAATTGCAGTTGCACTGCACTGATGCCAAATTCAGAAGTGTCTGTCTGAATGATAAACTCTTGCCCACAATCTGTCATCTTTAGAACTGGGGCCTTTCACAGGCCATCCTTACAATACTGGAAGGATGACTGGCAGGCAGAGGTCCAGGTCACCTTTTTCAGCAGCATCTTTGATGTCACATCATTCCGGAAAAGGACACGCATCCCATACCCCTTACTAAAAAAACAGTAATAACCTATGAGGCCTAGGAAAGCCCTCACTTGATTCTGGGTGATGGGGATGTCCCAATCCATCATCACCTGGACTTTGGCCTGGAGATGCTGGTTCTTACTGATGCCAACTCAGTGTCCTAAGTAAGTCACAGTACCCTAGGCTTTCTGAAACTTGGACTCCTTTATAGTCAGGCCGCCTTCCGCATCACTTGAAACGCCTACTCCAGATGGGATAGATGTTTTTCCCAGGTGTTGCTGAATACCCCAAGTTGTCTAGGTAGGCAATGCTGAAGTTTTCCAGCCTTTTGAGGACCTGGTTCACCATTCTCTGGAAGGTGGCAGGGGCATTCTTTGGTCTGTAAAGCATAAGAGTGAACTGATAATGCCCTTCCAGGGTGGAGAATGTGGACCTCTCATTTGCTTGATCAGTCAGGCCAACCAGCCAGTACCCTGCCATAAGGTCAAATGTACTGATGAATTTGGCAGTGCCTAAATGGTCAATTACTTTGTCTGCCCAAGGGGTGGAGGGGGCATCCCCCAAGGTCAACATCTTAGAGACTCCTTGATGTTATCTTTGATCTTGTCAGACATCCAGTGAATCCTACTTTTCAAGGGCTTACTGTCTCTGGTATTGAAGTCATAGACGCACCAATCAATCTTATCGGCAGTCAGTGAGAACAGTCCCGGCAGTATTGCATTTGCTGTTTGGTGAGATTGGGAGATTCTGACCTCCATCTAGAGACCCGTCAGTGTGCTTAGCATGTAACAAATCGGGAAGGGGTTCCATATCCTCCTCCGTCTCATCATCTGTGACCAGAACCATCACTAATTCTTCTCGGCTACTTTGGGATTTTAGCTAGTTGTCGTGGAAGACCGGATGCATCTGCCTCATGGCCTTTGTGTAAATGTGGTAGTTCATTTCACTGATCTTTTCTAGCACCACGTAGGGCCCAGTCCACATGTCTTGCATTGGGTTTGATATGTTCCATGATCCAGACCATTGGGCCTGGCGTGTACTCCGTGATGGTGACCTTCTGGTCATGCTAGTGCTTCATGAACTCCAGGCTTGCATTCGGGTTCTGGGTGTTCTGCTTTCTGTACGTGGTCATATTGGGTCGGAGGCCAAGCAAATAGTCCACTATGTTGCGGAAAGGAGTTTGGGGAATGCGCTCCCATCCTTCTTGCACCGGACTGAGTGGACCCCTAAACTGATGCCAAACAATAGCTCGAAGGGACTGAACCCAACATAGTTCTGTGGCACTTCCCAGTAGGAGAACAGGAGGCATGGAAGGAGAATATCCCTCTTTCTCCTGAGGGGCTCTTCCAAACCACCTATCATGCCTTTAAGGGTCTTGTTGAGCAGCTCCACTGTGGAGAACATGTAGGTTACTCCTTATTTCTCCAATATCACCTTCAGATTCGCCAATATAAAGGTGGATCCACTGTCAGAAATTACTTCTTTAGAGAATCCCACTCAAGAGAATATCCAGATGAGGGCCTTCGCCACTACAGGGGCCTTGATGCTCCTCAAAGGTACGACCACAGGGTACAGGGTGGCCTGATCTACCATGACCAAAATGTACATTTTATTCTCAGGAAATTTGGGGATCCAAAGGACCCACAATGTCCAGCTCTTTCCTCTCAAAAGGCTGCCAACCATGGGTAGTGGATATATAGGGGCCTTGCTGGTGCCGCCCCCTCTGCCAGATGCTTGGAATATGTGGCAGGACCGGGAACATTCTTTTTTTATCTTCGACCCCATCTGGGCCCATTAGAATGTGCCGAAATCCTGTCAGTTGTATTTTTCATTCCCAGATAACCTGCCAATTAAATATTGTGAGCCAAGTACAAAAGGAAGTTCCTGTGGCACTGGGGGACCACATTGTACCGGCTGGCCCCGCTTCAGAGTTATTAGGCTCACTGTACAGGAGATTATTCTCCCAGTACACCCTCAACATCCCAGTGGCTTCCCTGTGGGTCTGCTTTTCTGTCCGCTCACACAGATCTGCCAAAGGTGGACAGTCGTTCTGTGCCTGGCAAAAGTCTGCCAGAGTCGGGCCCCCAGCTAAGGACAAGTCACTTAGCCAAGGGATACCCTTGAGGTCAAAAATACAGCATCCTACACCTCTAGTTTGACCCCTGTAGGCAGCAATGAGGTCACTGAGTCTGATGCCTCCACATCAGGCACCTCAGTTGCCACTACACCTACTCTGACAGGAGCAGGCGTTTGGTGGAGTCAGGATCTGTACTGGGTTCTACCTGCTGTGCCGATCTCTTGCCATCATTAGCCAGACAAACTCCTTAATCCATGGACACCAAGGCTGCTAAACCAGACTGCTTCCATTGCCCTAGATCGTGTGACCACTGCAATGATTTTGTTGTCAAGTTTATTATCTCCTAAGAGACAGTCTACAGTAATGGCATCCTTAACAGAAATGCAGAGCTGTAAGGTTTCTCCTCTCCAACTGAACTTCGTGAAAGCCAGTGGGCATAGGGTGAGACCATCAAATTCCCAAACTAGCTTGGGAGGACAGGGGATGATCTGGTCCTCATGCACCCACTCTCGTCAGACAGCGGTGATACTCGCAGCAGTATCACAACGTGCTGGGGCTCTGTTCCCATTAATGAACACGTGCTCTAAGAAGATCTCTGTGTTAGCAGGAACAAGAGCCTCAAAGGTTTAACTCACCTTTTTGATGAGCTCTCTAAAACTCTTGAGCTATTATTCTGTGGTTTTGCAGAACTTCCTGAGGACTTCTCTTGGAATAGATAGGTCTCTCCTCGCAGTCAACTGAATAAGAATATCAGTTGCAACCGTCGGTAGACACCTCTTGAGGGCTGCACCCCACAACTCCTCTTCCACCTCCTGGAGGCAGAAAGCTAACTCCAGTTTTTTGAACCAGTCGAAAATGTTCTTCCCCTCCTCATACAGCTGGAGTAAGTACTTGGGAAGTGGGCATCTAGGTTTTCCTTGGGAGCCACTGCTGGAGACAGCCTCCCGCCCCCCACTAGACATTTTGTTGTCTTCCCTTTGGACATCAAGCTCCAGTCTGTGCAACATCATGTTGTCCCTTTGCTTCTTTCTTTCCAGAGCCACTCTCCTTTCTTCTAGGAGGTAGAGCCTTTCAGCGTCAGGTGCCACTAGAGGCTCTCGTGGTCTGGCCTAATGCATGAAATCTACCCAATAAGTGTGATTTGCAGGAAACTTGGGACCCATTGGACACCATCATGCCCACATGGTGGGAGGAATGATGGAAAGTGAAATCGCTGTCATTTTATTAGCAGTTTCAATGCCCCACAGGTGCATGGGCGGCACGTCTAGGGGAGTCAGCTTGCCACTGGGCCCCTGACACCTGTCCACCGTGCTAGCTTCTTCAAAAGCTTAAAGTCTTTTTAACAGCTAGGCTTTCTTAACCTACTGCCATGAGGGCAACTTCTCTCTCAACAGAAGATGCATAAGACGCTTGCTGTCAAGGTCTTCACCGTGCTCATGTTGCGTTCCATGATTGTAAAAATACCTTGATATTAAAAACTAATGTTAACTGCACACTTTTATTTTGGCTAGTTGAGCTATAAGCCCAGTCTGTTCCAAATCCCACAGCTGCTCTCAATGAGATTAATTGGATTCTGCTCCATTCAAGAATGAGTAGGGTTAAAATGGCCGACTCAGTCCTCACACTTCTACAAAACAAAAACAAACACAATCTAAACGAAAAAGCGGGACAGTTAAGGGATATACCTCCCTCACCTTTTGGGATAACGTGGGCAGAGGGAAGGCTATGCTTTTAAGAGGAGTGTGAAGGCAAACCAGAAGTGACCCAAACAACACAGTAACACAGTCCAAAATAAAGGGAATGTCCAATCAAGGTTATATAAAAAAATATATATTTCAGGTAAACACACCAGCTTCAATAGAAGGAATATAATATACTGTTAAAAACCCACCCTGAAGAACAGAGAAGATTCGCCAGATTGAGGAATGTAGCCCTCTGGGCATAGTTCCAGCGGTGGTAGTCAAGTTACTAGCCACAAAAAGGATATGTTGTTGTTGAAAACAGGTGTGAACATGACCTAACCAGTTTCTAGGGCCCAAATGGACTGAGGAGGCAGATTGGGGTCAACAGTACCTGGATTCATTTCTTGATGGGTTTGAGAAAGTCAGACCCAGTGTCAAACATTGATTCAAGCGGATCAAGCTCAGTTCAGGCACGTTGGATAATGTTGGCCCAAGCAGCAAGCAGGCGTCGAGTAGGGGCAAATGTGGTTGTTCTGTGCAGTTGAAGGAGGGCTCTCATTGATGCAAGTTGAGGCGGTCTCTGAATCGCTTTGCAGTGTGGCCGAGTCACGCTTTAGCCACTGGCCATGCGGGCGGGTTTGATGAATGACGCTCCAGCAGTTAGAGTCGCCGGATCACGGTCGTCAGAGGTAGTGATCTTGAGTGCGTTGATGAGCAGGTGGATGAGGTGGCCATTTGACGGCTAGCTGGGCTGAGCCATGGTTGTAACTCCTGGTGAGAGTCGCCGTGTGACTCACCAGTGATTGGGATTGGGTCTCGGCATCAAGCAGTCGGTTCAAACCTAGCAAGTGGCGGTCTGAGCTGCGGCACTATGCAGTGTTGAGCTGGTTAGAATTGCATGCAATAGTTTGGAATGGTGGAGGAGTGCAAAAGCCAGCACCAGCATCTACCCTCTTGTTCCGGGTGTGGGGAACACAGAGCAACCAGTTTGGTGCAGTAGAACAGGAAGCTTTTGCTGTTCTGAACAATGGCTCCTGTGAGGCCCACTGAAAGGGACTCCTGAACAGGATGTTTCCACTCAGAGTCTGCTCTCACAGCAATAGGAGATTCCGGTGCAGCGTGGTCGGCCCTGGTATTCATCAAATGTCACTCCCGATGTGCCCCGGGAGTGGGTAGGGGACAGATCTTCCTTCTGCCTTGGACGGCTCCTTCTTCACCTCAGATAGAGGGTTTTGTAATTGTAATTGTTTATTTGTAAAAAGCTTATACACAAGTGAAGTGCTTCAAAGCACTTCAAGGCAGTAAGGGAACAAGGGAATACAGTCATTCTTAGTCCTTGAAAATTTGGAATGATCTAACAACAATAACTAGCATACTAGGCCAGTGGCATATCTACCAGTGAAGTGCTTGACAAAGGATGAAGTGAGAAAAATGGATGTGGGGGAAGAGGTAGAGCAACATAGAGATCAATAAATTACAGTACTGGTCTGGCGAAAATTTCAAATTGCTTGGTGGTTGGTCATCCAATGCTCCTGTGCATGAGTATTTCAAGCAAGACCAAGCGGGGGGTGGAGAGGCAGAGGGAGGACTGGACAGACAGACTTGCTAGACCTAGAACATTAAAGGTTGTGTAAGTGCGCAGAACAGGAAGCATGAGGGAGTGGGAGGGGGGACAAGTGCACCCAGTCCAGCAGGGGCCAGGGTTAAGTGCAGAGTGGTATGTCCTGGTGTACAGCAATTACAGTACAACTTTCCAAGAGGAAGTCCAGTAAGTTCTTCCACAGCAAATGTGTGGGTTTTGTGAGGATCAGAGAGAATCTGAAGAAGGGTTGGGAGACCCCTTCTTTTAAAGCCAAATGTGCACAGGCGATTGGGCTAAAGCTAGCCTGCCTTTGTGGCTCATTTCGTGCTCTTGAACAGACTGCACTTTTCCCTTCTGATGTCACACCCAAAGTACCTTGCTCCAGAGGAAGTGGAGGAGGCAGGAAAGAAAAAGAGAGACAGACAGAAACAAAATGCTGGAAGTCTCCTTCCATTCACTAGAGCAATCCGGCCCACTCTAATCCCCACCCTTCCCTTCTCACTGAGACCAAAAGGCCTTTAGCGATACAATAACCTGGCGCGAGGCTACTCCTTTTGAATGGGTGTGCTCCTCTGATGCGTTCCAGGGCAGCTGCCTGATTTGCATCTGTCCCTGGCAGAGGGTGTTACCTATCCCCACAAAAAGATCAATGAAGAGCCACGGTCCTTCACATTCCTGTCCTGCTATTACGCAGTATCCGCCCAGCTGACCAGAATACACATCACATTCCAAAGCAGAACTGACTCGCCAGAGCTGACACATGTGTGATATCAATTGGGATGTGGCTGACATGGTCATAATTAGCACCAGGCTGTAACGCTCACCTGATTCCCACGGAGGCGCAGGTCTGGCTTCGAGTGCTGATGCTTCTTCAATGGTGAAGCGCAGGACTCTGAAGATGGACAGGAAGGGCCCTCTTCTCTGGCTTCTCCGGCTCGCAGGAATATTCCCCTGTGCGTGAAAAGGAAGTATTACCTACTGACTGAGTTATGATCAAGCCTCCCACTCTCTTCCAACCCTCCACGATACCCTTCCACGATTCCCCGTGAAGTCTCACCTTAGGGTCAGGAAGGATGAGCTCTCCATCCTGCTTCTGATGCAGGGGCGCGTTGAAACCCAGTTACTTCACTGGATTGAGGATTGATGGGAGTTTAGGTAAGCTTGACTATTCAGGTAAGGCTCTGTACAAGTTCTGTTGCAAGTTCAAAAGTCCAAACTTAATAATAATGTTCATTGTCTTTTTGCAGCAAGCGCTAATGCTTATGTCTTTTTTCCCCTTAGGGGCCGGGGTTCGGAATGCCGGAGATATGGCACCGACCCGAAGTGAAACCTGCAGTTCCAGTTCCAGTAAATGGCAGGTTAGTTCTGGATGAGTGCTCGGAAACTGACTTTGCATACGCTTATTCAATGTCTTTGTCTTTTTTCCCCATAGGGGCCGGGGTCCGGAAAATGCCTGGAAGCGGCAAGACCCGAAATGAAATGAGGTAAGTCTTATTCCCTTCCTTCTCTCACCTCTTATTCTTGTCTTTTTCTCTAGGCTCTGGGAAGTGGCTGTGTATCCGGATGATCGCTGCTGAAGATGGAGGAACCCAGGAAAGGTGAGTGAAATGCAGCGCTGCAGCGATCGTAACGAAATGCTTTTTAAAAATAATGTCTTCCCTTTCAGGATCGTCGGTGATGTCTCTGTGGTGCAGATTAGCTGGTAAGGTCTCTTGTCTCCCTTTGCAGGTGACCCAGGATGCTGACAGGCGTGGCTGAAGTCCAGATGCAGGAGCTGACACGGTGTGCGTCCAGCTGCGAGGAGCAGAACAACGCGAAGCCTGAGTTGCTGATCGGGTGTGGTTTAAATAGCTTTGGAAGAAGTCTAAGTGTGTATCCTTCCTCCGATCAGGTATGTATCCTTCCCCGACCACACCCGGGTGGAAAGTAGTCCCACAGGTAAAGTAGTTCCATTCAGGCCTCAAGAGGGCCTGGATGTGGCAGCATGGTCTGCATCAGGTAAGTGCACATGAAAACACTTGAACACATGTCTAGTTTTATGAGCCTGGCGCCTAAGGCGCCAGGACAGAGGTCCAACATGAGCCTGGCGCCTAAGGCGCCAGGACTGCGTCCAAAGGGCCCCAACTTGGGCCCGCTGGCACTCCCCTGGGGTAATGATGCCTGCCTCTGGGGTCGCTGGGTCGGACCTGGCTCCTTGGAGGTAGGCATCATGACAGTACCCCCCCTCAAGGCCCCTCCCAAGGTTCTTCCATCCAGGGGTTTGGGCTTGTTCGGAAATCTCCGGTGAAACCTTTGTACTAATCGAGGTGCGTGGACATGGTTACTAGGCTCCCACGATCTCTCTTGAGGTCCATATCCCTTCCAGTCAACAAGATAGAAGAGTTTCGACTTTACCACCTTGGAGTCTAAAATGTCTTTAACTTCGAATTCTAATTTCCCTTCAATTTGGATCTGGAGGCTTGGACAATCGGGTTCCTGGTTGTACTGGCTTCAAAAGTGATGCATGAAAAACTGGATGAATACGCATGTTGGACGGTAGATCCAGTTTAAAGGCCACTGGGTTGATTATAGCTTTGATGGGATAAGGTCCTATGAATCTGGGATTGAAGGTTCGCGGGCCCTTGAGGGGTAAATGTTTAGTTGCTAGCCATACCTGGTCTCCTACTTGGTAAGGAGTAGTTTTACTTCGGTGCAAATCAGCGTTTTCTTTATACTTTGTCTTGGCTTGCTGTAAATGAGTTGCAGCATCTTTGAAGGCTCGTGTTATTGTGGAATGCAGATGATTTACTGCGGGCATTTCCAGGGTCAGAGGTGGATCTAGGTCAGAGGTCCGAGGATGGTGACCATACAAAGTATAAAAGGGGGTTTGTCCGGTTCCAGAATGCACTGAATTGTTGTATGCATATTCTGCGATCCAAAGGATGTCTTTCCAATTTAACTCGGATTGGTGTAACATGCGCCGAAGATATTGCTCGAGAGTCTGATTGGTTCTTTCGGTTTGTCCGTCGGTCTGGGGGTGGTGGCTGGTGGATAACCGCACATCTACTTGTGCTAGTTGGCAACACTTCTTCCAAAAATGTGAGATAAATTGACTTCCACGATCCGAGACTAATATGGAAGGGAAACCATGTATGCGAACTATATTCTCCAGGAATTCCTTGGCCAAGGTGGAAGCTGACGGCAAACCCTTTAAAGGGATAAAGTGGGCCATTTTGGAGAATAGGTCCACAATTACAAGGATTGTGTTGTAACCAGCACAAGGAGGCAGATCTGTTATAAAGTCCATTGACAGGGTGTGCCATGGCGCCGGTGGAATATCCAAGGGTTGAAGTAGGCTGGCTGGCCTTTTCTTTTGAGCCTTGTTTTGGGCGCAAATTCCACAAGACAGTACAAAAGACTTTATGTCTTTTCTCCAAGAAGGCCACCAGAAGTGGCGTTTGATTTTTTCCTCCGTTTTAGTGATACCAGGGTGTCCTTCCATTAAAGCTTCATGATGATGGGCAATACCAAGTTCTTGCAATTCTTTACTTGGCAGAAACAACCGCTCCTGGAAGTAGGGTAAGTCATCCTTAACGGTGTAATGAGGACCCTTTTGACTCCATTCCAGTAAGGTTGAAGAGTCTAGAAGTTGTTTTACTTGCATTTGGATATCCTCAATAGTTTGCAATGAAGTTAAGCCTAACATTCTTTGCTCAGGTATGATGGGCACAGGTTCTAAGCTCGAATTAGGTTCTTCCATGCCAATCCGGGATAAGGCATCCGCTTTTCCATTCTTGCAGCCAGGGCGATAGGTAATTACAAAATCAAATTCCGCAAAGAATAGAGCCCATCGGAGTTGTCGTGAAGATTGAGCTTTGGCCGTTTTTAAATACTGTAAGTTTCTGTGGTCCGTAATTACGGTGATGGTGTGTCTTGCCCCGAGAAGGTAGTGACGCCAAGCCTTGAAAGCAGATTTGATGGCCAGTAACTCTTTATCGGTGATTGCGTAGTTGATTTCAGGAGGAGAAAATTTTCTGGACCAAAAGGCCACTGGGTGTAGTTGGTTAGTTTTTGGGTCTCTTTGCGACAGGACAGCTCCCATGGCCGAACTGGATGCATCGGTTTCCACTATGTACGGGAGATCTGGGTGCGGGTGCTTCAATACAGGTGCAGAGGTGAATTTGGTTTTCAGGTCCTGGAAGGCTTGTTCGGCCTCAAGAGTCCATTCGAAGCGTTTGTTTTTCTTTAGGAGAGCGGTGATGGGTTGGACTGTTCGGGAAAATTCCGGGATGAATCTTCGATAGAAATTGGCAAAGCCGAGCATGCTCTGAACTCCCTTCACCGAGCTTGGAGATGGCCATTTGAGGATGGCGTCCACCTTTCGCGAGTCCATTCGGACTCCTTGAGGTGTCAGGATGAATCCGAGAAACTCAACTTCTGTGGTATGAAAAACGCATTTTTCGAGTTTTGCAAATAATCTGTGCTGGCGCAGTTTCTCAAGAACTGCCCTAACATGTTTTCTGTGATCAGATTCTGAAGAAGAGTACACCAGGATGTCGTCAATGTAAACAATGACACAGACATCGATAAGTTCCCGAAGAACATCATTCATAAAGTACTGAAAAGCGGCAGGTGCATTGCACAAACCGAAGGGCATCACCTGATATTCGAAGAGCCCAAACTTGGTGCGGAATGCAGTCTTCCATTCGTCGCCTTCTTTTATGCGCACCAGGTGATAAGCTCCTCGGAGATCTAACTTGGTGTACACACAAGCGTCTTTCACCTGGTCGATAAGCTCAGGGATCAAGGGCAGAGGATAACAATTCTTAATCGTTATTTGATTTAGGGCGTGATAGTCTATACACGTTCTAAGGTCGCCTTCTTTTTTCGGCACGAAGAACAGAGCTGAAGAGACAGGAGACTTGGACGGGCGAATAAAACCATTGGCTAGGTACTGATCTAAATACTGACGCAAATGCAGGTTCTCAGGTTCCGTAAGAGCATAAATCCTACTACAAGGTAGTTGAGCATTGGGTACCAGATCGATTTGGCAATCATATGACCGATGGGGAGGTAACGTGTTAGCCTGTTCTTTCTGAAAAACGTCTTGGAATTCTTGGTATTCTGACGGTAGCTGTACAGGGGTGGAAGTTGCTGAGGCTAGACCCATAGCTGGATTTCTTAGATAACAAGTTGGTTCACAATCAGGAAAACTTATCTTCTTTGCTCGCCAGTCAATTCTGGCATTATGTGTTTCTAACCAAGGAATTCCAAGAATTACTTGAAATTGTGGGGCCTTGATCACATCAAACACGATTGCTTCCCAATGTCCATCCTGACCCAGCAGTGTCACTTCAACAGTGGAATGCGTTACAGGCCCTGAGGCTATTTCGGTTCCATCTACTGTAGTAATGACATCTTGGGTTACTTTCGGGCGGAGAGGAAGCTTAATCCTGAAAGCCAATTCACCGTCTATGTAATTTCCAATAGCTCCACTGTCGATGTATGCTTTTATAGCATGCAACTGCTGAGGCTGTTTTGGGTCCACGAGCACCATTGGCATGACAAAATGCGAGGTCAAAGAGTTAGTTTTCAAGCTCAGCAAGCGGACCCCTACGCTTGCCGGGCTAGGTCGTTTCCCGAATCAGGTGTCACTAATTCGTTATCAGTAGCTCCAACCACCTTCTTAAGTGGTTTAACTGGACAATTTCGAAGAAAGTGACCGGAAGTCCCGCAATACAGACAAAGTTGCCTTTGCCGCCGTCTCTCTCGTTCTTTCTGCGTTAATGGTCCTTTAACCCCACCGATTTGCATAGGTTCAGATACGTCGGTACTCTTGGAGTTAGCGTGGGTTTTGATCCGTGCTCGGTTTTCATACTTGAACCGATCTGCTTTTCTATTTTGAAGTCTGTGATCAAGTTGAACCACCAAGTCAATGTAGTCTGCGCAGACCTGGGGTGGGTTTGCTATCTGAGCTAGAACATCCTTAAGCTCTCCGCGCAGGCCTCGATGAAACAATGTGATCCTTTTGCTTTCTGGCCATCCAGTTTCCACAACCAGTCTGTTAAAGGTGGCTATGCAGGACAGAAGATTCTGATTACCTTGTCGTAAGGATAGCAGTTCGTTATCAAGGGCCTGTCCTGTCGAGCGAACAATCTTTCCATGCTGGCCTGGAAGCCCTGAAAATTCTGGAGAATGGGATCATCCTGATTTACCAATGGAATAGACCAATCGGCAGCACTGCCACTGAGGTAAGATAGTATAAAGGCTACCTTGGTCTGGTCATTAGGGAAGGCTCCGGGTCTGCATAGAAAGTGTAAACGACATTGGTTCATAAAGACGGCATATTTCTTGGGATCCCCCGCAAAACATTCAGGCGGGGCCAAAGGCATGTGTCCAGGTAGATTAATTTGTACCGGGTTACTCAAACCCATTGATGTGGAAATGTCTCCGGAATTAGGTAAAGAAGTGTGCCCTGCCTGGGCCTGTAATAACCTTTTGGCTAGGTCATCTGTTTTTTCCTTGGATAAGATCAGTTCTCATTTGAGAGCGTTAGACTCCTGGCGGGCTGAGTGCACCTCTGCCCGTAATTCCCCCAAAAGCTGGGCCAGCTGGTCAGTCTCGGAAGTCACCATAGCGCCCGGGTGGGAAATTGTGGGTAGGCTTCGCGTTCTGTAACGCTCACCTGATTCCCACGGAGGCGCAGGTCTGGCTTCGAGTGCTGATGCTTCTTCAATGGTGAAGCGCAGGGCTCTGAAGATGGACAGGAAGGGCCCTCTTCTCTGGCTTCTCCGGCTCGCAGGAATATTCCCCTGTGCGTGAAAAGGGAGTATTACCTACTGACTGAGTTATGATCAAGCCTCCCACTCTCTTCCAACCCTCCACGATACCCTTCCACGATTCCCCGTGAAGTCTCACCTTAGGGTCAGGAAGGATGAGCTCTCCATCCTGCTTCTGATGCAGGGGCACGTTGAAACCCAGTTACTTCACTGGATTGAGGATTGATGGGAGTTTAGGTAAGCTTGACTATTGAGGTAAGGCTCTGTAAAAGTTCTGTTGCAAGTTCAAAAGTCCAAACTTAATAATAATGTCCATTGTCTTTTTGCAGCAAGCGCTAATGCTTATGTCTTTTTTCCCCTTAGGGGCCGGGGTTCGGAATGCCGGAGATATGGCACCGACCCGAAGTGAAACCTGCAGTTCCAGTTCCAGTAAATGGCAGGTTAGTTCTGGATGGGTGCTCGGGAACTGACTTTGCATACGCTCATTCAATGTCTTTGTCTTTTTTCCCCATAGGGGCCGGGGTCCGGAAAATGCCTGGAAGCGGCAAGACCCGAAATGAAATGAGGTAAGTCTTATTCCCTTCCTTCTCTCACCTCTTATTCTTGTCTTTTTCTCTAGGCTCTGGGAAGTGGCTGTGTATCCGGATGATCGCTGCTGAAGATGGAGGAACCCAGGAAAGGTGAGTGAAATGCAGCGCTGCAGCGATCGTAACAAAATGCTTTTTAAAAATAATGTCTTCCCTTTCAGGATCGTCGGTGATGTCTCTGTGGTGCAGATTAGCTGGTAAGGTCTCTTGTCTCCCTTTGCAGGTGACCCAGGATGCTGACAGGCGTGGCTGAAGTCCAGATGCAGGAGCTGACACGGTGAGCGTCCAGCTGCGAGGAGCAGAACAACGCGAAGCGTGAGTTGCTGATCGGGTGTGGTTTAAATAGCTTTGGAAGAAGTCCCAAGTGTGTATCCTTCCTCCGATCAGGTATGTATCCTTCCCCGACCACACCCGGGTGGAAAGTAGTCCCACAGGTAAAGTAGTTCCATTCAGGCTTCAAGAGGGCCTGGATGTGGCAGCATGGTCTGCATCAGGTAAGTGCACATGAAAACACTTGAACACATGTCTAGTTTTATGAGCCTGGCGCCTAAGGTGCCAGGACAGAGGTCCAACATGAGCCTGGCGCCTAAGGCGCCAGGACTGCGTCCAAAGGGCACTAGCTTGGGCCCGCTGGCACTCCCCTGGGGGTAATGATGCCTGCCTCTGGGGTCGCTGGGTCGGACCTGGCTCCTTGGAGGTAGGCATCATGACACAGGCACTATGTCTAAACTCTGCTATAGCTTCATTTAGAGTTTACTTTGCCACCAGCATGGGTTACTTATGATCATCATAGTTCTGGTAGAGGGGGGCATATCTTAAATTGTGCCCCTGTGTTGCAGTGATCTAGCTGTCACTGCAGCCATCGATTGGGCATCTTCTGCCCTTTGAACCTGCTCTACGCCAGGAGTACAGCAGGCACTGTGGATTAGGCTACACTATGCTTTTGGCATTTCCTCACAAACATCACATCAGAAGGTTGAAATACTACCCGAACGATTCCCTGAGAGTCATTTAAGATGACATCTCACACCAGTGCTGGCCAGAGGTTGTAAATGAAGCTTCTGGAGTAGTGGCTGAGCTGTGACCATGGTGGAAAGTGTGCAAGTGTTTCAGCTACCAGTGTGGCAATGAGCCATCACAGTGTCCCTTTAACATCTATGGGTCTATCAAGAAAGAATGTGCTCCAATGGATTAGATAACACTTGGTTTATGGGCAAGTTGCAATTGGGATTGGGTGATTCACCATGATGTCTGAGAAATCCAAGTCCCCAAAGGACCCAGTATCAACTTCCTGAGTGATCCAGAAGTGTGATGTAATATAATATAATATAATATAATATAATATAATATAATATAATGCAAAAGGTCTTGTATAGTGCCACATTGGTGGCCTTGCTGCACGTGGCTCTTTTAGAATGAGGGGGAAGTGGGACCTTAGTGGGACGGTGGGAGAGGAAGACGCAAAACATGTGGTGTTGATGGGTCCAGTTCAGAAGTACTCAGTTTCTGTGTTCAAATCTGATATCTTTGCATTTGGAGGGGACTCTTGGGAGTATGCTATCTATGCGAAAAAGCTGATAGACTACAGCGCTTTGGGTCTGGTTAGCTGCTGATGTGGAAGAGACTGGAAAACAAGTCATCATCAGCATCATAGTTATGGTTTGGTGACTTTCGATAATCTTCCTAAAAAGTGCTCATTCTTCTTAAACAAAAACAATTGTTTGTTATGAGGCACTGTACCTGACATCCTTTCCTGTGGTCAGGCACAATATCCCAGGCAGTACGAAAGACTCTCTGAAGCTTACACTCTCAGATTCGAAGGTTTCTGTGGTGAAGTGCTTGTCCTTGGATGATGGAAGGCTGTGATGTCACCTGGAGTGTTTGGTTGTGAATGAGAGAATGTTGTGTGAAGGTTCCAAGCCCAGGCAGTTAGGAAGCCCCTGCCTGGGTGATGGGTGCCAGTGCCTTGTCCTCAGTACTTATGTTATGTGACTTACTTGTAAATGTAACTTAAGAACCGGTTAATAAACACAGAAGTAAATATAACAAGCCTGGAGGTAACATTGGCAACGAGCTGGTTAAAAAGAAGAGGAACCTGCGTGTAAGGAGAATAAACTAAGCTGGTGAATCTGCTGCAGAGGGGGGGGGGTAAAGAAAGGAGAAGAAAAGAGGACATCCTTCCCCCAAATCAAGCAAGACCCATCACCCAGGGCATAAGAGAAGAGGACTTCAGGATTAAGCTGCCCTAGTTTAAGCGGGTTGAAGAATGGGTCCCTGGCATGGGGAAAGGAGAAAGGCCAGGAACTTGCATTTGCATTGTGTATCCTGAAGGTAAATGAGAAGGTCCCGGTCAGACAGACGTTTCCTGCATTCAATAGTGGAAGAGGAAGGGAAGACTGATTCCAATTGATCTAAAGGTTGCATTCTCTGAATGCCAGTTGGAGACGTATGCACGAATGAGCACTGAATTATAGCTTAAAAGGAGTTTAAAGTGCGCCTTGAGGAGAAGTGGTGTGGTTCTTCCGCTGGTTCAAGTTTTGTAGCACTAGCTCTGTGCTACGTCAAAGGGGTGAAGGCGAAACGAGCGAATGCTTAATGCTGCCACACAGCGGTTGACGGTTGGGCATGCAGAGCCCCTTACCGCTCTGCATCCTGTGCAGAAATTATGATGTCACAGGGTCTGTGCCAGGAGTTGGAGGATGGGTGGTACGCCCAGGAGATCCAAGAGATGTAGCTTGGAAGGTTCGAATACTTTGGTTTTGCGTATCATAAGTAAGGGATGTGGGGACGTTTTAGTAAAGAACCCGAAACTCTGACAGTACGTGACCAGGAAACAGGGTAATATTCTTGTTGGAGGAATATGGTTCATTAAAGGAGAATGGGGTTCGTGAGGATCCACAGTGATCACAACGTCGTAGAGCTATGGAGTCAGGATGTGGCTCTCCGATGGTGAGAGGGATGCTGTTAACAGAGGCCTCATTGAGATACTGTTGGTGTGCTAGGAGCCGTGGAGCCGTGGATGCCGCGGCATGCCCAACAGTTTAGTAATGCTTCTGTCTCTGTCAAGGGGCCATGGCGCAGATATGGAGATGCGGTATGCACCTCACCGAAGCACGGTGAGGTAAGCAGGTACTGTTTAACTGTGTGACCCTAGTCATGGAGCGTGGGTTGGAATGGACGGTATGGGAATTCAATATTCTGTACCATGAGTTATATATACAAGTTGGATATTCAGTATTCTGCAGGTTATGTAGGTGGAAGTATGAGGAGGATGTGTCATGTTTATATGTGACATTCTAGTAGGGATTTACAGTTTTGAGAATTTGCAGGTACTGTGTACTATGAACTTTTAGGAAACTGGTAATTTATATAAATGTCACATGGTTTTGTGGCCATTTAAGAGTGGATGAGCTGCGAGTTTGGATTCGGATGGCGAGCTAGGCGTATGCATTTACGTGTTGAATACTAGCGATAACTTGTTTGAGGATTTGCAGAAGTTAGGTTGCTACAATGCAACATGGACTTTTAGGTTATATAAATGTTTGGGTTACCATGAGTGCGTCCTGGTTTGTTGCTCCAATGCCACATGGACTTTTAGGTTATATAAATGTTTGGATTGCAATGAGTGCGGCATGGATTTAGTGCAGGTTAGAAATTTTTTTAAGTTATGGATTTTTACGTTAGGTAGATATGACCAAAGTATCACAATTCAAGATATAGTTTGGCTTATGTGACATGTATTTTCGGTGTGATAAATCTGTCTGATGGCATGTGAGGCATACCAGGTCAGTACAAATGGTGTGTGAGTGACGCCAAGTTAACAGTTTTGGTAGGTCTGGTGGTATGAGAGTCATTCCAGGTCAGTGCATATATAAGTTTTGGTCAGTCTGATGGTGTGTGAGTCGTACCGGGTCAGTATTTATGGTGTGTGTGGGTCACACCAAGTTAAGAGTTGGTTAGTCTGATGGTATGTGATTCATGCCAATTTAACAGTTTGGTAGGTCTGATGGTATGAGTGTCATGCCAGGTCAGTATGCATGGTGTGTGAGTCACCCTAGGTTATCTGTTTGGCATGTCTGGTGGTACGGGCGTTGTGCCAGGTCAGTATGCATGGTGTGTGGAGTCACGCTAGGTTACCTGTTTGGCAGGTCTGATGGTACGTGCGTGTGCCAGGTCAGTACGTATGGGTTGTTTGTGACAAGTCCATTCGTTTGTGACGGTCATTCTGGATGGTGTGTGTTGATGCCAAGTCAGCAAAAGTGATTAGGAAGGGAGGGACGCCTTCCGGGTTGTGGAACATGTCTAAAAAGGGAGTTGGGATGCCTCTCCATTTTCAGAGTTCCCTTCTCTTTAAACAGGGCGTGTTGTGAATGTTCAATGTTGGGATGGGGAACTGTCCCACGTGCATGTGTGTGTGTGTGTTCGTGTTGTAAGAGAAGGGGGTGTGTGGTGAAGTGCTTGCCCCTGAGTGATGGAAGATTTGACTGGTCGGCTTTATATTTGGTGTGGTGTTGTAAGGGAAGGAGATGTGTGGTGAAGTGCTTACCCTTGGATGATGGAAGGCTGTGATGTCACCTGGAGTGTTCGGTTGTGAATGAGAGAATGTTGTGTGAAGGTTCCAAGCCCAGGCAGTTAGGAAGCCCCTGTCTGGGTGATGGGTGCCAGTGTCTTGTCCTCAGTACTTATGTCATGTAGCTTGCATGTAAATGTAACTTAATAACCTGTTAATAAATGCAGAAGTAAATATAACAAGACTGGAGGTCACTTCATAATAGTTTCTCTCACAAGCACTACCAGCAAGAGAGATCACTTGTCAAACCATTTTAAAGTGAATCATCACAACCACTCTTGTGAAATAGGAGTCCACCAGCTGAGCTGGCAGAGGTCCTCTGTATGTATGTCCATCTAAGCCAAACCACATTGAGGATTCCTGCCTCCGTGAGTTTGAGGAGTGAGTCCCACAAGCTATCTAGCCTAACATCAGTATCCACAGAAAATGTCTCTGGTGCAGACCACATGTTCAGCACAGGGGTTGTTACATTTTCGTGTTGCCCTTGTTCTGAGTGCAGTCTGTTTCCCAAATGCTGGATCAGCCAATTTTTGAAAATGTACTCTCATGCTGCTGAGTCCAGGTTCTTAGTGTTTCTCTCGGCAACAATCAGCTGTAAATGAGACACTTTAATCATATTCAAAGTTACTTTTCATTAAGCCTATGTTTGGATCCCTATGCATCCCGCACCAGTCATGTTGCATCCACCTGATAAGTCAAATCATGAGCCCTTATGCTGAACAGGTTCGGCTCTCAACACGTGGCAGTGCCTCAGTGAGTGAGTGATTGAGGGTGTCCGTTAACCCACTTGGAGGCCTCAAAAGGATTCAGCACAGAACAGAGATTGGACCACAGAGGCCACAGACTTGGAATAAAGCATACCCCTTCTAATGTGGCTGTGACTGTTGCATCAGTCAGTGATTGCAGCATTCACTTAGCGGGTCTGACATGCCAAGTGGAATTTCAAGGGGTGTCATTTGTGGTCTTCAGTTTGTAGTGTTATCACTTAGGGTGCACATGCAATTGGTGCAGTGCATATTGTGTGCCCTGTAGACCCAGCTGAAGTGTGAGCTGATCTTCTCGGCGGTGGCCAATCATTTCCTTCACAGGCTGAAAACCTCTGGTAAATTGTGTCAACACAAGGTGGCGGATATGCTCAAAGCAAAGAACATGCATGGTCTTGCCAATTGGCGAGGCAGCAAAGATATTAGACAATTACGACCCAGCCGCTAATGGGTTAATGGCGCCGTAAAAGGCTGCGGCGCCGTTAACCTATTAGCGCCTAATTACGAGGTCCCTTTGTGGGACCCGACCTTAACGGCTGGTTTTACCAGCCGTTAAAGTAGGGTGCCGCAAAGGGACCTTGGTGCTAAGTACGGTGCCGTACTTAGCGCCTTCCCCATTCCTATTGAGCCCTATGGGGCAAAAATGGGAATGGGGAAGGGCCCATGGTGAATGGGGAATTACCGCCCCGCCAACCTTGGAATGGGGCGGTAATTCCGCCATTCACCATGGCGGACCCCGGCATGGACCATGGTGCTAATAGCACCATGGTTTAGCGCCGGGGTCGTAATGAGGCCCATTGTCAGCATCCCAAAGTGCAGCTGTTGCTGCTGAGCGCCCAGCTACTGTGTCACCTTTCACCTTCTGCCATTGTCATCTCCTCTGCAAATCTGTGCATGATCACAGAGGCCTGGTGTTGAACGGCATGTTCTCGCTGTCCCGATGGATTACGTCAGCAACCCTCTTGGTTGGAAGGGATAGCAAATTTCACCCAGTATGCAGACACTTCCATGTAGTCAATGTTTTGTCCACTGATCCACATGGCCACAGTGCAGGAGAATTGTTGGTGCTTGCACCGATTTAGTACCTGTCCGACTAAAAAATAGCCTTGTCGTACAACTCTGCTATGACCGTGTGTGTATAATAATATTGACTGGGACTTTTCAAGCAGTTAAAATGACAGAAATCAGGTTTTTACACAAATGGCTGCAACAAAAGGTGAGTAGACAACACTACTGATAGGTTAGCATTTTGCAAGCACAGCCTGTCATGCAGCTTTGATATTTTTGTCTACTCACAAATGTTGTCCACTCTCAAATGCCTCCATCTCACTGCGCTTGTGCAAAGAGGGATCACTGCTAAACCTGCATGTGTTTTATGGGCTGATGGCATGTGCTAGTGATGGCATGGTCATTTGTTTCTGGTATTGGTCGACTCAAGTTGAGGTCCTGTGAGTTCATCCAGTGCAAAGTGCTGCATCATATTGCAGCACAACAATGTAGTAGACAAGTTCATGCCAGGCGTCCTCAAGCACATAGTTTTCAGGTGGAGAGAGGTTGCTCTTTGTCCATTATGAAAACATTCCACACTGTCATTTTATGTAGTGGGCTAAAACAAGCCATGAGCTTACCTGGCCAATTAAGTGTTTTTGGTGGTAATAATGTTGATACTACTGGCTGGTGTTGATGCTTTTCACTTTGGATCATTCTGACTGTGTTTCAATGACACTGTAATAAAGTTGTAGACACTGTACCAAAGTATCTATGACATTGTCCTGCTCTTGCTCCTACGGAATATGACTGGTTTCCAGGATCCTGTGTTGTAGCCTGGATATGGATAAGTCATGTTTGGACCTCATTACGAGTTTGGGTGTAAATGAAAAAAACTGGAGACAACACAATTACATTGGCCCTCAT